>NC_067151.1:48156412-48474467 GCF_903995435.1 Acomys russatus | reverse complement strand
GTCCACTTCTGTCACAGACCAAAAAGAAGGGAATAGGATGAAAGAGGGAAGGAAGGGGAACAGGAAGATACAAGTGAAGGGATAACAAATAAGATGCAATCTGAATAAATTTCTTAAATAAATAAATAAAACATACGAGATTTTTTTCCTTCTTACATTACTTCCCATTTATGATGCATATATGCTAATGGTCTACAGTTTGTGACGTCGGTTTACAGTCATTTCTTCCCATCTGCAGTTCAGAGATCTAATGGACTACTATGTTCAAACATATCTTATATTATTGACTGATAAATAACAGTAACGTAAGGAAAAATCAAAGATATAAGTGCCAAATTATACTACAGAAATACAGACGTATTAGTGTTGTGCCATTCCTAAAGAAATATGATAGTCATTTTATTGATAATAATAAAAACTCTGTAGAAATAGAACATCCAAGTTCTAAGCGCAAAATATTAAAATTAAATAATTTTATTTCATATACTTTGGTAATTTTCAACCATCCCCATGCCACCTCAGATCCACCCTTCCTTCTTTACTCACCCAACTTTGAAATGAACATTTTACACATATCTATTTCATCTTCTCCTATGCTCTTGGTTTTGTGGACATCCATTGGAGCATGCTCAAATTTTAAGGGGCTATACTTTTAAAGAAAACAGTCTCTCCCTCTCACAAAATCTATTAATTACCAATAGCTTCTCTTGGCCAGGGATAGGACTTCATGCCCAATTTTATGTATTTCTATAATTACAACACATGTAAACATTTTCAGTTGAAAGATTTATTTAGCTATGCTAAAGTGAAATAGATATTTTGAAACATAGTCTTACATCTCAAAGGCATATTTAATGCAAATTCAAAACTCTAGTTGTGTTCAAAATATCATTCCTAATTATAATACCTTTCTTTGGTGACTTTAAAAGATATTAGATTTAAAATATTCAAAAATTTGATGAAGATGACTGTGCTGCTCAGTCTACTACGGCTGTTTGTTAACTAAAGCCAGGTCTGTCTACTGCTGGGAATTTGATTAGTGCCACGTTGTTATGTTGTACCAGAGCAAGGAAGCAGGATCAAAATCCCACAGTGAGTCTCTCTACTCAGCACGCTCAACTTGATCTCTCCCCTTTCCCATGTCTGTTTCTTTTTCATTCACTTCTACAGCCATAGATTCCTCCTGTGTTTCTTGGAAAGATCCAATGTATTTTCATTAAGCTCTTCCTTATAAACAAAGTATAACAGATATTGTTTCATTATTATATCTATGTTCATATCAAAATCTTGTCAATTCACATATTCCAGGTTGGTTTATGTTACAATAATCCACTTGAGCCATTTCTCTTCCCCTTTCTAGTCATATTAGCATACTTCACTCTTTAACGAATCGTATAAATTCCTACGACTCTTGAGGAACTGCCCTGTACTCCTTAGCTCTGAGGATGAGAATAATCATGTTAATCCTGAAAAGTCATTATTAGAAAACAGAATTTGTGTTCATAGTTGCTTCTCAAGGTTAGTTAAGGTACTAAGAGGTTTGTAGCTGCAAATTTCATCCATACTGGACAGCTGCTTTGAGACCATAGCAAGGCAAGAAGAAATGAAATTACTATAGCACCATAAATTGGTAAGTCCTTCCTCTTACCAAATAAGTTATATGTACATATACATATACATATATACATATATATATAATCTTTCAGTCTGTCTGTTTCTTGGTTAAACATATTGTCTGCTTATATATCCATTCAGAAAATGTGCCCCACATTCTGATACCAACTACTCCAAAGCTACGTTAAATTCCACCCAAATACCAAACCTCTCCAAAGTTTGTACATAGAAGCCCTCTGTGAGCTGTCCAATGGCACCTGGAAGTGCAACTTTATTGTCAACCTCGACCCTAATATCTTTAGCTTCAGGATTAGCAGGGCAGTGTACTTGGCTGAATGACAGTGACAGCTGCATGTTATATTTTATGAAGAAAAAAGACAAAAATTAATTGCCAGCTTCACAATGAAGTCCTTGATCACACAATGAAGTCAATTTGCATGTAATCCTTTTGCCCATAGGATGAAGCCGTGAAACCCCTTCTACACTCTCAAACATGAAGACACTCTCATGTAACCTCAACGGTTTTGAAGCTTCCTCACTGTACATAAAACAATGAGAATAAAGTGCTTGTTTAGATCCTTGTGGAAGGAAGCAATTAATGTAAACTACAGATCATTCGAGAGTTTTTATTGTACAAAATAGAATTAAAGATTTTTTGTTTGTTTTTAATCTTTTTAAAAAAATGCTATTATGTTTCTTTTTTAAAATATACATTTAAATATTACACATGAGTAAAATAAACTACATACAGCAGGGAGAATCATGAGACAATCAGGAATTATATAAATGTTACGTTCATAGTGATTTGACTATTAATTTTTGGCAAATTTAAAGTAAACATCTTTCCTATCTTGTTGGATCTAAATTTCTAAATGGAGATTAATATCTATCATATCTCATCTCTATTAATTTAAAACATGTATCTTGATCTAAAAACATCTTAACCCCTAACCTACTAAGCTTAATTGAAATACTAAACTATCTGGTCTTCAGTCCCTTCAGACACTTAAGGAGGGATAAAACTTAAATACCTGAGTGAACCTGGAGTGCAGATTAACAGCTTCCAAAATGGAAAAATGGCTAAGAGAGTTTACTGCCTGACCAGTCACCCAGCACTCTTCATAAAAGTTTTAGCTACAGGTTGAGATGTCTTTACCATGTTAGTTTCATGTAACAATGACCGTTAGAAAATGTAAAATATTACTTATACTCCTAACAATCCCTCTAGAAGCCCAACTCACTGTAGCTCTTCAGAATAAAAACTATCTTGATTTCTGAAATCTGAATGCATAGCAAAGCTATTAGCTTTGTCTGCTTTGTACTTTCTGTGATTGGTTCTAAAGGACTTCGGTCTGTTTTCATTTCTCTGTTACGCAATATAATGGTTGCAGCTACATCTGGGTCTTGACACAAGATAAATTGTTTTCTTAAAAGATGCTTCCATAAGCTTTCAATGGACTAGTTCATTCCCATGGCATTGGTTTATTACTATGATTTGTATTTTAGTGATTTATGTTTCAATGTGTATATATGATGAATACTTAGCATATACTGAATAGATGGATCTTAAAAGAATACTTAAAAGACTGAGTAATCTTAAAATATTAAATAGATGAATCTTTTTTAAAAAATCTTCACATTCCTTTATTGGAGCAAGATTCCTGATGTATTCAGTGCTGTATTTCCTAAACTGTGCAGAAATTACACACTACCCGTCTACGTAGATTTTGGTTACCCTTTGCCTATTTATGAAACAGTTCCACTTATAAAGTTGGATACATCAGAAAGCTTTTAATTTGACTAGGCAGTCTCTGAAGAAGTGGCATTTAATTTCAGCTCTATTTTGTAGCATTAAAAAGCTTATGCATCAGGTAGCTTCCCAAACATTGTTCTCTGCACAATGGCGTTGAGCAGACAGCTTTTCATCCACCCAGATTCAGAGTGACATCTGAGAGCTTCAGCTTCATACCTGGGACAGAATACTTCCAACCCCCTCACGGGGTGTTTATTCTGGCAGCCCACCTTCCTGACCAGTTCACACAGCCAATGAAGACACGCCAACAACAGCAGTCCTTCACACTGATGACACAGAATTTAAGCCTACATTCAAGTTGGTAATTACGACTTTCAGTAACAATGTTTTGTTGTTGTTGTTATTGTTGTTTGTTTGTCTGTTTCATTCTTTCTCATTTTTCATTTTTGTGCCAAATTGAACCTTTTTTGAGCCATATTTAGAGTACTTGACATTCTACCTAGTGATTGTACTTTTATCTTTAAAAAATATCTCTTTAATTTTGACCTTTCCAGGATCTGCGTGATAAAACCTCATCATAGATTTTATTTGTAAATATATAAACAGTCCATGTTAGTTAACATTTCCTAACTGTTTTTGAAGTGTCTCTTCAAGTGATTTCTCACTTTGAATTGGGTGTATTGTTTGTATTTACATTGTTTTGGAAGGCATTAGGGAATTATATATTCTGCTGAGGCAGGATGTGATACTCCCTATCAGTCTACTTGGTTTTGTATTAGCTATGTGGCTCAGATATGTCATATTTTTCTTTTTTATGAGCTTGACAAATTGATTATAGTAGTAAACTTAAGATGTTTGCCTTTAGTAACTAACTAAGCTATTTCTCTTAGTTAATCCAAATTTACTATTATTTATTTATTTAATATTTCCACTCAGATTTTAAGTAGGCTTCATTCCAGGCATGCAGGGATGGTTTAATATACGGAAATCCATCAATGTAATCCATCATATAAACAAACTGAAATTAAAATTCTTTTCTTTTTGAAAATTAAACTTATTTTATTCAAAAAGAATATGTATTATTTATTATAGACAAAACTTTAGTGCTTATTGAATGCTATTGTTTTTATTGCAGCATTGTTAGTTGACATTCCAGTGTCATCTGTGTTCCATTCTTTGGGTGAAAAGCAATTGATAAGCTTATGATTGACCTCTCTTTAGGTGCATATCTTCTATGGTTGTTGATTTGAAACAGTCTCTTCTCTTCTGGAATTTACCAATATTACTAAAGTATTTCCAGGAATTGCACTTTACACACAACACACACACACACACACACACATACATACATACACACTCAAACACAATACATAATTCTGGTATATGTTCTCAGTGGCTTGGCCATGGGAACCTGACTCGGGTGATGAAGGAAGGAAGGAAAGATACATGTGTAGAATAGCAGTTATCAGACAGATTTTACACATTGGAAACTTTTTTGTGCCATCCTCACCCAAAGGAAATGCTTTGTCAATTCCCAAGGGCATGATCCATGGGTTGTTAGCTATAATACACAATCACTTAAGGCTTTCTCTCTCCCCCATATTGATTCAAGCTGAATTTTATTGATTGATTGTCCCTGAGGATTGTCTTCCATGTTTTTGTCATACATTTATATTTGAAAGTTTTACAATGGCATATTGGTTGTCATTATATTTAAAGCAAATGAAAACAAATGCTAGTTTCTCAGTTTCCATTGATCAGCCATTGTCTTTTTTTAAAATTTCAGTTAATTTTATTGTCTCATACTATATAATTTTGTAGTAAATGTGTTAAAATAAAAGATGTAATAAATTAGATATTGATACCAGGAGTCTTATTCCATCACTCCTAACTTTATCACTGCACAGAGACTTCACAAATTTGGGTAAACCATATAGCCACCATGTCTCAGGAGTATTAATGATTCTGCCTTCCCAATACTGGGATTACCACTGTGCTACAACCTAGTCTGATTTTAAGTGGGTAACAGCACCTCAAATACAAGTCCTCAAATTTATGTGTCGAACATTCTGCTAACTGATCCATCTCCTCGCTTTAAAACCTGATGACCTTTGATGCTGCATATGGAGTTTTTTGATGGTGGTCTCTTCACTTTGTCCATAGTCACTGGACTTGAAGGTTTTTCTATGTTCTCAAAAAGCAAGAGGTACTTAACAATTTTTCTTTCTTTCTTTCTTTCTTTCTTTCTTTCTTTCTTTCTTTCTTTCTTTCTACTTTCTTTTTTCTTTCTTTCTTTCTTTCTTTCTTTCTTTCTTTCTTTCTTTCTTTCTACACCTACTATTATAGCAACAGATTTCTAATTGTTGACATATGATTAAAATGTAAATTAGGCTTCTTCTATAAAAATACTAAAGTAAGAGATAATGAGTTTTCCTCCAATTGGTTGTCATGTCAAACTTCAGTATGATGTTTTCTTCATTCATCTTATATTTTATTTGCTCACATTTGGCTCTTATCTCTTTGAAGCTGATTCTTCTCTAAGGAAAGATAGAAAAGGATCCAGAGGGAAGCAGGGGTGAGGCAGAGCTCAGAGGAGTGGAAGGACAGGAAACTACACTCAAGATATAATGTATTTCTTTTTTAATAAAAGAAAAAAATGAAGTGAACAAAAAGTACAGACACAAACATCACAACAGAATACAAGGTATAGAAGATAGAATCTCTGACAGGTGATCCAATAGAATAAAACTGATAGATTGGTCAAACAAAAGATTAAAATAAAAAAAATACCTGTTAAAATACAACCAGGACATCTGTGACACTATGAAAAAAAACAAATTTAAGAATAAGAATATATGAAAGAGAAAAGTCTCACCTCAAAAATCCTAGAAAATATTTTTAGCAAAATCACAAAGAAAAAATTTACTCACCTTGGACATACCTTTAAAGGTACAAGAAGCTTACAGAACACTCAATAGATTGGATCAGAAAAGAAAATGCCCTGCCACATGATAATCAAAACACAATATAAGCAGAATAAAGAAGAAATATTAAAAGTTGCAATGGGTCTCCCATACAAATACTAATCAGGCCCCACCCTGCTTACATTCTGAGATTGGGCACGTTCAGGATACCACTCCAGGGCATAGATCCAAAAGATGATCAACCATACTACAAGGATACTTGCTCAAGCTTGTTCATAGCTGTTTTGTTCATAATAGCAAGAAACTAAAAGCAACCAAGATGTCCATAACTGCAGAATGTATAAAGTAAATATGGTATGTTTCTACAATGGAATACTACTCATCCATTAAAAGCAAGGAAACCATGAAATCTGCAGGCAAATGGATAGAATGAGAAAAGATTATCCTGAGTGAGTTAACCTAGAGCCAGAAAGATGCACATGATTTGTACTCACTTGTAAATGGATATTAGTCATATAGTAAAGGATAACCAATCCACAGACCCAAAGAGGCTAAGTAACAAGGAAGGAGTAACAAGTCAAAATCCTTGACTCTACTTCAGAAGGGGAAATTACATAGACATTAGAATTGGGTGGTGAGAAAGAACTGGGATGGAGAAAGGGGAAAAGAGGTTGGTGATAAGGCTGAGGAAGAGTGCTAGTGGGGGTGTGATAACTAGGAGACAAAAGGTATACCAACAGGGGTGGCATTTTTGGGACCATCTGGGGTGCCAGTATGAGGTAGGCCCCTAGTACAATATAAGGGTGACACTAGTTGAGCCTCCTAGCAGAGGGGGGTATGAAGATTGATGTGACCACATCCTATATCCAGGCAAGACTTAAAGGGAGAGGGACACCTACTCACCCACAATACTTTAGACCCCAAATATACCCTGCCCTCAAGGGGTGCAGGGATAAAGATGGAGCAGAGTTTGACAGAATCACCAATCAAGACCCACCCCATGATAGAGAGCTAACCCCAGTCACTATTAAAGATACTCTGCTGTGCTTGCAGAGAGGATACTAGCATAACTGTCCTTTATGAGACTCCACCCAGCAGTGGATTAATACAGATGCAAAGTCCCACAGCCAAACATTAGACAGATGTCAGGAGTTTTGTGGAAGAGTTGGGACAAGGGTAGAGGGACCCCAATGTGACAAGAATTCCACAAGAAGACTATCAGAGTCAAATCATTACAGACAATGGGGGTTCACAGAGACTGAATCACCAACCAAAGAGTATGCTTGAACTGGACCTAGGTCCCCTATACAGATGTAGCTGCTGGGCAGCTTGTATTCATGATGGTACCCTAGCAATTAGAGCATGGGCTGCTTTAACATGGAGTCTATTTCCTGCTTTTGGATCACTTTTCCTTAGCTGGGCTGCCTTATATGGCCTCAGTGGAAGATGTGCTTAGTCCTGATGTGACTTGATGTGTTGGGCTTGGTTGTTGTTGTTGGGGCTTCCCTTTTCTGAAGAGAAGTGGAGAATGGGAAAGGGGAAAAGGGGGGGACCATGGGACTAGGAGGTGAGGAGGGAGGAAGCTCTAATAGGGATGTAAAGTGGATAAATAATAGTTTAATTTTAAAAGTTTCAAGGGGAAAGGGTCAAGGAACATATAAAGGCAAACCTATTAGAATTACACTCATCTTCTCAGTGGTGACTATAAAAGCCAGAAGGGCCTGAATTTGATGTCTTGCAGACTCTAAGGAACCACCAGTGCCAGCCTAGATTACTATGCATAACTGTCATGAGTGCAGAGCAGGAAGGAGAGGTTTCTTAAGAACATCACAAGGAGAGAGAATAGAATTTTTGACTGAGAGCTGATTACACTGGCAATTTTAAAGTGACAGGTTGCAGAGAGAACAAGCTAGACACTAGTGAAGACAGAACAATACAGGGAATGAGAAAGAGCCAGAAAATTAAAACATATTGCCAGGATTAGTTTGAGTACACACAGAGCAATTCAGTCAGATGCCAAGAGATGTCAGTTTGAATCAGTGAGCTTGCAGAGGAGTTTAGGCCAGCCAATGAGAGTTCAGAAAGAGCTAGAAAGTTTGGGAATGGCTCTCACCTCATCTCCTCATCTGAGGAAATAAAAACATTTACACAACCTAGATATCCCTGAAGAATGGATAAAGGAAATGTACATTTACACAATGGAGTATTTCTCAGCTGTTAATCCAAAAACTTATTATCATCAAATTGGCAGGCAAATGGAACTAGAGAAAATAATTCTGAAGTCTCAGAAACATAAACATTGTATATATCCACTTATAAGTGGGTATTAGACTTAAAGTACAGGATAAGCATGCTAAAATCCACAGACTCAGAGAAGCCAAGAAACAGGGAGAGCTCAAGGGATCATATAGGAATCTCCCCAGGAGGAAGGAACAGAAACATTGTTGTAGGGGATTTGGGGACAAGTGGGGACCTGAACAGGAGGAATCAGATGTTAAGGGAGGACGGAGGGAGAGAATACTGGCATAGACATGGATAAACTAGAAACTTAGTGCAATGGAAACTCTGAGGAATTTATGAGGATGACCATCGATAAGAATATTAGTAATTCAAGATAGGGATCCTGAACAGGCCATCTCCTGTAACCAGGGACAAACTTCCAGTGCAGGTCCTGGGACAGCAAATCAACTACAAAACCTTAGACCTATAATTCCTGCCTCCAAGATATGCTGAGAGTAAAGATGGCACAGAAATTATTGGAGTGGTCAACCAATGAGTTCTCTAGCTTGATGTCCATTTCTTCAATATTGTACAGTATGGTGTTCATCTGGTGCAATATAAACAATGTAGATAAATATATCAAATACAAATTGAATAAAGCCAGACAACTTGTTTGTAGATAATATAGTCCTATATACCTGTTATCCTTAATAGTCTACTAAAACCTTTTAAGAATGGATGAACAAATTCCAATAAAGTTACAAGATATGATAATCAACATGCAAAAAAATAGTATCTTTGCTAACTAATCACATGCCAACAATGAATATACTAAGAAAAAGGTTAGGAAAGTAATAACGAACATAATAGCTTAAAAATTAATAAAACAAAAGCATACAACTAAATCTAACGAAGAAAGTGAAAGAACTGTACAATAACAATTTCTAAACAACAAATAAGAAAATCAAAGAAAGACTCAATTGAAATGTGTTCCATGCTCATGAGTGACAGAATCAATGTATTGAAAAAGATTGTATTGCCTAAAGCAATCTAAAGATACAATGTATTCTTTATCAGTATCCCAATGACATTAGACTGGCAAGATAAATCTGTAAGTAAAAGAAGAGGCACATGGTATCCATACCTGGAGTCCTGAATTACATCTTCACAAATTTATATGAAATTAATATGAAAGCATAAACACTTCTAAACTGCCAAACAACCTTTGTGCACAAAGAGAGACAGTGAAGAGTTATAGTACAAAACTCACATGTCACTGCCACAACACAGAAATATAGAGCAACAGAATAGAGCAAGTGACTACAAAATGAACTCACATAGCTAGAGCCACTATGTTTCGAGGAAACTCCCACAAACTGACTCTGCAGAAATGGTATCATCTTCAACAAATTATGTTGGGAATACTGAGTCTCCACATGCTGGAGAACCCGACCCAATCTTTATCTCTTACACATTACAATGATAAATTAAAGTACACCTGAAACTTTGCAACTGCTTAAGAAAAAACATGTTGAGATTTAGGCATAGAGAAGAACTTGTGCAATAAGACACCAATAGTTCAAGGAAAGAGGGAGATAAGAATTTAAAGATTTGACTACATAAAATGAAAAACAGTGTTCACAGCAAAGATAATCAAATGGAAACAGCAAGGAAGGAAAGTTTCCAATTCTACATCTGACACAGGCTAATACATAAACTATATAAAGATAAAGAATCTCTCTCTTTCTCTCTCTCTCTCTCTCTCTCTCTCTCTCTCTCTCTCTCTCTCTCTCTCTCACACACACACACACACACACACACACACACACACACATATACACACAAACACACACACAGAGACAGAGATGGAGAGAGACAGACAGAGACAGAAACAGAGAGAGAAAGAAAGAGAGAGAGAGAGAGAGAGAGAGAGACATAGACTTACATACACACACTCACACACACATGCACATGCACAAAGAAGTGGGATCTGGAGAAATGGATCTGGGGTTAAGAACATCTGCTGTTTTGTTTTGGTTTTTTTGTTTGTTTGTTTTGTTTTGTTTTCAGAAAACCTAGATTCAATTCCCAACACCTACATGGAAAGTCACAACTACATGTAATTTTAGTTTCCAGGGTTTCTGATGCCCCTTTCGGACATCCACCGGCAATGCACACACATGGTATACAGGCATACATGCAGGGAAACACCTATATAAATAAAATCAAAATAAATTATTCTTTCAAAAATCAACTGAAAACCTTAATACTCAAAAACCAAACAACACAATTAATAAATCCTCTAATAAAATGAATAGGCAGTTGCCAAAAGATGAAGTACAAATGTCCAAAAAACATACTAAAAATTGTTCACAACCCTAGCCATAAGGGGAGTGATAATTAAAACTGAGACTCCTTTTGCAAGTTAATATGACTATCATTAGGGAAACAAATTCTGGTAAGGATGCAGAATAAAGGGAATTCTCCCTGATGAGGAAGCTAAATAATTTATCAATGTAATATGATAAATCATGCTAAATCAGCACACTGTAGAAATGTCCACATGTCTGTGTTCATGGAGGTTTTTCAGTAGCTAACTTATGAATCAGGATACATACATATAGTAAAATCCAGAGGTGAAAGGAGGAACAGAGAAGGGCTGATGAAGGTGAGTATGATCCATTCACATGACATGTTTGAATGAAAATCTTTTTATGAAATCCATCATTTTGTATAACAAAAATATACAAGATGTTATAAAATGACATTTTGTTATTCCTTGAAACATTTCAAAATTCACTTTAAGTAAAAACAGTTAAAATTAAATGGATATTGGATTTAGAATTTAATGGATATATTTTACTTCTAAAATGCCACTTTCAGAATGTTTAAAGCTACAAATTAAAAAAATAAGGAAGTAATACAATAACCAAATAAGCTAACTTGAAGATATTTAGATTGACATAAGAAAACAATTCCAATTTTTAAAAATTAAATCTCTCAAACTATTGATTATATCTCTTGAGTATCTGAAATCTATAAATTTTTATCTATTCTCATTTTCAGACACATGCTTTGGCTCCAAATTATTTCATTTTCCAAGTTGATTACTCGCATCCTTCTCGACAGCATCCTCTGAATCCTTGCCAAAATAAACTATGTGTAGAAAATGCCACCATCTCATGTGATAATCAGGGTTATTTTTCAGCATTCTTCTCTTTCTGGAAGTCATCACACATAATGACCTTGATCTGAACCTGGGTGTGAGTTTTGACACTAACAATAGAGTAACTGATTAAATTTATGACTAAATCCTAAACAGCACCTGTTTTCCTCTTTCTCAGATGTAGAGGATGTGTTTGTCTCCAGAGGAATAATTGGTTTCTATGGTATATGATTTGAAGAGCACTCTTTATACTGATTGTGCTAGTTAGGCTTTGCCACATTGACAAACTACAGCCACCTGGAAAGTGGGAAATTCAATTTCGGAATTGTCTCCATTAGATTAGTGTGACTCAGGCATTTTCTTGATTGCTCATTGATGTGTGAGAGCATAGCCTACTGTGCTACCCTGGAAAGATGGGACTCACTTGTAGGAGAAAGTAACTAACCACATGAGCCTGGGGCAAGCATTTGAGCACCCTCCCTTCCTGGTCTCTGTTCCAGTTCACACACACACACAGATTCCTAGGGTGAGTACTTACCATGGATTCTCTGAATGGTGGCCTATAACCTGTTAGTTAAAAGAAAACCTCTAGTTAGTTTTAGCTGGGTTTTTTTCTTATCATAGCAACAGATATCAAACAAGACTGCTGACCTTAAAACTAGTTCCAGGAGCTGCACACATTCTAGAAGCCCATTGGTAACCTAACTGTAAGGATATAGGCAATGCCATCCTTGCTCTTGTGTTAAATACACCTGTGTCACAGCCATCAGCCAATATTGTTTTTTTAAAGGTGTTGCAATGTTGGTACCATTCTAGTCCATATGCTGTTCATTTGTCTAACATGTTGTTTTCTTTCTTATTCCATTGTCTTGCATTTTACATTTCAAATATTGACTAGACTTTGTCTTACTGACCAAGGTTGAGTTGCACAATCAACACAAACTGTGAGCCTAAGCATATTCTCTTTAGCATCCATTTGAACTTTCTGCATTTCTTGGTTCATTTTATGTCTTTTTTTTTCTAAGAGTTGCATTTTCAGGGACCCTGAGACTTCTAAGTAACAAATGTGTTTTCAAAATGTTTATTAGAGTTCTTGAACAGTACCATTGATGACTTAAAAATGAGAATTTTAAGTTATATTTGAAATTTTTTTATATTTTACATTCTACTTCTTCTCAGTTACCCCACAGAGTAATACAGACTAATATTCTCATGCATATGTAAAAGTAAAAAATGGAAAAGTATTGCTTGCATCTCAAAAAGCTAACAGAACCATTATTTACTGAACAATATAGTGTTTGTCCCAATTGATGTCACATATAAGTTTTCTAAGTTTTTTTTCAGTGTCCAAATATGGAATAGTTCACTTCACACCATTTTGATAAAAAGAACAGAAACTGATAGGATAAAGTTCTAGGCTAATGAAAGTACACACTGTACATGCCCAAACTATTCTACTGCAGGACAAATGCATACATAGAGTGTCATTGGTTGGTTTAATACTTAATAATAACGTCCCAACTAAGGGCACATCCCAGCAGTAAATTTTGTGCCTATCTTGGGGAAGCCCCTGGTTTCAGTTTCAGTCCTCAACTCTTAAAATTTATTACATAAAAAAATTTTTGGCTTTTGTGTAGTTTTGCTTTGGTTTTTCTTTTTATTTTTTTCTTTTTTTTAATTTATTCTTGTTACATCTCAATGTTTATCCCATCCCTTGTATCCTCCCATTCCTCCCTTCCCCCCCCCCCCATTTTCCCATTATTCCCCTCCCCTATGACTGTTCCTGAGGGGGATTACCTCCCCCTATATATTCTCATAGGGTATCAAGTCTCTTCTTGGCAACCTGCTATCCTTCCTCTGAGTGCCACCAGGTCTCCCCCTCCAGGGGACATGGTCAAATGTGAGGCATCAGAGTACGTGAGAAAGTCATATCACACTCTCCACTCAACTGTGGAGAATATTCTGACCATTGGCTAGATCTGGGAAGGGGTTTAAAGTTTACCTCGTGTATTGTCCTTGGCTGGTGCCTTAGTTTGAGCTGGACCCCTGGGCCCAAATCTGCCTATCATATTGTTCTACTTGTAGGTTTCTAGGACCCTCTGTATCCTTTTATTTTGCTATTCTCCCATGCGTCTCTCATTTAGAGTCCCAATAGGATGCCCTCCCCTCTGTCCCAGTTTCCTGGTAAGTGAAGGCTTTCGTGGGACATGCCCCTTGGGCTAGTATGCAGATATAAGTGAGTATATTATAATTTATCCACATTACATCCTGATTGTAATCCCCCCATGCATATCCTCCCTTTCCCACGCTTCCTCCTTCCATTTAACTTTTCTGCTCTATTCCTGTCTTCTAGACCTTTGAATGGTGGGAACCCCCCCCCCCTTCTTACTTACCAGTTCTCATCTGAATAGCCTGCATCCCTTTCCTCAGTGTTCCCATAAGACCTCTCCCCTAATAGGCAGAGATCAAATTGTTGATACCAGAGTTCTTGTCAGAGATAGTCCCCCCCCCCCAGGCTAATCCTTCCCCCATGTAGAGAATGAACTGTCATCTGGCTACATCTGTACAAGTGGTCTACATACCTTGCTTGCCATGTCCTTGGTTGGTGCCTCAGTTTGTACAGAATTTTACTTGTTTTGAGCTGAGGAGATACCTCAGTTGTTAATATGTTTCCCATACTTTCACAATGACTTGTCCCATGCCTCAGAACTCACATAAAATTCCATATATGGCCCTGGATAGGTAGCTTAGTGGTTAAAACCACTGGTTCTTACAGAGGACCAAAGTTCAGTTCCCAGCACACATAGGGCAGCTCATAATTCTGGTTCTAGGGAAAACAGTGCAATCTTCTAACCTCCATGGGTGTTTGGCTTCATTGTTGTACTTTAAAACAAACAGGAATATTCATGTATACATAGATAAAATAAAGTCACAAAAAAGATTTAGAAAAGCAACAACCAAAAATCAGGTTTGGAGGCATGGCTTGTAAACTCAGTACTGTGGAGAAGAAGGTAGAAATATTTTTTCTTTTAAAACATTTTATTTTATATTTGTTACTTATTATACTTACATTTATTATTTTACATATTTGAGTGCCTTTTCTAATTGTTTGTAAGTATACCATGTACATTCCTGGTGCCCTCAGAGACCAGAAACGATCCCTGGAAACAAGTCATGGATGGTTGTAAACTGCCATGTGGGTGCTGGGAATCAAACTCAGCTGTCCCCCCACCACATACTATTTATTTTACTACCTTTCTCCAGTTAATGTCCTCTCAGACTGTTGACCTGATCTTTTCTTTTTAAAGAGTCTGATCTTTGGTCAATGATAAAAACAACGTAAAGCATTGCCATTTAGCCGGATGCAGTGGTGCACTCCTGTAATCCCACCACGCTCAGAGGCAGAGGCAGGAGGATTGCTGTGAGTTCAAGGCCAGGACTTCCAAGGCTACACAGAGAAACAGTGTCTCAAAAAAAAAAAAAAAAAAAAAAAAAAAAAAAGAACCACAATAAACCATAAAACAAAACATCTTGCCATTTTTTTTCCTCTCTGTCACATGTTAACACTGTGAACTCTGCTTGTGTTGGAGGAGAGCTTCTAGTTTTTTCATTCTTCAGCCCCTAAAACAACCTAAGAGTTTCTGTGCTGAGCATTTTCACAAGTCTTCTCTCCTTCTGAGTTTATCCACCTCTTTGACAGCCAACAGTAAACGAGCTTTTGAGCTGTTGTTTCTTTTCTTTTCTTTTTTTTTAATGTCCCCTAAAACTTCCAGTTCCTTAGAAAGCTCCCTGCATACCACATTGAGTCATTCATATGTGGTCTCTCATTTCTCCTTCATTTGTGATTGTAATAACGGTTTTACTTCTTGGCCTGTCTTTCACTATAAAGTCTTGGTCATGAGGTTGTCTTGCATCTTCCCTGGGATACTTGTCTTAAGTTCCTCTGTGTTTCCTTTCTTGGAATAATGAACTCCAAGGTGATCGATTCAATTTTCCTCACTGTTTTCTTATTGCTTGATGGCCTAGTTTACATTCCTGGCCAGTAAACACTGTCTCAAAAAGAATGAAACAAACAAACCTGAGGTTGGCCTCCACATAAACACACACCACACACACACACACACACACACACACACACACACACAAATACACAAACGTACATACATACATACATATGTACATACATACATAGACACACACATTTTTAAATGCCACATTTGCTGATAGAATGCCAATATAAAATAACTCTTGTAAGCCTACAAGTGTGCAACGACATTCAAGAAAGGCTATTTTCTTCTCCACTGATGTTTCTAAATAAGAAACGGGGCTGATGGTGCGAAGACAAGATAAACTGATTTCAGTTCTCCAAACCAGTTGTGTTTTATTTGGTGATATATTGTAAATTTTCAAGTTTTTCTTTCTGGAAGTGATGACATAACTTTTTAAGCAGAGAGAATAAGTATCTTTAAGTAAAATAAAAATAAATAAATCCCACATATATATTTCATGTAAGATAACTATAGAATGGCAGAGGTAAGAAGCACAGTTAAAGCTGATGACTCCTTCTAGAAATTCAAGGATGTCAGAAGCCATTCCTCCTGCCTCATGAAGGGGTTTTAGAGGCAGAAATCAATTCTTACACTCATTAGAATATCACCAGCAAGTAACTTAGTAAGTTGGTGCTTCACATACTTAACTATGACCTTTAATTCTGCATCTTTTTACTTCAAAGGCAACTATGGTCATTGGAATTTAATGCATTTATTTGTTCTTGTGACACTTTTCTCACAATCTAACCACTGTTCCTTGCTTGCTTGTCTTCTTCTGCTTCTATTTCCTAAAACTATATGTGCTTGATTAAAACATGAGTGAGTACTATGGAATTTACTGTAGAGGGGGGCAGTCTCAGCTGCGATACTGCAAGATGATGTACAGGGTACAGAACATCTTGGAACTGATCTATAGGAAATAGGCTCGAGGGGTAGGAATATGCTAAAAAAAACCATATCAAATAGGAAATAATAGTCACATCCTATAAATACCAACCCTATGTTCTACTGACCACATTTATTCCATATGCATATAACCTCTACTGAGTTTATAATAATCTGAGAAATCACAGACAAATGTTCGTGTTTAAAAAATAAGCTTGGGAAATAAAACTTAAGAAATAGATCAAACAGCTTTTAACAATGCAGCCACATGTATACTAGATGAGTCCAAGAATTGACCAAAGGCTGACTGATGATTATGTTCATTAGGAACCGGCTCAATTTTGCTCTTTAAATATTTGCTTATCATTTATTATTTCCTAACCATTGACCTAACCATCCTAGAGAAATTAAGTCAAACACTTAAAGCCATTGACTGGAAGGAGCTCATTAGCTGGGCTTGATTTCTCACTAGATCTTATTATTGCTTCTCCATTTAAAAATACTAAAACAGCAAATTCAGATTTTTAAAAGTCCATTTAATTTTAAAATCTAAAACTGGTATGTGCTTGTGCATTGCAAGAACTAACTTAAGCAATTTAGTTAGTAATAATATCCTGTAAGCCTGCCTGTCTGTCATTTCCTTATACAGCAATTAGCTCATTTATAAAAGTTTCTTGTTTACTTTTAAATTTCATGTCAGATTCCATGATGCTTGTTGCATGCACACATGGCACGTGTTAACAGCAAAATACAAAAAAAAAAATGCTTACTTAGAAGGTATATTAATAATCAAATATAAGCCTTTTCTCATGCAGCACATCTCAACCACAGTTTCCACTTTCTGTCCTGCCCCAGCTCCTCCCCCTACCCCCCACCCCTGCATCTACCCTCTCCGGCAGATCCACTCCCCCTGCTTTTCCATCCAGAAAAGAGCAGGCCTCTAAGAGACAATACATTTTTTCCACTTTACATACAGATGGCAGTCAATCCCTCCTCTCCTCCTGGTCTCACTCTGCCATGCTCTTGCCCCTTTTCCGTCTCTTCTGAAGGTTTTCCTCAGAAAAGCTGAACCTGCCCGCCTCAGCTTACCCTGGCACATGAAATCACTTCAAGACTACATCTGCTTTCACTGAGGCCAGATAAAGCACCTCAGCTAGCGGAAAGTCACCCAAAAGCAGGCGACAGAGTCCATGTCAGAGACATCACCAGCTCTATTTGCTAAGGGAACCACATGAAGACCAAGATGGCCATCAGCTACATATGTGTATGGGACCTAGGTCCAGGTCATGCATGTTCTTTGCTTGGTACATCTGTTTCTACCATAGTCCTTGGCTAGTTGACTCTGTTGGTCTTCTTGTGGAGTTCTTCTTCACTCCCTGTCACTCTATTTACTCCACCTTCACTCTTCCTAAAGACTCCCCAAGCTCTGTCTAATATTTGGATGGAGTCTCAGCATCAGCTATACCTGAAGACAGGAACCAAGCAGAAATGTGTTCTAAGAGGCTCGCCCAGCCATGAATCGAAACAATACATTTTCTAATCACTTTGATTTTGTTCGCAATTCCATTTCCCCCCCTTTTGTATTTTTATTTTATGTGTATATCTGTTTTACATGCATGTATGTTTGTGGACTCTGTGAATCTAATGCCCACAAAGGCCAGACAAGGGAATCCAATTCCTTCACTAAAGTATAGAAGGTTCTGTTTTTTATGTGGGAACTGGGGATTGACTCTTGATTCTCTGGAAGAGTTAATATGTAATTTGCATATTTTCACAAAAGTCTACTCTTTTGATTATATGATACTTACTTAGAAGAAGGTATTTTGGAAGCATAGTTTTTATTAAGTAACAGTTATTTCAATTTGTCCAATTTGGCAATACTAACTTTGTCTAGTACTGAGATGAGTATTGACTATTTCCTCAGAGAAGCACATAAAATCTTTTTTGCATAAAAATATGACAAGAATCATGGAAAATGACAAGCCTCCAGAGTTTTAGTATTAATACATTCCAATTTGTGTTATTCACAATTTGAAATATTTTAATTTCATTTATTGTTTTTTGTAGTACTCATTTTATGAGGCCTCCTTATTTCCTTGATTTTATGAAGATACCCATTATTAATTGCTTTCTGATTTACAGTTTTATTTTCTTATAGGCCCAGCCATTACCAGCTAATCTCAGGACCATATCAAAGCAGTTTTCACAAACATATTTTATGTTTCATATTTCAGCTGACGTTTACAATCTCACATATATAAATATATACCCATTTTCAAAAAGAATTCTGATCATGGTAGATTTTTAAAATGTGAGACATATCCTTGTAGATATTTTGAGGTTAACTACTTTGAAATTTGAGTTTAGCCTACTAATTAAGATTATAAACAATAAATGCTTTTCTTGAGTCCAAAGTACTATTTTACTCATTGGCCATGAATATTTTAGTGTATGCAGTTACAGCTAGTATTTGGGAATAAATTCTGTCCTGATTTGTAAAATATTTAATGTATGATGAATCATTCAATAAGAATGGAGTATCTTTTGTAACTGAATTCATGATGTGCACATAACTTTGATAAACTCCTGTTCAATCTTTACTTGACTGAAAGGTACTTAGAGGGCTGGGGATACATTTCAAAGTCTTTGTGGACACTTGTAAGCAACTGCAGTCAATCACATCTCCACATGGAGTAAGATACTTCATAAATATTGGAGAAAATGAACAAAGCCTATGAACAGTATGCCTTTACTATTTCATTATTTTCTTTTATGACCCAAATAACTTATTCAACAATAGTTGCAAATGCTCACTTTCAGCTACACTGTGTTTCGTCATGTCATGGAGGAAAAGTAGACGCAATCATTTGCTTTGTTATGTTTTCTTGTTAGTATCTTGAAAGTGAATTCCTTAATTTTCCAACAAATCTGATAAATCATACTCTGTTAAGCCAAACACTCATATAAATACCCAGAATACATTTTGGGGATTGTGTTTATTTTCTCTATTTGACTGTTGATTGCTTCAATGTTACTTGGAAACAGAATCCATCAATCTTTTGCAAATACACTTCAGTATTTTGATTGCTTTTTTGTTTGGTTTGTCTTAGTGTGATCATTTTGGTTAACCTTCCATGTAGTAGAAGTATTTTGTCAGTATTTTTGAAGTTTTACTTATCTTAATTAGATTGCCTATGTGGTAAACACATATACATTTATATTTGAAACATAAAATAAAATTACATGAAATACACAACATGTTTGTAATTCCCTATCGTTATTATGTATTATATAAAGTATGTGTTTACATAAAATATTTTATACAAGATCATAATTAATATGTAACTAATTTTTTAAAACCATTCAATGTCATAAGTCCTGATTTTTAAGGCATTTTTATGCAAATAGAAAGTAAACTACAAAGCCAGGCGTGGTGGTACATGCCTTTAATCCCAGCACTTGGGAGGTAGAGGTAGGCAGATTGCTGTGATTTCGAAGTCAGTTTGGTGTACAAAGCGAGTCTAAGATAGCTAATATGACACAGGAAACCCTATCTCAAAAAACCGAATAATAATAATAATAATAATAATAATAATAATAATAATAATAATAATAATAATAGAAAAGAAGTTACAGAATATAACATAGATTAAAACATATCATATCTGTATTATCTATCAAGTAAAGTATATTAGTAATAAACTATAGAGATATGGACTGAATAGTGAAACACTAAAAAACA
Source organism: Acomys russatus (assembly GCF_903995435.1). Taxonomy (NCBI): domain Eukaryota; kingdom Metazoa; phylum Chordata; class Mammalia; order Rodentia; family Muridae; genus Acomys; species Acomys russatus. The sequence goes on along the minus strand of NC_067151.1, from coordinate 48,454,114 downwards.
AACTTTAAAGTGTAACTTGCCTATGTAAATTCATACGCATGTAACTAGAGCTGACTTGGACCCACTGTTCATTTTCATCGTTTTTGAGGGGGTGCTATTTATTTCTTTATAATATAATTATTATTATTATTATTGTTATTAATATTATGTTTCTTTTTAACATATATATTTATATTACTACACATGAATAGACAAACTGCAGACAGCAGAAAGAACCACATGGCAATCATAGGTAATATGAATGTTACATTCATAGTGATTTGGCCATCTGCATTTGTCAAGCCAAATCAACCATCCTTTCTTTTCATCAGGAAGTCGTTTTAAGTTACTGTTGGTCTTATACAGAGAAATAAAAACTAGGTTGGATGCAGGAACATCTCTCTTTGCCTTTGTCTTTTTCTTGTAGGTAAGGAGATAGGATCTGAAAATAAATAATGGGAATATAGAAATATAGAGGCATGATAGAACAAAAAGGTAGATAATTAAACATATTTCTTAACTCAAGGACTTAATTATTACAAAAAGGTTATTTTTAATTAATTGGCATAGAATTTTGTATATAGATGCAAATTATGGTCATGTCAAACAACTCTACCACAAGAATATATATCCTAGGTCTAAAAAATATATATGATTCTATAGATGTATAGGGTAAAATAGTTAAATAAAGTCTCCAAAAGCCTCAGGGAGTTATTTATTTCTACAACAAACACAACAAATGATATCAACAAAGGTCAAATTTGTGGCTACAAAATGGAATGAGTTCTAGCTTGCAATAGTTGTATATCACAAAAGTTAGTGTGACAATCAAACCAACAGAATCAGGAAATACTAGGTTTTTTTTTCCTTAATGGGCACATGTCAGTTCATGTTCAGGGGACCCGAAAGCTACATTATACTCCTAAGAAATTGAAGAACCCGTGTATTGGTGTTTTGAAGCCAACAAACAAAATATGATATGACAGCACATAGACTAGAAATGGACCCATGATTGATCACTGAGCATTCAATGTTGACAGGGAGATTAAATAAACAACATGTCAGGGATTGGAGCTGGTCATTGGGAAATGAAATCTGTTAAATGAATTTGAAATTAGTGTTATCAGCAGGAGGGTACAAGAGTCCTGAAAGTTAACCAAATGACAAATGGGGTGTTTCTGCTATTACAGAAATAGGAAGCCATACATTAGGCGAAGTAAGATTCCTAAAAAACAGGAGAAAAATTTAAAAACTATGAACATTTGGTTATACCTATTCCCAACTAGACAGACAGCTTTAAATAGCCAGTCTCTGTGTCAGAATAAGACATAACTAACATTTTTAAATCATGTGAACAAAGCACCTGTAAATTTTGTTAAAATCTCGGGCAAATATCACATAACCAAAAATCAAGTTAAATATATTCATAAATGATATACATTTTCTAAATAATATTTAAATGATAGATGAGAAATAATTAATTGAGAAATCTACTATTATCATGGAATACTTCACGACCTACCCAAAATAATTTATTATATATGGTATCTAGCCTTTTTCTCTATCTGTATAGTTAATTTAGATTATTAAGCCATTTAATGGATACCTGAAACTTAAAATGAATGTTGAATGGAATTGTAGTGATTATTTGAGAATCATAAGATTTCTTAACAAGTGTAAGCACTTATTTAACATAGAAAATGAAATCACCATGCAGATATATATATATATATATATATATATATATATATATATATATATATATATATATATATGATAAATATAAGATCTATTAATTTCATAAGAAACCTATCTGAAGAAAGTGATAAAAACATTAGCAGTGTATGTATGTAAGTTGTAGTGAGAAAAATAGCAGCAATTTTGGAGGGCTCCATAATGTGTCAATGCTGTCTTTACCAAATATCAATGACAACATTATGTCACGGCTTGCGCTCTTATGGAGACCTACAGTGATGCTGTTCTCTAATAACTTTTTAAAACAATTGCAAAACTGTGAATCTATATTGAAAACTGTTGTCGGGACACTAAGAAAGTTTGTAAAAATTCAGAACATACTTTTTCCTTAAGTCAAGACACACTTAATGACAGCATAAAGAACAGAAACTTTGTCAGAACAAACTGCAACTGAGATAGCAACTGCACTTAAGAACTACACAACAACTCAACAAAGAAAGAAAATTTCGGACCAATCTCCGTTATGAACGTGGCTCAAATTTACAAAGTAAAATACTGGCAAACCAAATCTAAGGACACATCAAATAGATCATCCACCATGATCAAGTAAGCGTCATCCCACAGATTTAGCCATTGCTCACCATCTGGAACCCATCAATGTAATCCACCATATACGCTAACTGAAAGAAAAATATCACATGATCATTTGATCTTCATGTGTGTTCCCTAGTAAGTTGAGAGGGGCTCTGCTGCCTGTTTTCCCTCACTTCACCCTAATTGGGTTGCCTCAGTGAATGAGGAGAAGCTCAGTTCTGATGCCACTTGATGTGCTGTGGTGAGTTGGTGGGTGACGGGTGGGCTGCCAGAGGTGGGGCTCTCCTTTTCTGAGGACAAGGGAAGAAGGGATACTGGAAGAGGGTGGGAGGAAGGGACCAAGAGGAGAGGAGCGAGGAGGCTACATTTGGGATGTAAACTGACTATATACATTAAAATTAACTTAAACAAAATGGTTGTCAGACATTGTGGGGTGGCAGGGAACAGGAACTGGGCCAGTCATCTCTCCAGCAATTCCTCCCACCCCCCTCACTGGAAATACAATTACATGCTAGCACATATGAATTTTTACATGGAAAATGAGAATGTTTACGAAACTTTGTGATACTGTGACAAGTAATCTACCAACTGACCCATCTCTTCAACCCTCAATACATGTTGAATATAATGTAATATAAGTATAAATTATTTATATATAAATAATAATATATAAACAAAAATATAAATATAAAAAAATAATAAAGTTGGAAATATTTGAATAAGCAAAATGATTCAATATGCAATTAAGAGATATGAGTTCAAATTGTAAGATCTATAACTGACTCTAGTAATCACATGAAACTCTTTCTAGATTTCCAGTATCAGGATTGATTCCCAACATGTATGCATATCTTACAGTGCTCTTAATTGTTGTGGGTCAGACTTGGTGTAGCTGGGAAAGGCTGTTTAATTACTTCCCTCCCTTGACAGCTTGCTTAGTATTTTCTGGAACCATATTAGCTAGACTTCTGGAAACAGTTTTCCAGGTCAGATACAACTTGAATTATTTGAGACTTTTGTCCTAAGTGTTTGGTGTCTTCAGCAATAGTACACCTTCAATGACTGAGAGGGAATGAAGGGCTGTGTTGATAATCTATATTGCTTTGGAAATCACTTGGAGTACTTTGAATTAAATGATAATATATAATACTTATAAGTAAATATAGGAACAAAATTTAAAGGAAATAAATGATCATAACTACTTCTCAGGGTTAATATCTTTTCTTTCCATAATTCTACATTATATCTTAATGCAATATCTCAGAGTCTTCTTGAGGAGCTATAGATGATGCCTTTTTCTCATAAACATGTTGAAATGATATATCAAAATAATTATTTGATGAAACACTACATGCTTTCAAATAAAATTTAATAATTTGCTTCTTTATCTTTACTTGCAAATACTTCAAACAGGAATATAATAGGTTTTATACAACATTTTAATTTCTACACAAAAAAAACTTTTAAATAGTTCACATTAATGATCAGGCTATGACTATAGCTTAGACATAGAGCACCATATTAGCATTCCAAAGGCATCTATTCTATCTTCATTACTGTAAAACACACACACACACACACACACACACACATACACAGAGAGAGAGAGAGAGAGAGAGAGAGAGAGAGAGAGAGAGAAAGAGAGAGAGAGAGAGAGAGAGAGAGAGAGAGAGAGAGAGAGAGAGAATCTACTATTTTGACTTTAGTATTAAATGTTGAATAAGTTACAGTATTCGTATGGTATCCAATCTCAAACCAGAATAAATTTAGAATATCACAGTTTATATGATATTGATTTAGATATAATTATTGACAAAGATGTAAATCTTTATAACGCCTGTTTCAGTTACTATGGTCAATTAAAACACAGACACATTTGCTAAAGTAAAGGTGAGAATAAGATTTAAGGAACATAGCAAATTATGATCAATAGGAATACCTTTCTTGAGTTCTCCTGAGTTCGCTGTATTTCCTATGAAGCCAATGAAGCACAAAGGTAAACAAAACACTTTGCTAACTGTCTGTAGTTTTAAAAAATAATTGTAATTTATGTTCATAAAAAGTGGGAGAAACTTTATCCAAAAGAATTATTTCAGTGCTTTAAGATGAACTAAGTTTGTGAAAGGAATAACATTTCTAGCTATTTTGATGATAGAGCCATTGTACTAAATGACCTTATGAATATCATTGTACATTGCATCAGGGATTACAGTAGTGTAACCCAGCTCAAGTTATTTTCTCTCTAGAGAGATGTTATCATTTATTAATAGTAGTGTGTTGTGATGAGGGGTAAGGATGTTGAGGAACTCAATGAGTTATACAAAGAATTTGAAATCAAATGGCTACTTAAAATTTTGAAATAGGACATAACTTAGAAGATAGATTTAAAAACTTCCTGTTTTTATTAGTGATAACAAAATATCACACAGAGTATGTGATAAGGGCTAATGTTGCCTCAAAGTTCTGAGATACCTTAAGTTCAAAGATCTGCAGATGGTGATGGCTTGTTGGTGACAGAATCTCAGGCTATCACAGTAGGTATCATGATAAGGGAGAAAGAGAGGGAGAGAGCAAAAAATACACAAGCCCAGTGAGCTTCTGTAGTGACGTAATTCTCAAGAAAACACATTAATTAGTCCATGCATTACTGTGAGATTCAGAGCACCCTACAATATTGCAGACATCGGGAGAACAGAAAATACAAATTAATAAAAATGTTCAGGGTACTGGTTTACAGTGAAAACAACACAAATACATTTGTATGTTTACTAAAGTGTACTTAACAATTAGAACCTAACTGTTCTCATAGTTAGGGGTGGTGACAGTAATAGGAATAAGTAATATTCACTATCAGAAATTAGCATAGAATAAATTACTTGGATTTGGTGTGGCATGGCTAGGCTTTAGGATGCTGGATTCCTAATAGATAACACTTCAGAAATCCAGTGAATCATTTTATAAACATATTCTGAAAGTTCAAAGTATTATGTAACATAGAGATAGATGTTCTTATTAAAATGAACTAGGTGGTACCTACCCATGAATCTCTGCGGGTTAGTCAATGACTCCTTACTCATATATAGTTTACCAGAAGTAAGCATTATGCTCAAGATAGTTTTCACTTAAGCAGAATGGCCAATGAGTAAAGGAGAAAATAACTATAATGAAGTAAGCATTTCTTTCAGACATAGTTAACAACTACAAAGGACTTCAAGAATATTTCCCCTGCTCTATATTGCTCTCTTGGGGCTTAATGGGAAGAAATAAAACATAGGAGAAAAGCTCAAAGTCAGCTTTATTTAAGCATAATGTTTTCTCTCAATTCAGTGGTTAGTGTTAGATATTTCCTTTCCTTGCACAACCATCAATAAGAGACTGTGGTTGTTCAAAATGAAGTATTCTTCCATGACAGTTAATAAAATTTTGTTCAAACTGAGTATTTCAAAGTTTTAGCTAAAAAAAATCAAAGTACAAGGAAGCTATAAAAATTGTTAGTGTGTAATGTTTTCATATTTGCTCTTTAGTTACTTCAGCAGATGCAATATTAGCCTCTTTTATTCACAGTAAATTAGATATGCAGTTCCTAGAAACAAGAAATAGATTAACATTATGTAAAAATGGTTGGCATACATTTAATTATGAGCAAAGAATAAAAATAAAAATGTGCCAACACTGAAATTGCTATCACCATGGGGACATTCAGATCCAAATGAACAAATTAGCCTTTTGCACAGATAATAGCTACTTTCTAGTCATCAAAGTGATAAAATGCAATAATGAAGAGTCATGACTTCTTGAAAATAAGAATACATACCACATTTTATGTCTGTTTCCCCACTTCATTTTCTGTAAACACTATGGATTCTACTTCACTTTTTTCTAATAATGTAGCAACATATAACATTTATATGGGAAAATTATAAAGGTTTCTTGTCTACTTCTGTGATCATACCTTACACTGTTGCTAAGACTCAAGGTTTAAGTTCAGTTGAATTCAACTCTATGGCAAATTCTAGTTTCACTTTCTTAATTATAAGACTGTGGATTAAGTACATTGTCTCACACATAATAGGAAATTTGCCTGAAGTTGAACTAGGTCTTCAGTACTTTTTTTATTTAAATTTTTATAAACAATCTCTCTGAGTAAGCACACACCTCCTGTACTTGAAAGTCACCAAGTCCACTTCCTTGAGTGCTCTCTGTTATCGGTGTTTCCTCTCAGCAATGGTGCATGCCTCAGTTTTAAATTGTACTACCTTCCATATAGTTCTTACATATATATATATATATTATTCTAAATTTTATTTTATTTTTTTGTATAATTTTTTTTATTAATTTATTCTTGTTACATCTCAATGTTTATCCCATCCCTTGTATCCTCCCATTCTTCCCTCCCTCCCATTTTCCCATTATTCCCCTCCCCTATGACTGTTCCTGAGGGGGATTACCTCCCCCTGTATATGCTCATAGGGTATCAAGTCTCTTCTTGGTAACCTGCTGTCCTTCCTCTGAGTGCCACCAGGTCTCCCCCTCCAGGGGTCATGGTCCAATGTGAGACACCAGAGTACGTGAGAAAGTCATATCCCACTCTCCACTCAACTGTGGAGAATTTTCTGACCATTGGCTGGTGGGAATGCAAACTAGTACAGCCACTTTGGAAATCTATCTGGTGCTATCTCAGAAAAATGGGAATAGGGCTTCCTCAAGGCCCAGCTATTCCACCCCTTGGAATATACCCAGAAGATGCTCCAGCACACAACAAGAAAATTTGCTCAACCATGTTCATAGCAGCCTTATTTATAATAGCCAGAACTTGGAAACAGCCTAAGTGTCCATCAGTAGAAGAATGGATAAAGAAACTGTGGTACATATACACTATGGAATACTACTCAGCTATTAAAAACTTACTTATATTTTAAGCATGTGAAACTGAAGAGAATTTGTAGTAGATTTTGATCTTTGTTTTTTCTTCTCTTAGAAGGGCTACAACATGGTTCAATTAAACATGGACTTTTTGTTGACGGACAAATTTGCTCTATTGATTTTGCATTGTATGAAATCTAATAAAATTTGACTAAATATTCATTGTATGAAATCTTAATAAAATTTGACTAAATAAAAGACATTGCTATGAAGTAAGTGATCCCATTACTCTGTCTTCCAGAGATAGAAACAACAGTCATCTTCTCCTTCACATTTCCTTTTACCTAGATTAAACTGATGTTGCTTTAATAAAATTAGGAATAAAATTTCACGGGAAGAATATTTTAAAACATTTACCATTTAAGGTAAGATTCCATTAAATATTTCACAAGCTACATTTTCTCGTGTATTCACTAAGTGGTGCTGGTTATAATACACAGCTGCAGGTAGCAGTGGTAGGAAAGTTGGTCACAAAATAATAATGATAGGTAAAATATTTACATAAGTAGAAATGCTTGCCATGAAATTTAAAGAGCTCTTCCATGAGATTCTTGTGTAAATAGTTTAGGAGTCATGAAGAGGAAAGAACTTAATAACCAAGATTTTATAAGCAACTCTTATGAGTAGTTTTGATGTGTAGAGAATAAAATAATTTACATTGGATTTAGAGAAAATGTGGATGAAAAGAATATTGCCTGAAAGGGGTCTCACTGTAATTGTCTTTTTAGTATAGAAAGTGACAGGATTGTCTGATGGTGAGTTTTAGGGTATGTCTCATGGCACAGAGCACAGAAAGAATTTCAGGGTATGTCAAATGGAAAATGGATCTCGAAACAATAATTCAAAGTGCTTCCTTCCCTTAATTATTTCAGGGAAGGAAGGATTACCAAGTAGTGTTGAGGATAAGAGTATTTTTTTTTAATTAGCCTTTGAACATAACCCCATACTTCACCCACTAGGAAGCACTTTCAACTACTCTCATCCATACTGTTATTACTTTTTCATGTTTGATTTTGAACTAGGGTCACACTAAGTTGTACAGCCTGGCCTCAACTCAGTTTGCAGCTCATAAAAAGATTCAGTATTGCATTCTTCTTCTTTCCATTTCATCAATAGCTAGGATTGCAGGTCTGCACCACTAATTTTGGCTTTTAATACTTAAAATTTCCCCATTTTTGCATAACTAAATCTTCAAGTCCAGCCACGATACATAAGTAATTCTTATGTCTCTGCCTCCCAGGAGTATATACCACCTTTTTCAGACTTTATATGAGACCTGGAAATAGAACTCACTTCCTAATTCATGCAGCAGAAAATTGAACAACTGCCATTTTCCTAGGGCCTGGAGTGTTTTATTATCAAGGTAACTTTTAGTATGACTAAAAGGAATAATTGTGTGTGTGTGTGTGTGTGTGTGTGTGTGTGTGTGTGTATGTGTGTGTGTGTGTGTGTGTGTGTGTGTGTGTGTGTGTGTGTGTGTGATCTAGAAGAGGATACAGATAGTGTCAATGAGACTTGATAGGCAGAGGTCAGGTGTTAGGGGAGGAGGGCTCTCTTTATGAAGACTAGGGGAGGGAGAGAGAGAGGATGGGAGGGAGGGGGATAAAAAGGCAATTAGGGAGAGGATTAAAGTGGGATGTGAAGAATTCAAACTGCAGAACAATTTATATTGCTAATCTCACTATGGGAATAATCCTGAGACTGGCTGAGACATGACTGTCTAGGCATAGACGAGGCTTCCGGTTGGTTACAGAATCCCTGTGATTTATTATTAGCTACCACTCTTCAAATGACATGAATGGAGATTTACAGATATCTTTCTTCTGTTCATACACAAAGCAGAGAACCAACCTTAATTATTCTGTGCATCATGCACCCTCATAGATTTATAATTTTAGGATTGGATAATGCTTCTGAGAAATTATTTTTTAAGAACAAAAGCAGCAGACACTGACACTGGGCAAGACTTGACAGGATTCATTCCTCTCAGCATGCTAGACACTGACATCCTGCATCCTTCATGTTCCAGCACTAAGTGCTTCAGTTGCTGTTCCTCAGCAGAACAACACAGATCCCAAGACACCTTCAAGGGATCTTTCTCATCCCAATTTAGACTGTCCCACACCGGACTCTAATTAAGCCTGGCAGTGGTACCACATGCCTTTAACCCCAGTACTAGGGAGGAAGAGGCAGGCGGATCCCTGTGAGTTTGAGGCCAGTCTGGTCTACAATGTGAGTCCAGGAGAGCCACGGCTACACAGAGAAACCCTCTTTTAAAAGAAATAAATAAACAAGTCATGGTGGCACACTCCTTTAATCCCAGTACTCCGGAGGCAGAGGCAGGTGGATTACTCTAGATTTGAGCCCAGCCTAGTCTACAAAGCAAATCCAGGACAGCCAAGTCTAACACAATGAAACCCTGTCTTGAAAAATAAATAAATAAATAAATAAATAAATAAATAAATGGAATTTTTCTCAACATTTAGAAACTGGAACACAAATGCTATTCCTAGCATTTTTAACCATATCCACCATTTTTATTTGGGCCCTTACAAAGGTATTATTCATCCCCAAAAAGCATGGGATAAGCATGAAAAACCTTAGGATAATGATGCTTCATTTCCCTTAAGGGGTGTTGTGTAAGTTTTTGGTTGCTTTCTTGGGATGTGTGTGTGTGTGTGTGTATGTGTACATATATGTATATATTTGTGTATATATATGTTTATTTTCATTGGAATTTGGTTATAAGTTATTACTGGTCTTATTTAGAGAGAACACAAGGTTGGACACAGAGATATCTCTCTTTCCCTTTATTTTTCATTTTAGGTTTGGTGATAAGGGGTTGTAAGAAAGAAGGGGTAATATAGGAATATATCAGGAAGATAGAACAGAAGTAGATTAGTGAATCTACTCATCAATGTAACGCCTTAATTGTTACTCACAATGTCATTTTTAATTCACTGCTATAGAATTTTGTGTACTGAGGCAAAATAAATTTAAGTTGGATACATTGGCATAGAAATCATATCTAAGATTATTCTTAACACACATTATATATTTCTACTCTAATATGAATTATTGTACCAATACAACTCAACTGTAAAGCAAGGTTTACTTCCAATACTTTGAAAGTGCTATTTCAGGCTGTTTAGGGTAATTAAGTAATGCACATTAATTGTTAGTTAATAAAATCATAGTAATAAAATCATAATAATGTCAATTACTAGTCTACAGCAAAAGCTGTTAGGGCAGGTTAACAAGTAATTGTTTTTTTTCATATTTTTACATATTCTGTCACATTCAGCACTAGCATATTGAGAGATCATTCTGTAAGAATCAATTTAGTGACTGAAATTTGTATTTCAAGACAAATACATGGGATGGATCTCAAAATATCTCCAACTCAAGATACAATAAAGGAGTCTCTCAGGATATGGCTATGACAGGATCCGATAGTGACATGACTACATGTTATTGATATAGAAAGTAATTATGCTATAATTGGGTCAAGATAAGAAGAAAAGTTTAAAAAAGAGTCTCATGTTAATATCACAGTCTGAGTTCCTGGGAAAGTATTTCTGAAGCTCAGGGGAAATCCTGGGTGTGGGCTGAGAAAAACTGTGGTCATAATCAATGAAACAGACTCTTCAGTAAGACCAGTTATAATAGAGCGAGTTCTGTGCACTGAAGTGGCACATGAATAATCTCATAGGTCCCAACTTTTCAATTCTTGTTTTTCACCATAAGTTTTCATATAAGAAAGGATCCAGAGGATCCTAGAAACCTACAAGAAGAACATTATGATAAGCAGATTTGGGCCCAGGGGTCCCACTCAAACTATGGCACCAGACAAGGACAATACAAGCCATAAACTTCAAACCCCTACCCAGATCTACCCAATGGACAGGACATTCTCCACAGTTGAGTGGAGAGTGCGGTCTGACTTTCACACAAACTCTGGTGCTTCATATTTGACCACGTCCCCTGAACTGGGAGACCTGGTGGCACTCAGAGGAAGGATAGCAGGCTACCAAGAAGAGACTTGATACCCTATGAGCATATACAGGGGGAGGAAGTCCCCTTCAGTCACAGTCATAGGGGAGGGCAGTAAGGGGAAACTGAGAGGGAGGGAGGAATGGGAGGATACAAGGGAGGGGATAACCATTGAGATGTAATATGAATAAATTAATAAAATAAAATTTAAAAAATGAATAACTACTGCATTCTAACATTTCTCTATTCACAGGTAAGAGGAAATCAATTTTTTCAAGATGTGTGAATAACATATTTACAAAGTCTAAGAATGACAAAAATAATGTGGTGAGAGAAAAATTTAACTTCAGGCTAATGATTCTGACAAAATTTGGGTACAATTTGCTCTCCAGTGCTTTAAAGCACATCACAAACATAAGCCCAAAGAACAGTTTCCTCTTCTTAAAATGTTCGAGTTTCAAAATGCCAAAAGTTCATTCTCACTTGTATACTTGAAATGTATGCCAGAAAGATTAAAACGAAACAAAACAAAAATTTGTGGCTGTATATGTACAAAGTACTATGAATATATATGTTTTAACATTAAATTTTTAATATTTTTAATATATTAGTAGCAAAGAAGAAAAGGCTTACATGCTATGTATCATTTTTAAATGTATTTTCATATAATAAAAAAAACATAACTAAAAATTAAGTAGACATAAAAAGTTCCACGAAGTTATGATGGCACATATCTAAATGATATTACAAAAAATATAAATATGTTTGAATGTAAGAATAACAAGTCAAAAACATTTTACCAATTTCATGAAACAGTCAAAGAATGTCTAACCAACAGTGTCTTATTAGAAACTGTGGTACTTTGTGGAGGTGCTACAAAAGAGCTCTCTCTGAAGCAGGAGAAGTCCCCGTCATACCACTGGAGACAGCAGGGACTGTGGGGAATGCATTCCATCTCAAAAATCAGACCCTCAGCTGGCTATCACCAAGCTAGTCAATATTTGTGGTGGCCCTGAGGATGCCTCACTGCTTCATAAGCAAACAATATACACTGAAAGTATAGGAGATACTTGCTTATCCTTCTCAATTTCAACATACTTGATATTGCTATAATTTGGTGGAATTTATGGAAATATAATTGTAGTTTGTGTTGATAATGGAAGACTGAAGCAACTGAAGGAGTTGTAACAGCAACTATCAGAAATAAAATATGAAATTCACAAGTCGTTTGATTTGTTATTTCATTGGTGTATATTTCCTATAGGGGTGTAAGCAAACCCTAATGGCACAATGCAATTTATTACAAAATTATTATTTTTGTTTGTTTTTCAAGACAAGTATCTTAGTTAGTGCTTCTATTGCTGAAATGATAACATCGTGATCAAAAAAACAAGCTGAGGAACAAAATGTTTTATTTGATTTACATTTTCATGTTGTTGTTCATCATTGAAGGAAGTCAGGACAGGAACTCAAACAGGACAGGGACCTGGATGTAGGAGGTGATGCAGAGAGCATCAAGGGATGCTGTTTATGGCTCACTCATTCATTGCTTACATAGCCTGCTTTCTTACAGTATCCAGGAAAACCAGCTCAGGGATGGCACCATCCACAATGTGCTGGGCCCGCCTGCATTGAACACTAATTGAGAAACTTTCTTCAACTGAGGCTCCTTCCTACCTGATGAGAATAGAAGCCCTAACTAAGACACTTTTTCTTTAAAAGAGAGAGAGACAGAGACAGAGAGAGAGAGAGAGAGAGAGAGAGAGAGAGAGAGAGAGAGAGAGAGAGAGAGAGAGAGAGAGCAGAACAAAACAAACAGTAAAATTTCAATGAACTCTACTGTACCATTAGATTTGCTTACAAACCTATTGGAAATATGCAATAAAATGACAAGTAAAGTAGTTTGTAAATTTCAAATTTTAATTTTGAAAGATACTGGTACAATTATAGCCGGATCTCATGGAGCCATTTTCTCAAGTGAGGCTCCTTTCTCTCTAATGACTAGACTGTCGTGTTGACACATAAAACCAGCCAGTACAACATGGTTTCTCTATATAGCTCTGGCTGTCCAGCAGCTTGCTTAGAAAACTTGTCTGGCATTGCCTCTGCTTCCATAGGGCTGAGATTAAAGGCATGTACCACCACTATGCAGCATACACAATGACATTTAGTAAGATTTATTTTTATTTACATTTGTGTGTGTGTGCGTGTGTGCATGTGTGTAAGTAGGTGGTCACTGGAGCCAGAACAAGCACCTAAATGCATGGAAATTAAACTAAAAGTGATGGAAGCTGCCTAACATGAAAGCTAAGAACTGAACTTAAGGCCTTTGAGAAAAAATTAAACATATTCAAAACTGAAAATCTCTCTAACATTCTCTAGATAACATACCTATATAACTATAGAGATGAAAAATCCATATGTTTTTGAAGACACGTAGTTTATTATTTGTACATAGGTGAAAACACCCAAGGAATGGGAATTGTGGTCATTTCTAAAAGGTCATAATTGCAAAAGGCCATTTTGCATTTCAAAGCACTTAATAAAAATTAAAATCTCTAGGCTTATACCATGTAATCTCACTGATGATGTCAGAATGTTTATATTTACTTTGCAAAGGAACACTTTAATAGAATTTTTCCAGAAGGAAGAAATTATAACCCTGCCATGGAAATGGTAGGTTTTATAGTGTTTATTTTGGTTTAAGTAAAAGCATATGCCAAGCTCTAGAACAGCACACAAATGTGTATCAACATTATCTGTTTGCCAATCTTTATCTGCATTTACGTGGAAACATAGCAGCAGTATTTATGTATGCACTTGTAGAAATTTGACCTATGCACAAATACCATCACATATGGAAGAAACATAATCTGAACCAATTAATAAATCACTGGATGGCACCCTACATTTTCAGGCAATAATGTAAGTGAGGCATTGTAAAGGAAAATAACCAGTAGAGAGTATTATTCAAAGGGAATTCAAGAATATCAGGTTACTTTTGAAAAAAAATATGAAAAGATTTTGAAATTGTATCTGTAAGCCTAAATTGAGCAACAAATTTTTGTAAGGTACATGGTTTATTATTTATACATAGGTGAAAATATCTAAGGACTAGAAAGCAACTTTTATGTTGATGATTTAAGAAAAAACTCTAAAAGTGTTGCTTTTAATATTAGAAGAAACATGACAAACAAAAAAAACTTCAGCCAAAGAGGCTGAAGCACTTGGCTCTACAAGTCTCACTTTTCTCTTTGTCATCACATATTAAAGAAATTAAAGACACCAATGTATATGTATGGTTTTATACCTCCTATAGTCTCCTAAAGGTGTTTTAAATTTGTTCATTCATCAAATAGTTCTGACTTTACTTTCCCTCCTTTTGACACCTGCTCTATCAGATTTAATACATCCATAACTATTTTCCATCACCAAATCTAGAATCTATTGTTTAATTACAAATATTCATATTTATATATTTATGAACATATATGTCTAGAGATGTCTTATTGTACAACATGCTATAAACTTTATCTTATATTAGATATATTTTGTTTTAAAATTCAGTAGAAATATGAATAGAAAATATGATATTTTTCAATTAATGTAACTAGGAACAAATTGTTTGTATCCTTAGGGAATAGGTTCAAGACTAAGACTGTGGGTATTGAAAATCTCAGGTTCTTAAGTCTGTTATGTAAAATGATAAATATATTTTTATCACCAATCCATATCTTTTAATATATTTTAAATCATTTTAAAATAATTTAGTGTCCCACAGTTAATAATGAGAAAAATATTCATATCTTCAGACAATTATTTTGTTAATTTTTTGAATACAAGTTGATTTAAGTTGACTAACGTTTTGGATGTGAAATAAACAGGTATGTAGGAATTACCATGCTGTCTTGGAGCACTCAAGGACAACCCCTCTATGACTTATGAATTCACTTCATCTGGTATTGTTGCTATAACAAAAATTTTATATAATAGTTCTCAATATTTCCAGAACGTGATTAAATATTCATGGAGGTATCAGAAGTTAATGAAAAATTTTCACAAAATGAAAGGTAAATGCTTCTCTTTGAATATTCCATACCAAGTAATTATTGTAATAGACTGAGTTTGTGGTTTAAAAAGAAAACAATTATCATGGGTGAATTTCTAAAATACTAATGTTTGTAAAAGCTACTCAACTACTCCCCTTTGGTTTCTTAAAACAAATTGGAAATTATTCCAAACAGATTGAGCACATAATTTAAAATAAGCTGTTAACTATATTCAACTCTATTTTCAAATTAATAAATCCAATTTACCATGACAAAATGACTGACTATTTCTGTAGTTGCTTTTTCAACTTCAGTTTTGAAGATATTCCTCTTTTTTTAATTAATAACAAATCGAATCAAATATACATTACACTTATTTAACATAATATTACATCATTTTTAGGGTTGTCTCAAATCATAACCAAGTAAGTAACTGGTTTAATTGTAATCATTTAAGGGAACACAATATCTCCTTGTGTTATTGATTTTACCAAAAATCTTCATGCATTCATTGATGGGAAATTAAAGTGGAGGAAAATAAATATACTTGCAATATGTTTTTATACTTTGTTATTACATATTAAATCCTGAAATCTGACTAAAAATCTAAAGAGATGCTAATCAGAATGCTCTTATGACTATAGGAGTTTCAGATATTCTGATCATTAGAATCTTATGTGGTGGAAGTTATGAATCTAAAATCTTTCTAAATGGTTAGGCATATTGATGAGTACAGCTATTACAGAATCCTAGTCCAACTGAATATTCAGCTAGTTTTTTTTGGAAGTGTGTATCTCTTTCTCACATTCTCCACAGCAAAGGGCATGGATGGGGTGATCAGTTATTAACATGATACTATATTCCAAAATTTAAATGGCAGGTGCAGGAGGGCTGTGTAATGATGTGATAAATCAGTTCATTTGAAGATGGCAGAATACCATCAACATTGCTTTAATTGAACAATCGGGAATGTGTTTTTAAATTGACTCCATGATAATAACTAAAAATAATTGAGGTAATATTGACATTTACATGTAATGATAAACTGAAAATCAATAAATCCACCAGTCAAAAATATGAAATGTTTAAAAGTTCATTTGGTTAGACAGTTTTTTCCAATATAATATAAATTCAATATATGTAATATATGAGTCTGGTTTCTCTTGAGATATAGAATCTATATATATATAGATACATACACATACATACACATATATATGCCACATTTCTAAATAAATAAATCAGGCATATCCAGCCTGAATTCCCACAGACTGCATGCATCCTAGGATAATTATGAGTATGTACCAGCACATTCATTAATGACGATATCATGATTTAAAATTTAAAGAAATATGCACAGGCCTTTTGGACTAAAGTATTAACTCAGAATAGTAGATGCTAAGAAACCTCCAACCCCTTAGTTTTCAGGCTGGGGACTCAGCATCACCTATGACATACTACTAGCACAAGTGTAGAAGAAAAGAAAGTGGATTGTGATGCAAATTCCATTTAAAGAGATCAGAGGCTGAGATGATAAATTGAGTCGAACTAGACAAGGAAAAGGACTTTTAAAAATTCTTTTATTTCATGCAGGCCTTCAAAATTTTGGGGAAAATTCTCAAAAAGGATTTCATTTTTCATAAATTATTTATACAAATATTATTTTCATTCAGAATCTCTCATTGGTAATTCTTAATATATTCTATTATTATAAATCATAGAAAATAATTAAGTTATCCATTTATTTATTTATTCATTCATTCATTCATCCATTCATATTACATCTCAGTTGTTATCCCATCCCTTGTATCCTCCCATTCCTCCCTCCCTCCCACTTTCACCCTATTCCCCTCCCCTATGACTGTGACTGATAGGGACCTCTCCCTCTGTTTTGATCATAGGGTATAAAGTCTCTTCTTTGTAGCCTGCTATCCTTTCCCTGCATGCCACCAGGCCTTCCCATCAAGGGGACATGGTCAAATATGGGACACCAGAGTTCATGCGAAAGTCAGTCCATACTCTTCACTCATCTGTGGAGAATGTCCTGTCCCTTGGCTAGATCTGGGTAGGAGTTCAATGTTTACTGCACGTATTATCCTTGGTTGGTGCCATAGTTTGTGGAAACCCCTTTACCCAGATATGCCCATCATAATGTTCTACTTGTAGATTTCTAAGATCCTCTGGATCCTTCTATTTCCCCTTTCTCCCATATTCTCTCACCTAGAGTCCCAAATGGATGTCTTCACATCTATCCTACTTTCCTGGTAGGTGAAGACTTTCATGAGACATGTCCCTTGGGCTAAGTTATCCTTATTAATTAGAAACCTAAGTTTAACATCAGCTACATTATCCCATGGCAGCAATATGTCAGACTTTTTTCTTTTTTTTTTTTTTTTCCAGGTTAAGAGTGTCCAACTTTATTCAATAAGCCATCTTGCTAGACCAATACATTGAATTTTATAAAGACAATAGTCTTTTATTTTTCATGGTGATGAGATTGATGCCACATTTTCTATTTGAATTATGACTTGATAACTTTTAAAACTAATAATGTCCACATTTTTATTAATCATTAATGAGGTAACTTAAATAATAAAACAATTGTGTTATTTATTACTGCCAAGTCTTCATTTTCTTACCAAGACCTTCAGTTAATTACTTGAGTCTTTTTTTAAATGTTCCCTTTTTTTTAATGACTAGAATTTTTTAATATTCATGTCCAATATTTTTGTTCATATTTTTTAATATATTTTAATCATTGTAAACTTCAAACAACTGGACAATTTATCTTAATAATATTCATGCCCTCTAAATATTCTTCCAGATCACCTTGTTGTGCCACTTAATGTTCATTTTCTAACTCACTAAGCCAAATTAATACTGACTGTCTTGTGTGTGTGTGTGTGTGTGTGTGTATTCATGTGTATATTTGGATATGTGTTTATATGTGTGTTCCAGACAGAATTTGATGTAATACAAGCTGCTCTAAACCTTCCTGGGAAGCTAACAATAACTCTAAACTTTTAATTCTCCCGCAGAAGGACCTACTGGACACTGGAATTAATGGTACATCCTACAATGCTCAGTTTATGCAGCACCGTAAATTAAGTTCAGAACTTTGTTCATGCTAGACAACCTCTTCTCCAAATAAGCAATATCTATACATTTTGACAATTACACAAACCTTCTTTATGATACATATCACACAGATCACAGCAATGAAATCCCTAAGCTAATATTAATACTTTTTGTTTCATTAGCATTTATATAATGAATATATAAATATTCTCCTCTACATAAAAATATAAAGATGCAAAAAAATATACAGTCATAGGGGAGGGGAATAATGGGAAAATGGGGGGGGGAGGAATGGGAAGATACAAGGGATGGGATAAACATTGAGATGTAACAAGAATAAATTAATAAAAAAAAGAAAAAAGAAAAAAAATATACAAACCAGAAAAAAAGGTGATTTTTTTACTCTTTTTTAAACAGGATTACTGTTTGAATGATTCTCATGCCACTTATTCTAAACTTAAACAGTACATTCCTTTAAAAATATTAAGAAATAAGACATGGTCCAAACTGATTCATAAAAATTTGCGCATAGTAAAAACTCTTATTGAACAAAAGCACTCTTAGCATCAAATGTTAGCTTTCTCTGCTTTCTCTGTGAGAAAGTATGAAGGCCCATGTTTTTCACTGCAGGTTTCACAATGAGAGGCATGTTTGTGTCTGCAAAGAGAAACCCATTTTTTTACTCGACTAGTGCAAATACCTGATCTGTATTTTGAGTTTGAGATAGTATTTCTAACAGTTTGTTAAGTGGAAATAAGTAGCACAAACACACTGGATATTTACGATGCTAAATATATATATCTTAAAGCACATTTTGTAAAATAAGGAATTGAATGAATATGTTTTTATTAGCCTTCAATGGACTAGGTGAACAAAAACGAACTTTGAACAGCAACTACTGCTCTCCAAGTTTCATTTTGTGATATTATTTTTCCTTCTCTCAAAAACAAAATTTGAAAAGCAACTACTGCTCTCCACATTTCATGTTGAGGTAAGGTTTTCCTTCGTTCTCTAAGGATGGGGCATTATGTCACTTGTGTAGTGGGAAGTAAAGCTACAAAATTAATAAGATACTATTAGGAAATCATAAGATATTCACAAAGTGAATTAACTGAAAGCTGATCCCAACAAACAGTTCTTTTGATGACTAGAACAGATAGTGTATCTTGTGTGATTTTAAGCTTCTTTTTCTTTGCTGGTATTCATGAATCTTCATCTGATTATTCTTGATAATTTTTCCTTTATCCCCCATGCAAAACTATGAACACAGTTACTGATTGACTATTCCAAGTCTTTGACAAATCAATTTCTCTGCATGGTACAGCTAATGTATCATTCCCATCAAGAAAATGTGTAATCTTCCATGAAGATCTTGGGACAACAGAATGTAGGCTTTTTTTGTCTTGTTTTTAGGTTTTGGTTTTGGATTTTAATGGAAATGCCGTGTCTTAAGAAGCCTGCATGTGCCTCCTCTTTGGACTCTGATACCTTTTAGTTACATTTCGGTTGCTGAAATAGGGCACCCATGTCCCAGGAAACTTAAAGAAAAAACGTTAGTCAGCGTCTTGCAGTTTCAGAGGGCTAGTGTCTTTATTTTTCAGCTTTGTGATTATAACTAATGATGCAATTAAGATAGACAAAGTTAATCAAAGTTTGTTTATGAATGGATTCTGATCACTTGTGGGTGTTTTGAAAATAATTAGTGTTGAATATTAGTTCCTCAGTAAATCTTCCATAAAAGATCTAAGATATAACAAAAATGTTTTATCCCATTACATTGTGTGTTGTAATTTCCTATTGGAGTAACATTAGAGTCAATATACAATAATTTAAAAATAACAGTAACTTCCTATGCAATGTTTGCTGAGATAATTAATACATCATGACTCAAGAGATCCACAAAAATACAAGAGAGTCAGTAATTATTTTAATGATTTATGTAAATTTTACTGTTAGTGTAGATGTATGGATTATTTACCTGAAAGTCCAAGGTAGGATACTGCTTTCTCTTGCTACTAGATTTACAGACAATTATGAGCCTACTTGTGGATACTGGGAACCTAACCTGAGTTCTCCTGAAGAACATTCAGTGCTCCTAAACATTGAGTCATATCTTCAGCCCAAGAATGTATAGTATTAAGGAAAAGGTTCATAACCTGGGGAGTTTAAGCATGTTAAAGAGGTCAAGGAGAAACATAAAGACCTAAACTTAAAAAAAAAAAAAAAAACCAAACAGGTGTTTT
Organism: Acomys russatus; assembly: GCF_903995435.1. Classification (NCBI taxonomy): domain Eukaryota; kingdom Metazoa; phylum Chordata; class Mammalia; order Rodentia; family Muridae; genus Acomys; species Acomys russatus. The sequence continues at coordinate 48,433,560 of NC_067151.1, read as the reverse complement.
AGTTTAGATTCTTTTGAAAATAGAACCTACAATAGTGACCCAGCTTTAGAGTGTCACACTGAAAAAAACGAAAGAAAAAATAAATAATTACTGAGTACAATAAGTACATAATACTTGAGTTTGTAGGCCTCTGAGAAGAAAGGAATGTTATGAAACATTGTATCTTACAACAACTTGATTGTAAGGAAAATGTGCACATGAGTGGAGTATTTTTAACTATCGGAGTCAGGAAAAATTGTTTTACTTTTGGTATAGGACACTAAAATAAAGAGGCTAGTAATAAAAGGCAGGATCTTCTGAGGAAAAAACCTGTCCCCAATTGATACAGAAAATTTATATTAATTCTAAAAAAATCCAGTATGGATTTTAACAAATATGAAATAATGTAAATAACCATAAGCTGTGACACTATGAATACAGACTCCAGAACGTAGATCTAATGACTGAAACACACTTAGAATATGAGAAGTCTCAGATAATAGATGGATAATCCCTTGGGGGATCCATAGTCTACTGTCACTATTGTGACGTAAGAGGAGATGAAGGAAGTTGTCAGTAAAAACATGCCCTACAAGGGCTTGTGTGTTACTGGCTTCAAAAAGATAATATGGCACACTATATGTGAAGACTCTGCTCACCATGGATTAAAACTTCTGAAACCATGAGTCAAAATAAATTATTAGGTTTATTTAGATTATTTCTCCATGATATTCATCACAGAAAATAGGAAAAGCTAACTACTGTGATGAAACACTGTTTATGGTTCTCTGGTGAAACAGAACTTAAAGAATGAATATATGTTAAAATGAGACCCAGAAATAAACCCACACATCTATGGTCACTTGATTTTTGACAAAGAAGCATTACAATGGAAAAACGGTAGAATCTTCAACAAATGGTACTGGTCTATCTGAATATCTACATGTAGAAAACGCAAATAGATCATATTTATAACCCTCCACAAAACTAAAGTTTAAGTGGATTAAAGACCTCAACATAAAACCAGACACACTAATTCTCTTAGAGGAAGAAGTGGGGAACAGCCTTGAACTTATTTGCACAGGAGACAACTTCCTGAACTGAACACTAATAGCTCAGGTTCTAAGGTCAACAATTAATAAATGGGACCTCATGAAACTGAAAAGCTTCTTTAAGTGAAAGGACACTGTCAACAGAGGAAAACAGCCTACAGACTGGGGAAAAATCTTCACCAACCTTACATCCTACAAAGGGCTAATATCCAAAATATATTAAGAACTCAAGAAATTAAACACCACCAAACCAAGTACTCAATTTAAAAATGAGTACAGAGCTGAACAGGGAATTCTCACTAGAGGAATATTGAATGGTTGAGAAATGCTTCAGAAGAAATGCTCAATGTCCTTAGTTATAAGGACAATGCAAATGAAATGACTCTGAGATTCCATCTTAGGCCTATCAGAATGGTTAAGATAAAAAAAAATTCAAGTGACAGCACATGCTGGTGAGGAAGTGGTGAAATGGGAACACTCTTCCATTGATGGTGCAAGGCAAACTTATACAACCATTTTGGAAATAAATCTGGTGCTTTCTCAGAAAATTGGGAATAGTGCTATGCAAGACCCACCCTTGGGCAGATACTCAAAAGATGTTACACCATACAAGGACATTTGCTCATCTATATTCATAGCAGTTATATTCATAATAGCCAGAATCTAGAATAAAGCCTAGAGGTCTCTCAAACAAAGAATGGAGAAACTCTGGTCCTTATATGCAATGGGGTACTATTCAGCTATCAAAAACAAGGCAACTGAATGGGACTAGAAATGATCATCCTGAGTTAGGTATCTCAGACCCAGAAAGACACTCAAGGTATATACTCACTTATAAATGGATATTAGTCCAATATAGATGTCCTCTGAGAGATTTCACCCAGTGGGGGATCAGGACACATTCTGGGAAATGCAGCTGTACTCAGATGACGAAGTGTGAATTGTTTGTAAGAGCTGGGGGATGGAAAGATGGAGGAGGTTGTCAGGAGCTCCACAAGGAAACTATCGAGGTTGGTGATTCTGGACCTAGGGGACCCTGCACAAACTGATGCACCAGACAAGGACATTGCAAGCAGAGGTGTTGGACCCCATGCTCTGATGTAGCCAATGGACATCTCATTCTCCACATGGGCACTGGAGAAGAAGGGGACTGCCTCTGACAAGAATTCTGTTGCCCTTGATTTCATCACTGCTCTTTAAGGGAGAGGCTCTGTGGGAACACATAGGAAGGGAATGCAGGTTATCCAGATGAGCCCTGATAGGCTGTGGTTAGATTGTGGGGAAGGAGGACTGCACCTGTTAGATGTGTAGAGGTAGGGATTAGAATGGAAAAAGGAGGGAGGAGGGAACAGGAAGATAAAAGCAATGAGATTACAATTGGTGTGTAATGTGAATAAATTATAATAATAATCAGAAATTAAAAGCTTTGCTCTTATACCTGGGCTTAGTTAAAGGCATCATACCTAGTGTGAGGAGTCTTCCGTACTTCAATTACTCTATATAGAAAGTGTCTTACGGATATATTCAGAGCCTTGTCTCATGAGGAATTCTGTATATTGTCAAGTTGACAATCAATATTTACCAACAATTCCTGATAGTCCTGATGATTTTTGTTGATTCTTTGTTAAATCAATAAACTAAAGCATCAATACCCAGGACACTAAGAAAGGTATATCCAAATCAATTGTTACCTTCTTGTGACAATGTTTATTTTATTTACACTTTTCATTAACACAGAAGAATGATTCATTTTAAAATTTAAATCATCACTAACGGGTCTGTTACAGAAATGTGTTCATCTTTGACATGGCTTTACAATTACTCTTCAAGTGATGAACTACAGTAAGTAGCCCTGGTTTCTTTGGTAAATGGTCTACATATTGCCAATGGAGAGGTGAGATATTGTGTGGCCACATTTCTAAAAATGAGTGTGAAAAAAACTTTGCAAATTTCAGAGTAGTATAAAAAAGTAGGTTTTTCTTTTTGGCGGTTTTAATTAACCATGGTTTTAAGACTTATAAACTGTTTTTCAGTGATCCAGTACAGAAAGTGGTACAGGACTGCAGTACATTTAAGGCATGTCGCAAAGTCTTTTAATTTCTATACACATCTGTTTAATATATTCCATACGTGAGTAAAGCAAGCGTACTTTCATTCTATTTTAATTGCTAGAATTAACCATTTTGAAGTCACTTGTTGATTAAACAATTTTTTAGACTAAAATAGATTATACTCAAGCATACAACCTTTATGAATCTATTTTTTAATTGTCAACATTGCACACTGCATTACTCTAGACCTTAAACATAATTAAATGTCAGAAAATGTCACTGAGATTTTTTTCTGGTAAGGTTTGTTAACTATTCTAGAAAGGTATTTAAAATCTGTAGACATCATATTCTCTTTGTCAGGATCTTCACAATTTCAAAATATAATAATTAGGTAAACCTTCACCCTTTTTGTATGCCTTTCATTTCCTGGTCATTTGAAAATAGACGAACAGTTCTATTATAACCAGAAAGTATTAAATGCATAAGTATGCTAGAATATCCTGAAAATTATTCATAAGATCTGCTAAATAATGCCTAAGAAAGAAAACCCAAATTTTCATTTACATACTACCAACCATACCTAGATTGAATTAATTTCCATTGTTTGACTTTCACTGATTTATCCATTACCATCTCCTGGGATTTGAGTGCTACTTTCATAGAAATAACAGGAACAATAATGAGGACACAAGATCCTGTGATAACATATATTTATATTTAATTTTGTTCTTGGAAAGATTAAAATCGATTCCTTTTTATTTCTTTTTTTAAAAATTTTTTTTATTATTAATTTATTCTTGTTACATCTCAATGGTTATCCTGTTCCTTGTAACCTCCCATTCTTCCCTCCCTTCCATTTTCCCCTTACTCCCCTCACCTATGACTGTGCCTGAGGGGGACTTCCTCCCCCTTTACATGCTCATAGGGTATCAAGTCTCTTCTTGGATGCCTGCTATCCTTCTTCTGAGTGCCTTTAACATATTTCTCTTCGTTCATAATGTCTCCCACATTAAGATGCTTCATAAAGGAACATCTCAATAAAGGAGTGCCGACAAAAACCTTAGTACAGTTTTTACCTCTGATTATATGATTTTTTAAAAATCTTAATTTTTTGTAATTTATTCATAATACATCCTGCTTGTTATTCCCATGTTTATATCTTCCTTTCCCCACCCTCCCTTCCTCTTTCCCACTATTCCTAGCACCTATATCTCTGACAGAAGGGGACCTCCTCACCAATCATGTGAGCACAGCCTATCAGGCCTCATTGGGATAGCCTGCAAATCCTGGCCACCAGAGTTTATGTCACAGGCAGTCCGCGCTCTTCCCACAACTGTGGAGAATGAGGCTAGATATGAACAGAGGGTCTAGGTTTACTGCATTCATTGTCCTTGTTTGGTGCAAAGGTTTGTGCAGGCCCCACTGGGTGCAGGTCCTTGGATCTTGATGGTCTCTTTGTGGGACTCCTGAGCCATCTGGGTCCTTCCATCCCCCATTGCATACCACTCTCAGAACACCACCCAGAGTCCAACAGCAAGACTCAGCATCTGTCCCAGTCCTATTCTGGAAGTATCTCTCAAAATACATCTATGTTGGGCTAATACCCACTTATAAGTGAGTACATACCATGAGTGTTTTTCTAGGTCTGGGTTACCTCAGGATTATTGCTTCCAGTTCTATCCATTTGCCTTCACATTTCAAGATTTCCTTGTTTTTAATAACTAAGAAGTTTGTTTTAATAACTAAGGGGGAAGGATAGCAGGCTACCAAGAAGAGACTTGATACCCTACGAGCATATAAAGGGGGAGGAAGTCCCCCTCAGTCACAGTTATAGGGGAGGGGAGTAAGGGGGAAATGGGAGGAAAGGAAAAATGGGAGGATACAAGGGATGGGATAACCATTGAGATGTAACAAGAATAAATTAATAAAAAAAAGAAAATAAAAAAGATTTTGTAAATGTGTCACCTATTTTTAACTCTCTCTACCTTATCTTATATTAAAAAAAAAAAACTATCTCCAAATCCTAAACTATTTAAGATTTACATATTCTAATGAATCCATTTTTATCTCAAACCCACAACTTACAAAGAGTATGGTCCATCCATGTGTTTTCCTCTGCTTCCTGAGATATAAATTTTCTCCTTGGATAGCCGATGAAATAGCAGGACTCTATCAATAAAATGTAGTTAAAGTACCTCTAAGTGATAACGATAGAGGGATAAGGTTTATCTTGGTCCAAAGGGCATTTTTACTTGGTTTTCAAGCTTAAATTCAAAGACCATGAGAGACATCTAGTGACATTTGTTCTCTATTCTTTTTTTTTTTTTTTTTTTTTTTTTTTTTTTTTTTTTTTTTTTTTTTTTTTTATTAATTTATTCTTGTTACATCTCAATGTTTATCCCATCCCTTGTATCCTCCCATTCCTCCCCCCCATTTTCCCATTATTCCCCTCCCCTATGACTGTTCCTGAGGGGGATTACGTCCCCCTATATATTCTCATAGGGTATCAAGTCTCTTCTTGGCTACTTGCTGTCCTTCCTCTGAGTGCCACCAGGTCTCCCCCTCCAGGGGACATGGTCAAATGTGAGGCACCAGAGTATGTGAGAAAGTCGTATCACACTCTCCACTCAACTGTGGAGAATATTCTGACCATTGGCTAGATCTGGGAAGGGGTTTAAAGTTTACCTCCTGTATTGTCCTTGGCTGGTGCCTTAGTTTGAGCGGGACCCCTGGGCCCAAATCTGCCTATCATATTGTTCTACTTGTAGATTTCTAGGACCCTCTGGATCCTTTTATTTTGCTGTTCTCCCATGCGTCTCTCATTTAGAGTCCCAATAGGATGCCTTCCCCTCTGTCCCAGTTTCCTGGTAAGTGAAGGCTTTCGTGGTTCTCTATTCTTTAGACCAAACTCAGCCTACAGATGTCCTAGTGATCTGCTTAGCCACATGGATGAGACTTTAATTAACTGGCCATAATGTTATTTCAGCCTCTGTAAGGTTCTCAGTCACTCAGCAATCTTATAGGGAGGTATTTCTGGTATCAATGAAGAGATCTTATGTACTGACAAGCTTTACCACCACCCATAAGTTGCTTCTTTGCTCTCTACAAAAAAAAAAAAAAAAAAAAAAAAAAAAAAAGTCATGCTTTCAAAATATGTTCTTTTATTGGAAATTCTCTCATAGGCCTACAGTTACTCACTACATCCCATATTTAATATTTCTTAATCTCATTAGTCTCATAATTATTTCATCCACATTATCATTATGAGTGCTGCCCAGATTGGACTCTGCTGAGTATGCTTTTCTTGTCTTCAGATGTTTTCTTCTCCTTTATGTCCTTTTAATGAGACACAGTGAATGCTTTCTTTGGCTCTAATATCTATGCCTTTGTGGGCTCTCTTCTGGAAAAGTAGGACCAATAGATGCAATTGAAAGCAGCACCCAGAAGACTGTAGATATAAAGTGTCATATACAGGATTACTTATTCCATCATTTTTGTTCAACATATATACATACATATATATGCTATTCAGAAATTAATCAAAAGCATTGCATACACATTCATTATCTCCAGATTTGTTCAACAATATATTTTATTCTTGATCTCCAAAAGGAGAATATAATGTTTAAAACATAACAGACATGTAATAAACAATATTATCAACAGAATTTTATAGATATAAATCACCAAAGTTCAGCAACTTCAATTAATAAGCAACTTAAACCAAAAGACATGGGAACTAACACAAGTTTTTTTCTAAATTAATGTGACATTTCACAATATTTCACTCAAATTTATACCATCCTTTGAGTTCCTTGTGCATTTTGTTTATTTAAAGACATATAGTAGGCATCCATTTTGACAAAGTTCAGTTTTTAATTAAGAAGCTTCTGGGTATTGCTTATTATGTCATTACTTGGAAAGACAGCAGGCTACCAAGATGAGACTTGATAGATAGCCTATGATCATAAATAGTGGGGGAGGAGGTCCCCCTGTGTCATAGACCTAGGGAAGGGGAATAGAGTGAAAGCAGGAGAGAGGGAAGGAAGAACAGGTGGCACAAGTGAGGGGAAAACAATTGAGATATAATCTGAATAAATCAATTAAGTAATAAAAAATTAAAAATAATCTTTTCATCTCATCTTCAGGGATTTTCCCTGAGCCATACATGAAAGTACTGTGACATATGTGCATTTATGTGTTTGTGTGTCAGTACGCAGAGTGTGTATGTAAAAAAGAAAGAGGCTTTCAATTTTAGGGGTGGGAGACACAGGAAGGGTTGCAGGTAGAGTATCTGGGCACAGGAAAAGGAAAAGGAAAGTGATTTAATTCTATCTTTAAAAAAAATGTTTTTTAAAGGAAAGAAGTTTTTGGCTCTGGAGAGCTTGCTCAGTCATTCAAGTGCCTATTGTGAAATCACGAAGACCTAACGTTTAAACCTGTGCACAGAAAACAAGATGTGGTTTGTGCCCCTGTAATCTCAGCTTTGAGCAAGCAAGAACATGTGGATTTCTGAACCTCAGTGTCTAATTATTCTAGCCAAACAGATGACCTTGAGTTTCAATGAAAGACGTAGTATCCAAACACATAAGTAAAGAGTGATCAAGCAAAGAATATTCAATGCTGACTACTGGCCTTCATATTCATATTCATACATGTCGATATGCATCTGTACAGACAGGAGTACGTACAACACACGCAAGCACACCCACCCCCAACACACACATGGAGGCGGGGAATGTCTATCTTTATAAAAAAGGATTCATGGAAATTAGTAGACTAACACATTGTAACCTGATTCTTTTATTTCTTCATTATGGAATAAATGATTGTACAGCCATTGTATACAATGAATCATCAGTATTATATCTCTAGCCTGAGATCTGTTTTTTTTTTCCTGTCTTATATCTGTGTAGCAAATTTAAGGCAGTCTTCTTAATCTTTGAACATCATTTTCTTGCTGTTTATTAATGTGGCATAACTATCTAGGCTAAATGAAAGCTCCAACTCAGTGGCTGTATTGTTACGTTGAAGTTTTATGTTAGTGGGAATCGATGGAGACTGAATTGAATCGTAATTCCCTCTCTCCATGGTCTCTTATCTGCCACCCATGGAAACTTTATATTCTTAATCTTCCAAGAGTCTCTAAGGCAAAGTTTAGAGAATAGAATAATTCCCATCACTGTCATCTCTGCTGCATTTACTTAGTTTCTCTCCTATAAGAAAATAAAATGTATCACACAAAAAATGTAATATTTCTCCATGACCCCTAGATGCCCCCTGGATGTCTTATAACAGTAAACAATTTATCCAGCTTCCTAATTATGAGGGAGCGATGAATGCTGTGAAGATACTTTACTGGATGATAACAGGCTGATATAACAGGCTGATATCACATAATGTGATAGTGTGGAAGTAACTCAATTATAGAAAATTTTCTGAAGTTTCAGGTGTGAGATTAAGTAAAAGGCTAGTTACCTAACTCTATACCCTGAATGTATTGACTTTCATTAGCACAGAAAACACAGATTATTCAATTTTAAAAATGCATATACATAGCATAAACATGGAAAAACATCTTAAGCACATTATCTGTGCCTCCTTTTCACAATATCAATAATATAACTAAACACATAATTTAGTAAGAAAAAAAAGTATGGATAACGTCTGGCTTCTGATCATCAGAACTTCTTTTGACCTGAAGAAAACTCTTCTAACATTTTGGCTTAGTCCTGAAATCATGTGTAGGTATACACGCACTTATTTTTAGAAAATCAAGATTACTATCCCATAGTAATTAGACTACTTCTAGTTTAAAACAGAAGATTTGGGAATATTATAGTTTTATATTTCAGGGCAATATAATTCTGTAAAACCCTGAAAGTGTTACTTCTCATTATAAGTTCATTTTTTTATTAATTTATTCTTGTTACCCTCTCACTGGTTATCCCATCCCTTGTATTCCCCCATTCTTCCCTCCCTTCCATTTTCCCCTTACTCCCCTCCCCTAGGTTATCAAGTCTCTTCTTGGTAGTCTGTTATCCTTCCTCTTAAGAAAATGAACTGTAATTGTTGAACACTGTGTGACTGTGTCTTTTCTGAGTTGATATTTTAAAAAGTGTTGAACAAAAGTAACTAATATGTTTGTGAACCATAATTTCTTATTTATTTTACTTTTGTGCATACACATTTATATTATCACACATATATACAATAGATTACCTATGACAAAAAGAAACATGACACAATCAGGAATTATATAAATATTACATTCTTAGTGTTTTTGGCTATCTGTATCTGACAACCCTGAAGAACACATCTTTCCTATCTTAGTGCATTTGAATTTCTGAATGTAAATCAATCTCCATCACATCTTGTCATTATCAACTTAGTATACCTATCTAGACCTAAAAACATCTTAACCCCTAATCAATTAAGTGTCACTGTAAAACTAAGCTACCTGGTCTTCAACTCCCTCAGACTTGACAAGGAGTAAACTTGATTTTCTGAGTATGCCGGGAGTGCAGGCTGAACCATAATTTTGTCTGTATTTCTCTTCATTCATTTAATTTCCTATTTAGTATTACTTGAAATTAAGTAAATATATTGGCCAACGCTACATATATTTTAAAGACTAAAATTAATATTTCTTATATGCTCACCAATAGACTTCTTATTAATGCAACTCTAGTTAAGGTTAAAACTTAGATAATACCATTTTCAAATTATTTGAAAGTACATGAGAATAATACAGCCTTCAAATGTAAGAAGATATAGGTGCTAAAGAAAAACAGAAAGGTAGACTAAAATGCAAAGGAGTTGTAATGAGAAAACAATAGTCAAGACGTCAGCATTTAAGGCTTTGAAGAGGAGGGATAAAAACAAGGACCAAAGAGTGTAAATGAAATAAATATACTGAAGAAAGAAGATCTACCCAGCCTCCTCAGGAAAGGACTGCAAAACCACCAGCACCCTGGCATCCTCTAGTTAAGATCTATGCTAGAAATCTAAATAGATTCATAGATGTAGATGGTTTTTAAAGCATTACGTTTATAGTAATGTTTTTATAGAAACAGGAACAATCTAACATTTTCCAAAGAAAAAGCATTTCTATTCTCTCTGATAATATATCCATGTGGTATGTGTGTGTGTGTGTGTGTGTGTGTGTGTGTGTGTGTGTGTGTGTTCATGTGCATGTGTATTTTGCTAACTAAAGAAAGGACATTTAAGTAACACACCAAAGCCAGTCTTAGTTTAAATTATTAAAACCGTTAGAACAATCAAATTTCCTTCCTACTACAAGCTACTTTCTAAAGCTGAAGAGAGTGATGTTACCATGAAAGGTAATGGGGATCAGAAGCAAAGACTTCCAGAACTCTCCATCCCATTCAAAGACCACACAAGGCTCATTTGTATTCCCATATTTTTCTCAGTTGTGATGTTCTACCTTTTAGTTGTAGGAACTCAGCAACATTTCTTTTGTATTTTATTTTTGTTAATTATTGCTGGGTATTATATTTACACAGGAACTAAAATGGATTACATTTTAAAAATCAACTAGATATGTTACAATAACAAGCAAGTAACATGGCTTTAGGAATCTGGGTAAGGCTATTTTTTTAAGCATAGTTTTTTTAAATGTAGTTACTCATGTTTGAGACTATTACAATTCCATGGCTCAGAAACATCTCAATACATTAATTTGGTGACAGCTGGATCCTCTAAAAGCTGTAGTAGTAACATAAAGAACTGATAATGAGTATAAGTGATAATAATGAAGATGGCAGAATCCACCTCTTCTTAAATTAACTGGACCAAACTTAACATATGAACATTGACCAAATTAAAAAAGGCTCTTGAAAGCATAATTAAATGGAAACATGTATTAATGATTCTTTTTCTGTCTCATCAATTATTATGTCAGTTTTTGAACCAAGAAAAAGATTCTTAGGTGGCTAAGTCTGATTTATATGCACATACCCACATGTGAAAGATTAACTGTATCAAGGTCATTTTTTTTATATTTTAGAGGGATATATGTACTTCTATATTCCACAGAGTCCCATCTCTCACTATGCTTCAGTGACAAATAGGAAACCTAAATTTGTATTATTCCATAAAATAGAAGGATAAAGACAGATATAGATAGCCAGAGAGAATGAAATAAAATATGGCTTCACAATGTAGCTGCTTAATACTCTTAAACTTAATACTCATGCCTATGAGTGCAAAGACAAGAATTATTCTAGCATATTCAACTCTACAAACATATATTAGATTTATCATTTAGGCAGTATCTTAACTAAGAGTGAAAGGATCCTACTAGACACACACACACATATCACACATACACGGGTCATGTGTGTGTGTGTGTGTGTGTGTGTGTGTGTGTGTGTGTGTGTGTGTATCATCTAGTGAGATCACTTCAAAATAGGATTTTTATACCTTAAAAATAAATTCTTTTTTAAAGTATTGCCCATCTTGAATATGAAATATTTTGAGAAATTACTTTTCTGTTTTTATTAATTTATTCAATTATTCAGTTTCCATCCTGGTCATAGCCCTCTCTGTACTCCCCTTCTAGTCCCACTTACCCTCACTTTTCCCCCATACCCTATCTTCTATTCCTCAGAAATGGGAGCCTACCCCCAACCCACCCACCTCAGTTTATCAGGTCTAGTTGGGACTGAGAGCATCCTTTTCCCTTGTGTGCTTGGTAAGGCAGTCCCAACAGGTGGAAGTGATCAAAAAGCAGTCAACAGAGTCCATGTCAAATCCAGTTCTCCTTACTAGAGTACCCACCCACACGAAGCCTGAGCTGCCCAGTGGCTAACCCTCTGTAGGGGGCCTAGGTACAGTCCATTCATGATCCTTTGTTGGTGCTTCAGTCTCCACAAGCTCCTCTGGGCCCTCGTTATTTGGCCTTGTTGGTCTTCTTTTGGAGCTCTTGTCACCTGTAGGTCCATTTCACTTTCCCCCCACTTTCCCACAAGACTCCCTATGCTTCACCCAATGTTTGGCTGTGAGTCTCAATGTCAGTTTTTAACTGCTGATGGGTGGAGTCCCGCAGAAAGCAACTCTTAGTTCCTGTCTGCAAGCATAGCAGAGTATCATTAACAGTGTCAGAGGTTGACTCTCTTCTAGGGTTGGGCAACACTGGTTGAACATTCCTTACACTAAAGATTAAGATTATGTTAGATACATATAATCACATGTGTTTTATTCATTAATTATTCTAGCAAAAAAGTGAGTTCACTCTTGCAGTCTTCTTGCCCCCTCCTCTGTAATAAAAAGTACTTATATTTTAATGACAGGTTTAATACTTTGTGTCAGTTCCAAAGTTGGAGGAATAAAAGTTCCTCTGAGATGTACACCTTTTACAGAAGTAGCTTTTTCCCTTTTCATTTTGAAGTAATGAGTGCACAATTTATGCATAAAAACCTAATTTTTAATAATTCAATAAATATGTAATACACAATGACTGAATAACAATGCCATAACAATCAATCCATTTATTATTTAAATCTCAGTAGGATCCTTATTAATTGTAATAAAATAATTAAAACAATGTTACTTTTTCCTAACAAAAGTCTATTTTATACTTTTACATACAAATAAACTCATAGTTGATTCATACTGTGGTCCTTTGTAGTTTTGTTACTATGACAATCCTATATATGCCAATCTATCTAATGTCATATGATAATATGCCTTGCTCACCTACCTCATTTTGTGAAATGGATATCTGTTTCTGAAAAGAAAAGTCACATCCATCCTGAACTCACTTTTAAAAGATTTTGTGAGTAATAACTTTAGGTTGTGAAAGTATTATTTAACATGTACTTTTAATTTTATGTTAGAACATAAGGAACTTGTATGCTACATGTGCCAGGTATCTTCTGGAAGAACCAATAGGCAACATTAGATTCCCTGTGATTGGAGTTACACACAGGAACCTAGGCTCTGGGAACCTGGATCAAGGCCTCTAGCTATGTAGCAAGCACTCTGACCTGATGCAATATCTCTTTAACTCATCACTGAAATAGTCTTAATATTACATGTATTCAAATCTTACATATTCATGGTCTATTGAAATGATTAACATTTAAATGACTTTTATAAACAACATTTGAACATTTCTATAAATAAGCTAAATATGAATTCCTTTTACTACTAGCTCACATTTTGATAACGAATACTATTACACCATGTAATTTTAATTACAATATGAATTTTATTGTTTGAACACACACAAAAATGAATAAATCAATAAATAGAATTTTTAAATTTAAATATTTTATTCAAATAAAATTAATAACTAGGTATAAGTAAGTAATTAACCCAAGGGGATTTATATTACTATTTTGTCCTTTTAACTTAAATGACAGAAAACACTAAATATATATCTTATTTTTCATCTGTTTCTGGTATACTATGATAAAATAATTAATATGACCCCATGGGCTTTTAGGTCACACTTAATATTATGGAAACAAAAATAATATTTTATAGTCTCATTGCCAGGGTCTTTGGGCTTCATGATAATTACTCATTTACATTTAATATACTAAACAAAAATTTCAATTTAATGCACAACCTTCAATATTTTTTTCACTGCAACACAGTGGGTTTACTCTTATTTTTCATATTTGTGTGACTCTATGCCTGCATGCCTCTGAATAACCTGTTATCACTGAGACCTGTCTGCTTAAATAAGATAAGGTCCAGAGAATTGATATGCCAGATTTCATATAAAGCTAAGAAATGTTGAAAAGCAAAGCTTTCAATGGCACACCCATTCCCTAACTACAAGAGATATCAAATCTTTCTGAAGCAGCATGAAATTGTTATGAGTGTTTTTCTGATCTGTAATACTTGCCTACAAGAAATAGAATGCACATCACATTGTTCAAATGCATGTCTTCAAAAGACTTACATTTCCAGCTGAATTTAACTACAAAGAAAGAAGAATCAGGTGCTTTGTTCACAACGTTGTACCTGTCTGAGAGCTAGGTTTTTATTAGTATTCTTAACCAAAGGAATCTCCTTGTGGGAGAAAGAAAAAAAGAAAATTCAGAGCTTCATAGCAGAGCAGCAAAGGGGAATCCAATGTGTATTTACGGCTCTAATTTGTACGGTTCACTTGGTCTTCTAATGCCATGCTCTTGATCAAGGCATAAATCACACTTTAATTTTAACCTTTGCGGTTCATCAATAGTTTCAATATCAAAAGTAATTCAGGACTGACACTCCTGGTTTACAGGTAAGTTTAACAAGAACAGTACAGCTTAGTGATGTATTAGATGCCTTGTCAACTCAGGCATAAAGATTCATGATTCTTAACCTATGTTTCCATCACAAACCCAGTGCTATAAATAATGCAAGTAGCTAATCAACCAGAGAAAAGATAGATAGCATCAATGAAAATCAGTTATTTGTACTGTTCAGGCTTTAAAAATGTATCCTACATAAAGTGATACACTGACATAACTCATACGTGATTTGTTCTGAATCAAAAGCTGTACTCAGTGCTTATTTTTAAAGTTTTGTTAGTTTTTATTTAAAGCAGTATTTGTTATATAACAAAAAGTTTTGGAAAGAATGTTTTCCCTTAAGTTATATTATGTTTTACACACAATTTAAGTGACTTAAATTTAAAATGGATTCAAAGGTAATGGTTTATAATATTTTATTTTCTATATCTAAAAAATTAGGTGATATGGAGTTCTTCAGAAAGTTACTAAAACCATAGGCAGACAGACATACAATAGAGTGTTATGGTAATTAAGAAGAGTTCAGAACTAATAAGGAAAAGGCAAGGAATCAACAAATTGATATTAAAATGAATGAAAGCTTAAGGGTAGATTGGGAGGCTAGAGAGGTGTCTGAAATTTAGTGTATTTGCTGCCCTTTGAGAGAGTCTGAGTACCATACCCAGCACCCAGAACTGATGGCTCCCAAGTTCCACTAACTCTAGTTTCTGGGGATTTAATGGCCTCTCCTAGCCTCTATTGACATATGCACATGTGTGGCATGTTCCATTATTCTAAAACACACAAACACACTTGCCATACTAACACTACTACTACTACTATGACTAATAATAATAATAATAGTAATAATAATAATAATAATAATAATAATAATAATAATAATAATAATAGAAGAAGGAGAAGGAGTAAACATTTTTGAAAAAGAGATATTGAAATTATGACTACAAGAGAGATGACTCTGGATTTCTACAAGTCCCAAGATAATCTTAAGATATACCCAGAAGATGCTCCAGCATACAACAAGAAAATTTGCTCAACCATGTTCCTAGCAGCCTTATTCATAATAGCCAGAACATGGAGACAGCCTAAGTGTCCCTCAGTAGAAGAATGGATAAAGAAACTCTGGTACATTTGCACTATGGAATACTACTCAGCTATTAAAAACAAGAAATTCCCGAAATTTATGGACAAATGGATTGAACTAGAAATGATCATATGAGTGAATTAACCTAGAAGCAGAAAGAATTAAATGGTATATACTCACTTATATCTGCCTACTAGTTCAAGGGGCGTGTCCCATGAAAGTCTTCACTAACTAGGAACCTGGGACAGAGGGGAGGAAATCTTATTGAGACTCTAGATGAGAGAAGCATGGGAGAATAGCAAAGTTGAAGGATCCAGAGGATCCTAGAAACCTACAAGAAGAACATTATGATGGGCAGATTTGGGCCCATGGGTCCCTCTCAAACTATGGCACCAGCCAAGGACAATACAGGCCATAAACTTCAAACCTCTACCCAGGTCTAACCAATGGACAGGACATTCTCCACAGTTGAGTGGAGAGTGGGGTCTGACTTTCACATGTACTCTGGTGCCCCATATTTGACCACCTCCCCTGGATGAGGAGACCTGGTGGCACTCAGAGGAAGGACAGCAGGTTACCAAGAAGAGACTTGATACCCTATGAGCATATACAGGGAGAGGAAATCCCCCTCAGGAACAGTCATAGGGGAGGGGAGTAAGGGGAAAATGGGAGGGAAGGAGGAATTGGAGGATACAAGGGATGGGATAACCATTGAGATGTAATAAGAATAAATTAATAAAATAAAATAAAAATATTGCAAGTTAAAAAAATAAAAAATAAAATACTAGAAAAACAAAATGCAAAAAAAAAAAAAAAAAAAAAAAAAAGATATTAAAGAGACAGGACGTGACTTACACAATAGGAACTTTATTTAATCCAAAGCTTTAGAAGCATGAAGTGAAGGGTGAGTCAGGTATATGAAGTTATAGGTATGAGGTTTTATTGTTTTGTTTTGAAGAGGAAGAGATAGGAGAGAAAGAGAGAGGAGACATTATGAGAGAGGGAAGACTTGCATTTATGTGAATTTCAACTGGTGTGTGGAGGTATGCCAGGAATACAAGAGATACACATCAAGTCTCTTTCTCAATTGCTTTCCCCCTTACTTTGAAAGACAGTCTTTTACTAAACCTGATGCTAACAGATACAGATAGGCAGACTAGGATGGCCAGCGAAGCACTAAGAAGGCCTTCCATCACCCTCCTAGAATTGGGAATATAAGCATGTGTCTGATTTCTACATGGGTTTGATGTCAGGCCCTCATGTTTATGTGCCAAACACATTAGCTACTTAGCTATTTTTCTACCGCAGTTTGGTTTTTGATGTTTTAAAAGGGAAATGAGTTCCTTGCCTTCTCTAAACTGCATTCGGTGTTCAAGATGGACTTCAATCTGGTATTCCTTTTGTGTATTCACATCAACTTTAATGACTACCTCTGTGCTAAAATCTCTCCTTTTGTAAAGATTCCCGTCATTTTCAACTAAGGTTTAACATACTGACATACTGGTTTTCATTTTATCTGTAAGGCTCATAGTCTGAATAACGAATTTATTTAGAGACAGAGAATATTAGGCTCTAAATTATCTTCCATGAGAAAAGAACACAGCATAGCCTATGACAATCCACAATTATGTCAAAGCATCACTAAAACACTGTATTTATCATAGAGTGTAATTTCAACTTGCATCATATCCATGTAGAGCATGGGACAAATGCCTTAGTTTTTACTAAATTCTATCTAAGATTAAGCCTAGGATATGACATATCATATGTTTGCAGACTTTATATTAGCCGTGTGCAATATGAGTATTTTATTTTCTGAATTCTATTTTCTTATCTCAGATTTTTTTTTCCTATAGTGCTCTGACTTAAAATTTGGTAGCTGTGATAAAGCTCAACAACCCTATATCTTTTGTTTTGTTTCATCTGCAAATGAGCTGTGCATGCCAGAGAATACATTTTGTGCTCATTATCTATATTTCTTTACACTAACATGTATGTTATGTTATATGATGTTATATTATTTTATGTTATGCTATGTTGTGATGTTTTGTATGTATGTTCTGTCCACTGGAATTTTATTAGACAAGTTCGGTTTTGGTCTAATTAGAAAATAACCCGAAGCTGACATTAATGGTATACCTAGAATGCTCTATTTTTTATGAATATAGGCACTAATTTGATTCTTAAGATAAGTTCAAGGAAAAGGCAGAAGAGTATTTGCCTGGGAAAATGGAGAGCACAAAGTAGGGCTGGTGGGCTCTTAAATTAAGCAAATGAAAACGAGTACATGAACTGGGAAGCACTATACAGGAATTTAGAAACAGATGTTAGAAGAGTTAAGTGGAGGAGATCAGCTGACTTTGATCAAAATGTATTATCTGAAGTTTTCAATGAATTAACAAAATTATATGTGGCTAATAATAACTTTTACTGTCTCATGCAAGACCCAATGGGAAAAGAAGCTGTTTCCTTCACTATATTGTGACTACTTCAGTGATATATTGAAGAATCTTATAACCTATGGATTGAAGTTGGTTATCCATGTATTCAATAAATAATTTACTTGACTAACCTCTACTCATAAATAAAAATGGCTCCCTAAATATTTCTATAATGTTTGTATGATATAAAAAGTGGAAAATAACAGTGCAGTAGAAAGAACATATCTTCTTACCTCAGTCCACTAATGAGAAATAAGTACGATACAAATTTTCCCCCAGAGACCTCCACTTTTCACTTCTGTGAAAGGAGAAATAAACTTTAATAAGTAGACAAAGTGCTATTTCAAGGAAGTCCATGAATCAGTTGCACAGAAAGTGACAAAATTTTTTGATATTTGGAAAATTGTATTCATTCACCTGAGCAAGAGAAAGGCTTCTCCAAAAGAAAAGAAATATGTTAGTTGAAGTTAATTTTAGCCCCCAAAATAGCATTTCATTTAACGAGTGAACTAAAGAATTTAAAAACATATTGTTTTCTTCATTGATGAAAATATACTGCTGGAATAAATAGAATAAATTCCTAATTTCATAAGCAACCACTTTTTGTTATACATAAAAGTAGTAATAGAAGAAACTGAGCCAAAAGGTGACTATACGTAGTAAAATTATGGTAGAGGATTTTCAGTAAATTTCAGAAAGGAAACAATATAAAATGTCAAAATGAAAAAAAAACTGTAGTAAGTAATATTTATATATAATTTGTGCTGTGTGTGGATCTGCAGTTGCTATTCCACATTGCTCTCAGAGAGGGACACATTTCCTTTCCAGTACCAGGGAATCTAACACTTTGGACCTCAATAAACAACTGTACTTACATGGGCACACACACACACACACACACACACACACACACACACACACACACACACGAGAGAGAGAGAGAGAGAGAGAGAGAGAGAGAGAGAGAGAGAGAGAGAGAGAGAGAGAGATAAAATTAAAATGAAATAAATCTTAAAATATAGAGCCGGGCGTGGCTGCACACACCTTAAATACCGGCCCTCGAGACCCAGGGATAGGTGGATCGCTGTGAGTTCGAGGCCAGCCTGGTCTACATAGAAAGTCCAAAACAGTCAAACCTAAACAGAGAAACCTTGTCTCAAAAAACAAACAAACAAACAAACAAACCCTTAAAATATATGTAACAACACCAATATAGTCAAAATATCAACTCAGAAACGTTTTTTATTAGCAAGCCTTTGATAGAAGTAAGAAAATACATAAGGACCAAACTCTGAATATTTCTGCTTCCTTGAGGAGTGAGGAAGCTGGATTTACTCAGGCTTCCACAGAAGAGTCATTATTTGCATGGTTCTTCTGAAATGATACAGAATATATAAAGAAAATAAAATCTATATTTCTTTTTCGTTTTTTTGTTTTGTTTTTTGTTGTTGTTTTTTTTTTTTTTTTTTTTTTTTTTTTTTTTTTTTTTTTTTTTTTTTTTTTTTTTTTTTTTTTTGAGCTTGCCTCAGGTTTATTTGTAAAAACAGCATAGGACACTGGTCATCTGTATATAGTGTGTGTCGCACCAGTCCATCTGTCTTCACATAGGCAGAAGCCTTTTCTTTTTCTTTTTTTTTTTTTTATTAATTTATTCTTGTTACATCTCAATGTTTATCCCATCCCTTGTATCCTCCCATTCCTCCCCCCCCCCCTTTTCCCATTATTCCCCTCCCCTATGACTGGACTCTAAATGAGAGACGCATGGGAGAATAGCAAAATAAAAGGATACAGAGGGTCCTAGAAATCTAAAAGTAGAACAATATGATAGGCAGATTTGGGCCCAGGGGTCCTGCTCAAACTAAGGCACCAGCCAAGGACAATACAGGAGGTAAACTTTAAACCCCTTCCCAGATCTAGCCAATGGTCAGAATATTCTCCACAGTTGAGTGGAGAGTGTGATATGACTTTCTCACGTACTCTGGTGCCTCACATTTGACCATGTCCCCTGGAGGGGGAGACCTGGTGGCACTCAGAGGAAGGACAGCAGGTAGCCAAGAGGAGACTTGATACCCTATGAGAATATACAGGGGGAGGTAATCCCCCTCAGAAGCCTTTTCTATGGGGCTTTCACAGGGGCCTGGGCAGCTTTGGGAGCCTGAGCTGGGGCTGTAGCCTGGGCCTTAGCTGCGGCTTTCACCTTGGTTTGAACCTTGGGCTGTGGTTGGTACAGCCGACGACCCTTGCTCATGTAGCTTCGAATCCTCTTCCCAAGCTTGGGATGAGCGATGAAAGCGAGCCGGCTGAGTTTGCGGCTGGGGCCCTTTGGCATCTTGTGCTTACCGGTCTTAGGCTTCACAAGGGCCTTAATGGCCTCTGCACAGGCACTCATTGCCTTTGCGTTGTTTGCCTGCATCTTCTTCAGGCCTTTCTTGTTGTGCTTCTTGGCAAAGCACATGTTCCTCAGGAACTTGGGGTCAACCCCCTTAAGAGACTCGTACCTTTGTGACCGGGGTTTCTTGATGCCATTTCTGTGCCATTTGCGGGACTGGTTGTGTGTGGTGTGGTTCTTGGATTTGGCCATGTTTGCAGAGCCTGGGACCGGAAGAGAAAACAAAATCTATATTTCAAATATTGAAAGAAAGGCCGGGCGTGGTGGTGCACGTCTTTAATCCCAGCACTCGGGAGGCAGAGGCAGGCGGATAGCTGTGAGTTCGAGGCCAGCCTGGTCTACAAAAGTGAGTCCAGGATGGCCAAGGCTACACAGAGAAACCCTGTCTCGAGTCATAGAGTAATAGTGATATTAGTAGCCAAGCAACATAGAGAGAAACAGAGAAAACAAGAGAGGGAGAGGGAGGGGGAAGGAAGGGAAAAAAAGGAGAGAGTAAGAGAGAGAGAGACAGAGAGACAGAGAGACAGAGGCAGAGAGAGATAGAGACAGACATAGATATACAGACAAGAAAGCAGTAGGAGACAGAAACAAAGAGACAGAGAGAGAAAAGGGAGATCCATGGGAAAGAATCAGTTATCCTTTGGAGCATGGTAGTATCAGCAGTGGGTATATCACATGATTAGTTTTGGTAGCTCACAAAAGATTTAATAAATAAGATGAAGAAATATGACTCGTTGAGAGAAATTTGTGTTAGGGACAGGCAGAGGGGGTGCTAGAGAGTTAAGCGCTGAAAGTGTTCAGTAAGCAAGGCTTAAATACATGATATTGTTAAACACAGCTTCAGTAAGAGTTAAAAATCTGAAAGAA
Source organism: Acomys russatus (assembly GCF_903995435.1). Classification (NCBI taxonomy): domain Eukaryota; kingdom Metazoa; phylum Chordata; class Mammalia; order Rodentia; family Muridae; genus Acomys; species Acomys russatus. The sequence continues at coordinate 48,412,424 of NC_067151.1, read as the reverse complement.
ATCAGCACAATCATAATTTGAGCACTTGAGAGGCTGTGGAAAGAAGATCCTGCTTTTGAGGTCAGCCTAAACTATCATAGAGACCCAGCCTATCTCGTGCTATTTAGCAATACCCTTTGCAAAGAAAGAAAAATCACTACACTTTACCAGTCATCAAAATTAATATTAATTTAAACTAGACTACTTAAAACTAATGATCTATCAGGGGTTTGGACGCTGAGGAATATTAATTTTCCTTCTCTCGGATGCCATGAACTGTTCACAGTACTTCACCTAGAGGTAATTCCTTATGATATTTCCCCTCAGAATGTTGACATGACAGGCTCTGTGATTTGCGGAAATTGTTTAGGCAAGTACACACACACACACACACACACACACACACACGTACATACACATTAGATTTCATGACTACAGCTTCTCTCTCATATATAAAAGATACTATATCAAGGCAGATATCCTTGTCCTCTGACTCATTTTCCACCCTCTCCCTTAATGGTCCATGAGCCTTAGATATACAGTTGCATTGGAGATGTATCAGTTGAGATTGTGCACCCTGTGGTCTGCTGTTCTCTGTATTTTGACTTGTTGCAAAGGTCTCTATCTATTGCAGAAATATCTGGGGCTATAAGGATAAGTACTTGGAATTCAATTATGAATTATGTTGATTTAACTATTTATAGTAATACGGTCACCCCTAGAGTTCATAACACACCATCACTGGTAGTTGTTAAGGTTTCCAATACACTGAAAGATTCTTATGCCTAATTGGACAACTGTTGGCTACCCCAATGTAGTAAGTACCTCTTTTATACCCTTGGGAATATCTTGCTGGGTTTCCAAACATCTTTAGTATAATTTGTTCTTCCTTCCCTCTCTACCCACTTCAACTTCCCTCTCCTCTTGAAGTCTTCCTCATTGACCAATGGGCCAAGTATTTAGTCCATTGAAAGATTGTTTTTCTCTTAGTCACATTTTGAAATCTTATGTAGGAAGCACTCTTTGTCCTTCAGGACGATCTAAAGGTGATATTTTACATAATCTACTTATATCGTTATCGTTCTAATACGGGCTTTAATTTCCAGTATGGAAGACATGTGGCTTTTAAGCATTGGAAATGTAAGAAATTCAAATAGTGATGCCGTATCACTGGAAAGACAAGAATCTTGAAACAATAATATGAAGTATCTTATGTTCAAGTGCTTATATTAACTGTAATTTATATGAAAATAAAGCGTATTTAAAATATATTTTATGTTCATGTTAGCAAAAGAAAACATAAAATTACTTACATATCTGACCTTATATTTTTGTAACATAGTGTTTCATTAATTAGACTTTGAGGTCTTACAAAGTTCAGGTTAATATGTAAATCAGCTTTAGAGTTCTCATATTTGGCAATGAAAATTTAATTATTGTGAACATTTAGTACATGATAATGAAAATACAGTAAAACATAAGTCATTTACCACCACTTTGCTAAAGAGTAAGACTATAAAATGAACACAGACTAATAAAAATAGTTATCTTACAGATTTGTGATTGTCACTAATAGTACCTGATGTAAAAGTCTGAGGTCTACAATTAATAATAGGGCCATCATTGTAAATAAGAGAATAGAATTCATCAAGGTGTCTCCTAACATCCACACATGCCATCACACATTACCCACTCTTACTAGATTTAGAATCCAATTTTCAACTACACTCCAACCAATGTTGGCAGTTTAAAATGAAATTAAAACTTCACAGACTTCACAAACACTTGAGCATGTTTGTATCCTATCATATCAAATTAGGTAGCTGTTCATGTTTTCTTAATATTTACTTGATAATGTAAATCATGTCTATTCCAAATTACAGGCTCAATGGGTGCCTGTATTTCCCAGACAGTGGGGTGTCTCTGAGGTCTACATTCACAGACTTATAGCCAATTTCAAATCAAGAGCTAAAGAAGAAAATAAGGCTCCCCATGGTCTTCCTCTCCACCTTCCTTGGCTTCAGCCCCAGAATTCCATTCCTGGGAATGGATCCCAGTGGCCCCAAGGTGAGGACTATCTGTGGGCAACACAATAAATTGAACCACATTGAATAAAGTCAGCAAGCCATTAGCCTGCATATTGCCTGCAGAAATTGCAAGTTTTACTGATTTACATTTTAATTTGGATTCTTTTAGTCCCAAATCACACACGTGGTTCCTGTTAAGAATTTCAACTCTGCAAAGAGGTATTCCTAAAAGCTTCAAATAACAAGAGACAAGATGTTTAAACATTATGGTTCTGCTGGTCATTATTTATGTATTCCTTCAGAGAGACCTGACGGAGCTAATGCAATGCATAAATGGAGGGTTAAAAAAAAACTTACATATAATGCTATACATGAACACATTAAGTTTTAGGATTTTCCCTGGTGAGTATATTGCATTCTCTAAAAACAGAAATAGCAATATTGAGTGAGATTTAAGGCTTGATTTTTCTTGATTTAATCCCAATCTTAGCCCACCTCTCACATTTTCAGTCTTTCAATGATAGTTTTTCTCCATTATAAAGTGAAGAAATATAACTCATCATTAGGGACTATTTCCAGTTTCTACCACTACACTAAACTACAAGTCTAAAACAGTAAGTTCAAGAGCAAATGAGGACCTATTCCAAAGGAAAGAGATAGGGGAAAATGAAAAAAAGAGAGAGAGGTCAATCATCTTACTAAGTGACCACTCATATGAAGGTGTGTTCACCTTAAGCCATATGATAGAAAGAGAGCGAAAAAGTTTTTTGTTTTTTTGTTTTTAGTAAGATACTTTCGTTTTTCAGAATTCCTCCTCTATCCCCACATTACAGTCACTACAAACCCAGAAGCCACAAAGTTCATCTGCATATGGCCCCCTTTTAGACTCAACATGTTTCTTATTTTTTCTTCTCTTGATTTCAGATGCTGACTGAACTCACATATGCTATTTTTTTGGCACTCAAGGTTTCCTTCTCATCAGTCATCACTCTCTTCCTCCCAGTTGTGGTGGGCTTTCAGTTGGTAACTCCTGTGTGTAGCTTTCCCTCTGTCTCTACATCTTCTCTAATTACAGGCAGAGAGATGCAGCACGCCTGTGCTCAATATTTGTTCTTCTACCCCATCTTCTTGTTTCTTCTTCATCATCTTGTTCTTCTTGTCCTTAATTTTTCTTTTCTTCTTCCTCTTCCTTTTGATTTTAATGGAATTGTCCTTGAGCTTCTCTTTGAGTCTTTTCTTGAACCCCTTTTGTGAATGAAACTAAGAAACCCAGGAGTTACCTGAATCATCTAGCAACTACCAAGAAACTCTGCAAATTCTGGTAACAAAAGTATTGCACCACTGTGAAATGAATTAAAATGAGAAAAATAAAGTTCTTACATTTATAACAAAGTAACATACAAGAATAACAAGATAAAGACTAACACAATGTGTTTCCACTACATTATTTTCAAACCAGCATTGATTCTGTTAAATTATATTGCACTGAAAACTACAAACTGATAACATTTTACTTCAGGTAATACCTATACTTATTTCTATTTTTAATCACAGACATCTTTTCTACTCCAAGTTCTAGAGTTTATGTCATTTTTTTTCTCATTATAACCACTTGAATTAAATTAGATGCAAAGTACTTAATTAGGTTTTTAAAGCCTGAGAGTGAGTTAAGTAACTATAATATTCCCCTGTTTTTAGTGTCAATAACATTATCTTTCTATTAAAAGGTTTCCTATTAAAAATAACAATGAAGTATTCAATCTACCTGAAAAAAAAAAAAAAAGAATTCTCAAAATGGCATTCAAGTTGCAGCACAGAAGCAGGAAATCCCTCACTTCATTAACACGCGAAAGAGAGCACACAATCAAGTTCTGAGTGAAAAACCTCTAATAATGTTAAATGATTCCCAGGCTCATATCTCAGTAGACACACAATGGAACTTTAGTTCACTGTTTAGAATACCAAATAGCCATCTGTCTGTAAATAAAAGTGTCATGGAAACTGGTGTCACTCTTACTGAACTCACTCAGAGGTCCACTTCTGTGTGAGTCGTCCAGCAGCTCAACTTGTTTACATTGGAGTTGAAACTCATTTGCTCTTTCCTCAAGAATCTTAACATGTAACATGTGAAAACAATTCTCTGCTTCTACATGATGTTCTTTATTACACAAAATCCATGAACTGTTGTCAAGCAGATTGATGTCTAGAGGCAGTAATATTCTTTGTAGTCCCCAAAAAGATCTTCAGAGTAATAAATAGCAAGAGAGCCTAAACTATTCTAAGTCCTACCTACAAGCTCTCCACCATTGTTTGCTTTACCTATGTTACCTTAAATCCAAAGAGGACTTGTTAAAAGATACCATTTTCAAATATTTCCAGTTTTTAAGAAACATATATTTCATTCTTTTTTCTTTTCATTTCTGCATAAATTCAAGTTAATAAAATCAAAGAGTATGGAAACAGCAGTAGGAAATTCAGCCATAAATTTTTGGAAGGATATTCATAGAGTAACTTCTTTCCAAACAACAGTAATCCTGCTAAGAGCAATAGTTCTAAATAACTTGCAGCTCTCCTAAAGAACTTGTAAAGACTGCATCATTACTTGCAGATTGGTGTTCTATTGTTATGAATACAAAATAGGGATCAATTGACTCCTAATGATATTGTGATATATATACTGAAATCAGTGTTTTATTTAGTGCTTACCAGAAAAATTTCTTCCTGAAACATATGGGAGCAAATCCAGAGACCCACAGCCAGGCACTGAACAGAGCATGATGGTCCTTGGAACAGATAGCTCTAAATGGGATTTTATTTTTTCAATTAACCCCTCCACCCAGAGCTCAGGAGGCAGTGCAGAAGAGGAGGCTGACAGAGTGTAAGACCACAGAGGGTGGAAGACACTAGAAGAACAAGGTCTTCTAAATAAACTAAGCAAAGCTTCTATGAACTCAAAGATGCTGAAGCAGCTTGCACAGGGCCTGCACAGGTTCTGCAGCAGGTCATTTGCATGTATACTATAGCTTTCAGGTTAGCTTTTTTGTTTGTTGTTTTGCTTTCCTTTTTTTTTTTTTTTTTGGTTTTTGTTTTGTATGTGTGTGTGTGTGTGTGTGTGTGTTTTGTTTTTGTTTTTGTTTTTTGACTCTTAAGTGTGTGACCAAGCTGGTCTCTGGTTCATGCACCTTTTCTTGCTCTCTTTTTCTTTCTTTGGTTTGCCTTGTCCAACTCTGATATGATATGGTTTTATTTATTTATTTATTTATTTTTATGTTTTGTTGTCATCTTTTAGAAGCCTCTTCTTTTCTAATGAAAGACAGAATGGAAGTGGGTCCAGATAGAAGAAGAGGTAGGGAAGATACTGGGAGTAGTAGAGGGAAGGAATTTATTCGCTTGTTTGTTTGCTTGTTTGTTTCGAGACAGGGATTCTCTTGTAGCACTGGCTGTCCTAGATTCACTTTGTAGACAAGGCTGGCCTCGAACTCACAAATCCACCTGCCTCGGCCTCCCTAGTGTGGGGATTAAAAGAGTGTGCCACCACATCGTGGAAGGCAAATTGTAATCAGAATATGTAGTATTCTGTTGGCAGTCCCCTTTGCCTTACAGGAGCTTTTCAGTTTCGTGAGGTACCATTTATTAATCATTGATGTTAGAGCTTGAGGTGTTGGTTCAGGAAGCTGTCTCCTGTGCATTCAAGATTCTTCCCCTCTTTTTTGTAGCAAATTTAGTATGTCTGGTTTTATGTTGAAATCTCTAATCCACTTGGACTGTACTTTTGTACCTGGTGATAAACATGGATCTATTTTCATTTTTCCATGAGAAAAGAATTGCTTTCCCAAAAAAGGGTAAGAATGGAGAAGTTTGCCCACAATTTTGAAGGTATAGGCCTTCGAATAATAACTACAAAATGAGAAAAAGCACAGTAAGAGGTCAAATGTTCAAAAGCTATTTCCAATTTGTTGTGACTATTGTAGTTTTCTATAAGTCACTCATGAGAATTAACTCATTGGCAGAGAATATCTCATCAATCCTTTTCAAGGCTATGACTGCAATGAAATCATTATCTCTCAATCAGTCTGACACAGTGAGTCCCATTACACTTCTGTGTCTTACACCACGTAATGTTCATTGACCCCTATTAAGCAAATGCATTGATGGAAAGTCACATTCTGAAAGTTACAAGTTCTAGTTTATCAAGAAATTTAAAGATATTATACTACAATTTCCTATCTCTTGAAGACAATTCCTTCCAGAAGGAATACAAACCAGAACACGGGGAATCTGACTCATTCATTGAACATACTAATTTGAAACCTTGAATAACATGGTTTGTATATCTGTGATACTCTGGAAAACAATAATTAGAAATATATAGTGATAAAAAATGGTCAGTTTAAGAATTCAGTTTCCTTCATGAGTGGAAGAGATTTTGTATAAATGCTGCTTTCAGGAGCTTGTCAGAAGAGATAGAAGATTTTTTTACTGGAATACAAATTTGTTTTATTCATATTCAGATATATTTTTCCATTAATTTGGGTCTCATGATTTTCTAGTTTTATTCTCAGTCTTCAATTCAGTTACCCAAAAGGCTACAACCAATGAGTTGGAGGGAGAACTCCTGCTCTGTGGGATATCATATATAAAATATATATTTTTTCCATTTCTTCATTTAAGGGGACTCAGAGTTTCATACAGCATCTTATCTCAGGATGTGTAAGTACATATTAGTTCATTAAATCACATGTTTCTGCGTTTAATAAAATGGGAGTTGCTGGGACAATTTCAATATAAAAATTTAAATTCTACTATTACAAATATATTTAAAAGAATGTGTAAAAGTGTAACAATATAAATGTGTATGTAAAATATTTAATAAAAGTTGTAAAAAGAAAAGATAACACACAAAAAAAGAAATGATGATGTCAATTTTTCTAATTACTAGAGAAACCATTACAGTTAGAAAGACTATATTTGAAACTCTATCACATTTTAAAGGAAGTTTAACACCTTAAGTTGTCATTTTTAACGTTGGTATCCAAATAAATGTGTTTTTTCTTTCCCAGGATTATGAAAGTCACGTGTAACAAAAATGAAGCAGGAAATCATATCGTACAATTACAACTGATGATATTGCTGAGCCTTTTTATTTTGTGGGTATGATTGATGTGTATGTGTGGCAGGGAACATTCCTGTATGTGAATAAGGGTGTGCAGTGCCCTGCACTTCCTATGTTACTAGGAAAACAAACATAGATGTGAGTTCCCAGTGTCTCTTTTCTTTGAGACAGCTCTTATTTTCTTCTCTTGCATCTGATAAGCCAAGTAGGCCTCTGGCTTCCTAGGAATTTCCTGATCCTCTCCTCTACCTCACATAAAAGTGATGCAATTACAGATGTGTAAACTCCTTTGTCCAGTTTTTTTTCTTAGTTCTTGAAGTTCAAATTTAGGTTTAATATTAGTAAGGACATTGTTCTCTACGGTATCACCAAAGTACCATAATTATTTTTTAAGTCGTCAGACTAATTTATTTAAAGAATTAATTTTAGTATCAAGTGTACTATTTGTGGAAGATGTGAATGACTAAAACAGCAAGGCTTAAAAGAAAGTGAAGAATGCTCGAGCTCCATTACTTCTGCACCCATTTACCTCCCCATACTAGCTGTATATCCTTTGACGTAACTCAGTCTCTTGGTACCCTAGTTTCTTCGATCACAATATAGAAATTCTAATAGAATCTACCTCAGATAATTGAAATGAAGAGAACCCTTTGAACTTCCAATGTGTATTTAAAAGCTTAATGCAAAGTAGGTATCTTATGTGTACATTTCAAATCAATTTGTAGATCACACAAAGCTTTAAATGTAAAAATTAACTACATTCTCTCATTAATATATTTCATCTGATTTTAATTCCTTCCACAACTTATCTTTGTATCAAAAATAAAAATAAGAAAATAATATTATTTTCTTAGATAGATAGAAAGATAAGTCCTAATATACTTTTATTATAAATTGAGTTAACCTTTAAGGTTTGATAAAGAGTAGCTCTAGGAAACACATTATTGAATTTTCTATGCATAATGCCATATAATTAAATCAGAAGTCAATTAGGAATCTTAGTTCCCTCCTGTTTAATAATGATGAGAAGTGCAAGTTGATCCTACAGATTCTCAAGCTTGCTTCTTTTCTGAGTGGCCTGCAAATGTAGGATTTATTTAAAGACTAGAACTAGCAGATGTATAGAGAAGCAGTGGCTGAACAATCTGCCTGTGATTTTGCAATCTTTTTTGTTTGAAGTTTCTGCTCATTAGCTAGAATGTGCTCCTATACTTTGATTTTCAAAAGTATGACAGGTGTAAAAATCAAAACTGCTTCATTGATGGCACAGTGTGATGTGATAAGATGGGAAATGGCATTTAGAACAAGTTCGGTGTCACGACCAAACTTGGGGTACACTGTATGAGCCTGTAAATGGATTTACAAACAATGTTTTGGAAGATAAATTCCTGCCTGAATAAATGTGCTCTGCCAGTAAATTAGGCACAGTGTGAAACAATCTGGCACTTCCTAATTCGGATCTAGTCCGCTTGTACCTCAGAGAAAGAGGAAACATGCAAAATGGTTAAATGAAGATAGGCAGATTTTAGAAGCAAGGCTTCCAAATGTTTTCTCAAGATGCTGCCAGCCAAGCATTCATATGTTCACCAAAGAATGTCAAGAACATAAAAAAATAATAATTTTCAACAAGCAAATTAAGAAATAGTTGGCAAAAATCCTCTCATTACTTTTAAAAATGTATATGTTGAATAAGTTTCAGATGTGAACTTCTTGTTTACGGTGCAAGTTGTTACTTTTGAAAAATGACTTTTTAAAAAATTTCACATTTATTTATGTAATGTATGTATTTTTGTGTGTGGGTGGTGGGATTCTTGTGGAAATCAAAGGACAATATTGATGAGTTCTCTTTTCTCCTTCCTCAATGAGAATGTGAGGACCAAACCTTAGCCACCATGCTTTGCAGCAAAGACTTTTTATCAACTTAGGTATCCCAGTCCCTATAAAAACCATTTTTCCAACAGAATTACTTTATTTTTTTTAAATCATTGGTTTCTATGTTAATAATAGGAAGCTATACTTGTAATTTCTTTATATGACATTTACAACTTCTTCAGTTAATCTATGTACTGTGTGACTCCTTATATATATATGTATATATTCAAGCCCTGCTCAAATATAGCAGGAAACAGGTATAATTAAATACCAATTCTAGGCAAGAGAATCTTTATGATTCTGAATCTTTAAATTTATCATCTTTTTAAGAAACCACTACAATGCGACTTTTTATTTTAGATGATATGGAATGCATTAGTCCACCCTGAATTTAAAATCATTCAAATAATAGACAATCTGTGACATTAATCATCAGATGATGTGAAAGTACCATCCACTGAGCTTTGCAAACCTTTCAGATGACCACCTTTGACGTTACTGATAATGCCTCTGTGTACCAAGTGCAGCAGTAATACCTTTAACTCTTATACATCTGTGAAACACAAATTGCTACGTGCATGTTTTTCTAAATAGTTGTCACTCGTATACCTTAATTTTTCACAAGCAACAGTACTGCCAGGTTTCTCTTAATATGACAGGTTTTGTTTATTTTAAAGAAAAAGCTTATTGAATACTGAATTCACAAGAACACACTTTAAGTGGTATTTCCTATGCCAAGTAAAGATGACCAGCTAGTTCAGGTAGAATAAACTTGCACACCTTTTGGTTAAAATTGCAGTCACATGAAGGATACAAAAAATGCTGATTGTGTTTGTAATTTGTATTTAAAATTCTATATCCCTGGTGGCGCAGATTCAATATCAATTAATAAATTTTCCACTTCAAGTACTTTCTCAAGTTAAACACCATTTTCTTTATGATTTTTGTGCATGACAGTGAAAAATATAGTAATTAGTAGTTATATTTTCATGCCTTTGAGTTTGTAGTGAGGCACCAACACTATCAGCTACTAATGTTTTAAAACATTATTCCAAATATCAGTACAGAGAAAAATGAAGAATCTGTCTTTAAGAATAGTTAAAGGAACAGATTTTTAGCACTAAAACATACATCAAAGCCTAACTGAGAGCCTGAGGGTACTCCAAACTACAATCTGAGCAACAGCTCAGTTGTTGTAATAAAGGTCACTAACATTTACTGAGGATGCTTATTAACTACATCTATTACTTTTTGTTCATTCCAGTACAAACTAAATGACATAGTCATCAATAATTTTATTAAGAGCCACTCTGATGCTTTCTCAGTGAAAACACCAAGACTCAGAAAAAAGAAACTATCAGCTATATCTCAACAAGAGACTAGGGTCTCTACATGCATTGTCCTTGGTTGGTGCAACAGTCTATGCAAGCTCCCTTGGGTCCAGATCTGCAGGCCTTAATGGTATCCTTTTGGAGCTCCTGTCCCCTCCATGTCCTACCATATCCCCATTCTTCCATAAAACACTGAGAAGTCTGCCCAGAGTCCATCTGTGAGTCCCAACATCAATCTTGCTTGCCCTCTCATTGGTGGAGTCTCTCAGAGAAATCTAAGTTGGGCCAATATCAACATGTAAGTGAGTCTATACTATGTGTGTATTTTTGAGTCTGCGTTACCTCACTCAGGATGATTTCTATGTCCATCAATTTGCCTGCAAATTTCAAGATTCCCTTTTTCTTTTTTCCATGTACATATATATTCTTAAATATATATAAAATGGACTACCTGCAGAAAGAAGAATGGTGAAACCATCAAGAATTATATAAATGGTACAGTCGTAATGTTTTGCCTATTTGTATTTGGCAGCTGTGAAAGGAAACATCTTTCCTATCTTAGTGTGTCTAGAATTCTGAATGAAAATCAATATGTAACATATCTCATCTCTATCAACTTAAAACATCTATCTAGACCTAAAAACACCCTAACCCCTAAATTTTTAAAGCTGAACTATCTGATCTTCAGCCCCATCAGAGACATGAGAAAGAATGAGTATATGAAGAATGTAGCTTCCCAAATGAGAAGATTACAGAGATGTTTTGCTGCCTAAACAGTCACGCAAAACTGTATATAACATTGGAGTATCATCTTCAACCTTCTGGCCCAATATATCTAACAAACATATTTGTGAGGCAGGAACTATTGAGGACTTGCATACCCTGTCTCGGCAGAGTTTGGCTGTTGACTCTTCTTGCATCCAAGCTTTCCCTTTTTCAGGCAGAATTCTGTCTGTGGCAGAAAAAGGACATTTTCCCCAGTGCCTTGTTTGCCACATTTGGAATAATCTCCATAAGGAAATTTTTTATGTTCCTCGTGTTCTTTGGGGTAGACTGGCTGTTAACAAGAGTTAATCTGTCTCATTGTCAATGATTCTCTGAAATATTAAAAATATCTTGAAATGCTATATACTGTATGTCTCTGTGGTTATTGAAAGCCTTATCTAACTATTTTGCCTTATCTTTCTATAGAATCATATTTATCTGTTATACCTACCTGTATATACCTACCTGTATATTCTTGTGACAAAAAGGACTAGTAATTGATATGACCATGGTTTGATAGATTAGCAATTAACTTGTATAATTGACTTGTTTTAAACAGCGTGTAATAGCACTTTCAAAGTATTGGACATATAATTTGTATTATAACTGAGTTGTACTGGTACAACAGCTCATATCAAAGTATATATGTATATATAATGTGGCTGAAGAATAATCTTAAATTTGAATTATATACCAATGCATCACAAATTAAAGTTATTTTGCATCTGTAAAGAAAATAAATACTTGTGAGAAATTATATGTTTTCAAAACAAAAGATCTGGACACTGGAACTGAATCAGACCTCACAGGATTCATTCCTCTCAGCATGCTGGACACTGACATCCTCCATCCTTCATGTTTCAGCACCAAGTGTTTCAGTTGCTCTTTCTCATCAGAACAGGGCAGCTCCTAGGACAGCTTGTAGAAAGCTTCCAATCCTAATTAGTCCAGCATTTCAGACTGTCCCACACAGGAGTTTAATTAAGCCTGAAATTTTCAAGATTTAGAAACTGGAACACGAATGTTATTCCAGGCTTGATTAATCATGGTCCCCAGTTTTATTCAGGCCCCTACAAAGGTACTATTCCCCCGAAATTAGCCTAAAGAAACCTTAAGAGAATGACACCTCATTTCCCTTACGGGGGTTTGGGTAGGTTTTAGTTCCTCTCTTGCTATACACTATAGATGTTTATTTTCATTAGGAATTGGTTATAAGTGATTATTGGTCTCATTTAGAGAGATAACAAGGTTGAACTCGGGGACATCTCTCTATTCTTTTACCTTTCATTCTTAGCTTAGGAGATAGAGACTGAAATGAAGGTAGGGGGAATATAGAAACATATAGAAATGGTGGGACCAAGCATAGATTAGTGAATCTAGTCACCAACTTAAAGCCTCAGTTGTTACTCACAAGGTTATTTTTAATTCACTGGTATGTCCTTGTTCTTAATAGCTGAGTAATATTATACTGTGTAACTATATCACAGTTTCTTTATCCATTCTTCAGTTGAGGGACATCTAGGTTGTTTCATGATTCTGGCTATTACAGATAAAGCTGTTACGAACATAGTTGAGCAAATACCCTTGTTGTACAGCAGAGCATCTTTCCAGTATATGCCAAAGAGTATAGAGCTGGGTCTTGAGGTAGAAATATTCCCAATTTTCTGAGAAAGCTACAGATTGATATCAGAGTGGTTGACAAGTTTCCACTGTTTAGGAAGAATTACAGGCTTAGCTTTGTTGGTGTAGGCGAAGCCTTCTTTAAGAAGGTGTGTTACTGAGCCTGAATTTGAGGTTCCATCTTGCCAAACAGATGTAAGCTCAAAGCTACTACTCAAGTGCCATGTCTGCCTGCATGTCACCACACTATGTAGGTGTACTTTTAAAATCTACTTTTGTTTTGTTTTATTATATCTTTTTTTTTTTCTTCCTTCTCCACCCCAATTCCTTCCAACACTCTAACACCATCTCGGACAGAAAGAAGATTAATGGGGAGAAGGGGTGTAGTTCTTCTAGGTACTTCCTCCTCTTTAGGACGGCTGGGTTCTTTTGGACAATACAATAACATTCTCCATAATCAGGAAATTCAGCTAGCAACAGCAAATGCAGCAACAGCTTGCTCTTTATCCTCCAAACATCTCTTCATTTCTTCCAAGCACTCTTCTTGTAGGCCTCATTTCTCTTTCTCTATGGGCTCTTGTATTTATACCCTCTCAGAGTTCATACCAGGATGCTTTTCAACTGGTAAAGGCCATGCCTCCACACAAGGTAATTTCCTATTGACAAAGATCATGCAGACTCTCACAGGGATGTTATCATCTGTGGAGAACCTGGAGTGGAACTACCCTCCCCACCTCTATATTCCACATGTGGGATTTAAACAAAAACATGTTTACATAACATAACTGACTTTTTTATGTTTTATTAAATATGTTTTACATACACATTTATACTATTATACATATATACAATAAACTACCTACAGCAAGTAGAACTGCAAAGCAATCAGGAATTATATCAATGTTACATTCATAGTGTTTTGCTTATTTGTGTTTGGCTACCTTGAAGAAAACATCTTTCCTATCTTGGTGAGTATAAAATTATGAATATAAATCAATCTCAATCACATCTTGTCATTATCAACTTAAAACATCTATCTAGACCTAAAAACATCTTAACCTCTAAACAACTAGGCCTAATTATAAAACTAAACTATCTGGTCTCCAACTCCATCAGAGACTTGAGGAGGAATAAAACTTATTACCTGAGTACACCAGGAGTGCAGAAACTCAAGCTTCCACAAAACCCTCTCGGCCATGATGGTTTGGACTGAAAAGCGTAATAAGCCCCCAGTTAAATGCTTTCTTCTATATTCTGCTTTAGTCATGGAGTATTTCACAGCAATAGAACAGTAATTGGGACACTAACCAATATAAAATAGCAGAAAACCAAAATTTGATGATTAATTAATTTTAATGAAGGATTGGTAGAAATCTATCTTCATGCTATTTTCATAACTTTAGATGTATTTGGCAAAGTCATATGTACAATATTGTGGATTTCTACTAAAGAAGAATGTAAATATAAAACTATGAACTAGAAATGATCTTCCTATTGTAAGAAAAATTATTTTTGGTGTAAAAGCATTGGTCCCATTTTTAGGTTTTTAGCTAGTCTATTTTCAAAAGCATTATGACATTATAACAATAGAACTTCTTAACCATGTCATGTTCATGTGCTTGGCAGGCAGTTTCTTTGTACAGAAAATAAATGGTAGTACATTAAAATAAACTCATGTACCTTCCCAAACTTCTAAAATGAATCAATAGATTGAATGTGACACTTTAAGGACCATAGTGAGTTGTTCATGAATATATTTCTGTAAAAAAAAATTGTAAGCTCTACTTTATGTAGTAAAATTCAATAACTAAAACATTAAGTAAAATAATAAAACCAGCAGCATGTACCAATTAGAAGTTTTTTATGTTTTTTTTATTTATTATGTTTCTTTTTTAACATATACTTTTATATTGTTACACATTATAAACTATATACAGCAAGAAGAACATTCTTCATTCCTATTCCTTTCAATAAACCATTGACCAGTATTACTCCATTGAACAATATATACTAGTCATCCCATAATGCTTTGTTTTCTACATATTCCCCATTTAGAAGTTTTTTATTAAATTTTCACATAATTCATCCTTCAATTTTTACCTTGTAATTTACAATTAGACTTTTCTCTAGTCTGATATTACCAGAAATATTCTTAAGAGAAACCCACTGTGTTCCTCTTCATAACAATGAAGCAATATTGAATAACTATGTATGAGTTTTCTAAGGCATGTAAGCAACTGATATCAGCTATTCACTAAAGTATATGAGAAAGTCACATTATTGTGGTGTAAATAATAAGAAACATTTGGTTGTAAAAAGGTCAATAGTTTCATTGTGAATATAATGTAAGATGATTATACATATAAGACATTAAGGATGTGAAAAATTTCTTCAAAGCAAGTAGAACAAACTGGAAGGGGTGTGAGGAAAAACATTATTGTTATTAAATTAAAAATGTTATCGTAATACCCATTCATGTTAAAAGTATTAAAGAGATCAGGGATACAAGGTATATACATAAACATAGTAAAGGCACTATACAGCAAGTCTATAGTCAACATCAAGCTAAACAAAGAGAAACTGGTATCAATTCCACTGAAATCAAGGACATGACAAGATGTATACTCCCTCTGTATCTCTTCAATATAGTACTTAAAATTCTACCCAGAGCAATAAGACATCTAAAGGAGATCAAAGGAAAACCAATTGGAAAGGAAGAAGTCAAAGTATCACTATTCAAGGATGATATCATAATATATATATATCCAATATTCTACCAAGAAATTCCAACAAGTAATAAACTACTTCAGTAAATTGTCTGCATACAAATTCAACTCAAAAAAATCAGTAGCCTACCTGTATACAAATCACAAACAGGCTAAAAAGGAATTAGGGAAATTAACCCTTCACAATTGCCACAAAACCCACACAAGTATCTTGATGTAGCTCTAACCAAGCAAATGAAAGACTTGTATGAAAAATCCTTCAAGTGTCTGAAGACAGAAATGAAGAAAGTGTAAGAAGATGGAAAAATATCCCATGCTGGTGGATCAGGAGAATTAACATAGTAAAAATGACCATCATATCAAAAGAACTCTACAGATTCAATGCAATCAAAAGACCTACATGATTCTTTACAGACCTTAAAACATCAATTCTCAACTTTATATGGAAAAGCAAAACAAAACAAACCAGAATAGCAGAAGCAATCCAGTATAATAAAAGATCTTCTGGAAGAATAGCCATCCCGGATCCCAATCTATACTATAGAGCAGCAGTAATAAAAACAGCATGGTACTGGCACAGAAATAGGCTGGTAGACAAATGGAATCAAATAGAAGACCCAGAAATAAACATACAAACATATGGGCACTTGATTTTGGACAAAGAAGCCAAATCTATACAATGGAAAAAAGATAGCATCTTCAACAAATGGTGCTGGTCCAAATGGTTGGCTACACATAGAAAAATGTAAATAGATTTGTATTTATCTCCATGCACAAACTAAAGTCCAAATGGATTAAAGACCTCAACATAAATCCAGAGAAACTACATGTGTTAAAAGAAAAAATGGGGAAGAGCACTGAGCTCATTGGCATAAGACACAAATTACTGGACAAAGCACCAATAGCTCATGCTCTAAGGTTCAGTTTCATGGGACCTCATGAAACTGAAAAGCTTCTTTAAGCTAAAGACACTGTCAACAAAACAAAATGACATCCTAAAGACTGCAAAAAGATCTTCACCAACCCTACATCTGACAAAGGGCTAATATCCAAAATATATAAAGAAATCAGGAAATTAAACACCATCAAACCAAACAACCCAATAATGAAATACGATACAGAGTTAAACAGAGAATTCTTAACAAAGGACTATCGAATGTCTGAGAAACACTTACATAAATGCTCAATGTCCCTAGTCATCAGGGAAACACAAATCAAAAGGACTCTGAGATTCCAGCTTATACATTTCAGAATGTGTAAGATAAAAATCTTAAGTGGCAGCACATCCTGGCAAGGACGTGTAGAAAGGGGAAGACTCCTCCTTTGCTGGTGGGAATGTAACTTGTATAATCACTTTTAAAGTCAATCTGGCACTTTCTCAGAAAATTGGGACCAATCCTGGGCATATAACTGAAAGATGTTCCACCATACAACAAGGACATTTCCTCAACTATGTTCATAGCAGCTTCGTTTATAATACCTAGATCAGAAAACTACGTAGATTTACTTCATACAAAGAATGGATGTCATCTTCTCATTTGGGAAGCTGCTAACCTGCACTCCCTGAATACTCAGGTAATTAATTATATACATTCACAAGTCTCTGATCAGGTTGAAGACTCCGTCCAAGACAAGGTAAACAAGTTCTCATTTATTCTTGCCTCACAAAGATGTATATCAGATATAATGGGTCCAAAGGCTGAAGATGAAGCTCCAACATTATATAGAGTTTTGGGTGACTCTTCAGGCAGCAAAGTATCTCTATCATCTTGTTTGGGAAGCTACTAACCTGTACTTCCTGTATACTCAGGTGATTAATTTCATTCCTTCACAAGTTTCTGGTGGGTTGAAGACCTGATAGTTTAGTTTTTTTAGGGGTTAAGATGATTTTAGATATATAGAGATGTTTTAAGTTGATAATGATGAGATGTATGATAGGTATTGATTAATATTTAGAATTTTAGACACACTAAGATGTGAAAGATGTTTTCTTCAGGTCTGTCAAATATAAAACAGGCAAAACACTATGACAGTAGCATTAATATAATTCCTGATTGTTTCATGGTTCTTGCTGCTATAGGTAGTTTATTGTATGTATGTGTAATAATATAAATGTATATGTAAAAAAATTTTAAATATTTTATAAAAAAAGAAGAAAGGGAAATGTAGTACATTTATACAATGTAATACTACTTGGCTATTAAAACAAGCAGATCTTGAAATTTGCAGGCAAGTGGGTGGAATAGAAAAGATCATCCTGAGTGAGGTAGCCTAGTCCCAAAAAGACCACACATAGTATGTAATCACTTATAAATGGATATTAGTCCAATATAGTTGGCCTCTGAGAAACTATACCCAGTAGAGGAAGAGGACAGATACTGGGATGCACAGATGGACCCTGTGAGATGTGCTGAGAGTTTTTTTGAAAGAATTGGGGGAATGAAAGGAATGGAGTGGTCAGAAGATCCACAAGGAAACCATTAAGGCCAGGAGATCTGGACCCAGGGCTGGGATGCACAAACTGATACACCAACTAAGGACATTGTAAGTAGCAAACCTAGACCTCCTGTACAGAAGTAGCCTGTTCAGAATAGCTCATTCTCCACATTAGCATCAGGGAGTAGACTCAGCACTATTATTCACAGGAACCCAGGTGCCAATGATTTGATCGCTTCCCCTGCATGGTCTAGCTTTGATGGCACACAGAGAAAGGCAATGCAGGCTAATCTGATGAGATCTGATAGGCTGAGGTCAGAAGGAGGGGGATGAAAGCCCCTCCTCCCAGTCAAAGGTCTAGAGAAGAAGAATAGGGCAGAAAAGGAAGGGACAGTGGGAAAGGGAAGATAAGAGCTAGGAGATAACACTCAGAGTGTATTGTGAATAAATTATAATAGATAAAAAACCATTATGATTAATTCTGAATTGTACTGTTATGTTTGGAAATATGTGATAACTTTCTTCCTATTATCCAGCATATTTAATTCATCAATAACCTTGATTGAAACCTAAGGTAATTCATGTTTTAAACTTCTAAAGTGTAATTAAAAATATTCTTGTTATCTAAATTCTTAAAGTTAAGACAGATTGAAAGTGGTTAATCATCAGTATTTATGTACAGTTGCTATCATTACGTCGTATGACTTTTTACATATTTATTTTTGACTTTTTTTTTTAAAACGAGGTTTCTCTGTATAGCCTTAGCTGTCCTGAACTCAATTTGTAGACCAGGCTGGCCTGAAACACAGCAATCCATCGTCCTCTACCTCCCTGAGTGCTGGGATTACTGCTATGTACCACCATGCCCAGCATGACTTTTTAATTGTAACATATTATCTCAAAATATTATACACTTGAGCAGTAATACTGGGATTATCCATTATGATATGTACAAATAAGTACAGATATTTCAATAATAATGAAATTAGTTAACATTCGTATACTTACAAAAACTCAAAATAGATCCATAAAATCATCCAAACATACATATTTGTCTATTGAATTATTCTCAATATATTTTCTATTATTGAATAATAAAATAAATTACAAGTGTAAATAATTTTGAGTACAATATGATTTGATCTTCCTTGTTGGCATTCTCATGTACACATTTAATTTTTAAATGCAGTTATGCCAGGAGTAAATAACCTATTGTAAAGTTTCTCATCTCTGATGGGGATATTAATTCATCACTAAACATAACTCAATAAATAAGTAACACTGAAACAAATACATATTTGTAAACAGCATGTGCACTTATATAATAAAATGTCTTATTTATAAAAGACAAAGAGGTGTTGGAGAGGTGACTCATTGGTTAAGATCACTTGCCTCTTTTCAAGAACATTTGAGTTCAGTTTCCAGTTCTAACATTCAGCGCCTCAGAACTGTCTTTAACTCCACATTTAGGGTGTCCAATATATCCTTCTAGTCTCTCAGAACAAAGACACCTGCACATATTTGGTGCACATACAAAAGCTCAAGTCCAGACCGATATGTATAAAGTAAATTTGAAACAACAGTAGATATGCCAAAGTAGTGACAGAAATAACCAGGAGACTTAAGCCACACACAAAGTACTTCAGGCAACTAAGGAATATGAAGAGTTGGAGAAATAGTCTTCCCCAGGAAGAGCACACCAATTGACTTTTCAATGCTAAATTATCAGCCCTGAAAACATAAATACAATTAACTTCATACAAACTGAGATATTTGTATTTAGGAATGTGTGTGTGTGTGTGTGTGTGTGTGTGTGTGTGTGTGTGTGTGTGTGTGTGTGTATGAAAGAAACAAAAAATAACTAAAATATGAGGCCATAAATTCAAAAGAGAGCAAGGAGGGGTATATGGGACAGTTTAGAGGGAAGAATGGAAATGCATTCAGGGGTGGGGATCTATTGTACTATAATCTCAAAAATAAAAGCAATATAGAACGAAGCATAACACATAATACAGGTGACATTCTTAGAAGTTTGAACTAATTTGTACTGCAAACTCTGGATAAATGAAAACAAAACCTTTGGGAAATAAATGGAAGAGAATTCTTCACTAGGGTAGAATAAACCTGCACAGTGACACCTCAAAAAGGGTTGCAAGCAGCATAAAACCAGTGTCAATACTCTGCAGAAAGACATGTGTGAGCAATGGTAGCAAATGGGAGCTGAGGCTGCATATGGCCAGCCATTGCAGGACCCTTTTTGTATTACAAATTAAGACATCTGAAGGCGTTTCTCCTCCATAGCAGTGAGTAATACAATGGATAATAGATGTGCCACAAATTTACATAGAGGTTTACTTTGTAACAGTTAAAAACACATTCTTTAAAATAGAGGAGCAGAATAAAGGGGAAAAGAGAGAGGGAGTGGGAGAAGAAAGGGAATTGGGAAAAGTAGAGGGGGAGGTAGTGAGAGTGGATGGTAAAGAAAGGGGGGAAGAAAAAGTGGGAAAAAGACAGGAAAAGAGAAAAAAGCAGGTGAGAGAGAGGAGACAGAGAGAGAGAGAAGGAGAGAGAGAGAGAGAGAGAGAGAGAGAGAGAGAGAGAGAGAGAGAGAGAGAGAGAGAGAAGAGCTGGAGAGGGAAAGGAATAGATTTTGTGGAGGCCTGGAAATAATAGAAAAAAAGGTAGGAATATGACCACACTGAAGTGGTGGCATAGAGTAGGCACACTGAATCCTACAGATATGGTGCCATAAAATAAAAAGAAACTTCCACAAGGAAAGGATTACACTACTTAGAATACATCACTCCAAAATAAGTGAAAAATTTTAAAAACTTAGATGAATTAAATAATTTAATTAATCTAATGGAAAATATTTAAAGTTATCTAGACATATAATTTTAAACACAGAGGAAAAGACAAAATGATATGACATGAATTCCAAAAATAATTTTAGTTAAGATGAATTTATTGGGCAAATCAAGATTAATTTCAAGTTACTTGTTAGGAAATGTAATTAACTTTTTCGTTATTTTTTATTATATTTCTTTTTAACATACACATTTATAATATTACACATAATTAAAATAAATTATATACAGCAGCCAGAACCATGAAACAATCAGTAATTGTATAACTATTACATTCATAGTGAGTTGGCTATTCGTATTTGGAAAACTTAAGTAAACATCTTTCCTGTCTCATTGAGTCTAATATTCTGAATGAAAATCAATATCTATCATATCTCATCTCTATTAACTTAGAGCATCTATCTATATCTAAAAATATACTAACCCCTAAATAGCTAAAGTTAATTATAAGATTAAACTATCTGGTCTTTAACCCCATCAGAGACTTGAGATGGAATAAAACTTAATAACCTGAGTGAACCGGAAGTGCAAGTTAGCAGCTTCCAATTTGAAAAAAATGAAAGAGACAGTTTGCTTCCTGAATAGTCACCCAAAACTCTCTATAAAGTTGGAGCATCATCTTCAGCCTTCTGGCTCAATATATCTGACAGACATACTTGTGGGGCAGGAACTATTTAGGACTTGCTTACCCTGTCTTGGCAGAGTTTGGCTGTCGATTCTGCCTGCATCCAATCTTGTCCATTTTTAGGTAGAATTATGTCTGTGGCAAAAATGAGGACATATTTTCCATTGGCTGGTTTGCCACATTTGAAGCCATCTCCATAAGTAGGTTCTTTGATGCCCATCATCTTCTTTGAGGTAGGCTGGGTATTGTCAGGAGTTAACCTGTCTTGTCAAAGAATCTTTATCGTAACAAAAACAGCTTTAAATGTCATATTCTGTAGGTCTCTGCTGCTTTTGAAGACCTCATCTAGCTATTTTACCTTCACAGTCATAGGGGAGGGGAGTAAGGGGAAAATGGGAGGGAGGGAGAAATGGGAGGATACAAGAGATGAAATAACAAGATGTAATATGAATAAGTTAATAAAATATATTTTAAAAAGAATCTAAAAAATATATATATAGTCAAAATAAGACTACTTCTGGCCATCAAAGAAGGTGAATTAATTCATGTCTATGTAGGTAGAAAACTACTTAGACTTGTTCATATTTTCTAATGAACAAATTTGAAGATAAAGTTTTGAGTTCATTAGAATTTCACCAAGTCATGAAAATAACTTGTATATCTTGGTTCCACCATCATAGGCTAAGTATGATTTGCACAGTTTCACAACATTAGTAATGTATTAAACTTCTAAACCAGACAGTTACTATTAAGAATACCTCTTTGACATTTCTTCTACTTGGTCAGTCATGTTGGTCTCTACCCTAAGTATCTGAGGCATCCAGCTTCTGGTTCCTGGCTATCCAGAAAGTGGCAGACATAGGCTCATACTCCTGAGCTGGGCCTCAAATGGGACCCCCACTATCACTGGCCACTCTCACAAGGTGTGAGACACCATTGCTCTAGCACTTCTTGTGGGTAGAACAAGGATGGGTCAAAGGTTTTGTGGCTGGGTTGATGTCTTGGTCCAACCACTGGGGAGCTTGGAAGGTTATTGACGATGGTACATTAGGGCTCCATGTCCTGTACTATTAGGAGTCTCCGTTAGGTTCACCCTCATAGGTTCCAGAGTTTCCTCTGTACTAGCTTCCCATTTTGACTCCTAATGCCCCCTTATTCTAATTGGCTCTCACTGTAGTCTCTCCTTCTGTCCTTCCCTGCCTTCCTGATTCCTCTTGTTTCTATCCTGACCTGCTCCTAGTCTATCCACAAAATTTATTCTATTTCTACTTCCGAAGAAGATTCATGTCGGCCCCTCCCCTCTCCAGAGCCCTCTTGATTGCTTACGCTTTCTGGTGTGTGGATTGTAGTGTGTTTATCTTAAACAGCTAATATCTACTTATAAGTGAAAACATATCATGGTTGTCTTATTGGGTCTAGGTTGATTTGCTCAAGATGATTTTTTTCTAGTTCCATCAATTTGTCTGCACATTTCATAATGTCAGTTTTTTTTATGGTATTTAATGATGTTTTTATTATTTTAAAGATACATTTACAATGAGACAGGTTAACTCTTGGCAACACCCAGCCTATTTCAAAGAAGATGATGAGCATCAAAGAACTTCATTACAGAAATGGCTTCAAATGTGGCAAACAAGCCACTGGGCAAAATATCCTGATTTCAACCATAGACAGAATTCTGCCTAAAAATGAGCAAGCTTGGATGCAGGCAGAGTTGATGTCCAAACTCTATCAAGACAGGACAAGTAAGTTCTCAATAGTTCCTGCCTCACAAATATGTCCATCAGAGATACTGGACAAGAAGGCTGAAGATGATGCTCCAACATTAGAGAGAGTTTTGGGTGATTGTTCAGGAAGCAAACTGTCTCTGTTATTTTTCCATTTTGTAAGCTGTTAATCTGCATTTCTGTTTACTCAGGTAATTAATTTTTATTTCTATATCTGATGAGATTGAAGACCAGATAGTTTAGTTTTAAAACTCAGCTTAGTTGTTTAGGGATTAAGATGTTTCTAGGTCTAGATAGATGTTTTATGTTGATAATGATGAGATATGATAGATATTGATTTAGATTCAGAATTTTAGAGTCACCGAGTTAGAAAAGATGTTTTCTTCAAGGCTGCCATATACAAATAGCCCAAACACTATGAATGTAATATTTATATAATTCCTGATTGTTTAGTGGTTCTTCTTGCTGTATCTAACTTATTGTTTTTAATTTTTTAATTAATTTATTCTTGTTACATGTCAATGTTTCTCCCATCCCTTGTATCCTCCCATCCTTCCCTCCCTCCCATTTTCCCATTATTCCCCTCCCCTCCTGAGGGGAATTACCTCCCCCTGTATATGCTAGTAGGGTATCAAGTCTCTTCTTGGTAACCTGCTGTCCTTCCTCTAAGTGCCACCAGGTCTCCCCCTCCAGAGGACATGGTCAAATTTGAGGCACCAGAGTACGTGAGAAAGTCATATCCCACTCTCCACTCAACTGTGGAGAATGTTCTGTCCATTGGCTAGATCTAGGTAGGGGTTTCTCAAGACCCAGCTATTCCACTCCTTGGAATATACCCAGAAGATACTCCAGCACAAAACAAGAAAATTTGCTCAACCATGTTCATAGCAGCCTTATTTATTATAGCCAGAACATGGAAACAGCCTACGTGTCCCTCAGTAGAAGAATGGATAAAGAAACTGTGGTACATATACACTATGGAATACTACTCAGCTATTATAAACAAGGAATTCCCGAAATTTCTGGACAAATGGATTGAGCTAGAAATGATCATAATGAGTGAGTTAACCCAGAAGCAGAAAGAATCAAATGGTATATACTCACTTATATCTGCATACTAACCCAAGGGGCATGTCCCACGAAAGCCTTCACTTACCAGGAAACTGGGACAGAGGGGAGGACATCATATTGGTACTCTAGATGAGAGAAGCATGGGAGAATAGCAAAGTAGAAGGATCCAGAGGGTCCTAGAAACCTACAAATACAACATTATGATAGGCAGATTTGGGCCTAGGGTCCCGCTCAAACTAAGGCACCAGCCAATGTCAGTTTTCTTTTAACCAGGAGAGTAATACTCCATTGTGCAAAGCTACCACATTTTCTTCATCAATTTTGCAGTTGAGGAACATCAAGGTTATTTGCAGTTCCTGGCTATTATGAATATAGTTGCTATGAACATAGTTGCATGTCTTAGTGGCAAGATGAAGCATTTTTTTGGTATATGCCCAAGAATAGTATAGCTGGATCATATGATAGATGAATTATCAATTCTTGAATCCAGTGGGTTTGAGGACACTAGGAAATGTAATGTTTGTTCTGTATAAGGTTTGATTTATTGTAATAGTGGTTTTCGATTTATTCCATTGAGTTTATTTAGCATATAGCCACAAAGAAAAAGGCAAACTGCAAAGCAACACATGGCAAAAATATGATCAAATTAGGCATTTACAATATCCACCAAAAACAGCCTAATTCTCCTAACCAGAAGAGTTTTCAAAGTAGCATTTAATGAAGTTCTTTCAGCATCCAGCTCAGTAAACTCGGAAACCCTCTTGCAATGTCATACTGGGCTTCCCAACTGAGAGATTTCTCAGACAAAAGGAAAAAGACAGTGTTTTCTCCGTAAATGAGCTTCTGTCTTCATGTCTCACCACAGATATGCTGAGAGATAAACAAGGGTTATATTTTCAGGGAACAGTTTACCTTCATGCTATTCTGAAGGATGCATTGTTCGTGGTCTCATCTGTTGTTTTTATTTTTCTCTGTTACAGAACCTGGCTCAGACAGAGAGTTTTGGGTGACTCTTAAAATAACCATGCTCAAGAGTAAGGTAAGCAGGCCTTCTTGCATTCAGAGCTTCATCATGACAAACAAATCAATGCTAACAATTTGAAACTCTAATTTACATTTTAGCAATGTAGTAGTTTCATAAATGTTTCATTAACTCCAGCCTCAGTTGCAAAATCATGAGAAGAATGCATTCAAGTTGGGTTAGTTTGTAAGATTCTATCATTATCAAATTAAGTAGGTATAATTTTTATATTTTTAAAACATTGTTTTTAAGTCAAGTAATTTATTTTGTATGGACATTTTATGATTATATTATATGATGCATATTATAACATATTAATATAAATAACTTATAAAATATGACATTTAATCTAAGATATGGTTTAGATATTATATATACTATATGAAAAATATATTATAATAACATCATATTACAATATGTTATATTATCTTATTGTATCAATTGTGTGCAAGAATTCATGTATATAAATGAGATGGCAAATGCTCTTGGCAGCCAGATATCAGGTATATTCAATATGTGGATCCCCACGGACACTGAATTTATAGATATGTGTGTGCCATCATATGGGTGCTAGGAACTAGACCTGAGTCTACTGCAAGAGAAACATGTGGCCTCAGTGCTTATCTATTTCTCCAGTCTCTAGTTTTTATTTCTAACTGAGCCTGAAGTACAGAGGCAGGTCCCAAAAATAAAACATAAAAACTGACAGAAACACTACTTGTAAACTAATGATTAAGAAATATTGACATCTGAGAGGTGGCATTAGTCTGAAAATTTGGGATTTTAATATAGTTGAAAGTGGATAAACACAAAGAAAATCCAACCCATGCATCTAAAAAGCTAAAAAACAAAAACAAAAAAACCCCACAACTAACACTATTCATGCTTCACAAAATTTGTGCAGTTCATAAGGACAGCAGTGCCTATTTCGTGTTATTATAGTATCACTTTTATTACGTACCATGTTTTCAGTTTGCCACATGTGTAACAGCTGCAATATATTTAGACATAACATACCAAATTAGAAAGCAATAAACAAATATTAACTACTTTAATGGTGATGAATTCTGTGTGTTTAATGTTCTTGTCTTCAGACTCTTCTAATTTATTTCCATTTGACTACGGACACTGTTTTAATAATATCTTTTTAAAATGTTATTACTTTTCACTTTAAAGAACTATTTTATTTCCTTCATGATATCATCAAGAATAAATTCATCATCATTTCCTGTTCTCTTAAAAATAGCGAGAATTACTGAAGCACAAAGTAAGACTAAGAATGCAATTGGAAAAAAATGGCATAATCAGCACACATATTTCAATAATTTAAGTATTAATAGCCTCAACCCCTCTGGCAGAAGACACAGGTTAGTTGAGTGGATTAACAAAAAAAAAAAAAAAAAAACCCCTTCCCCTAGAGGTATGGCAGGTGTGGCTGCTGTGTCACATGTGTGTCAGTAGGTGGCAGAGAGAGGGTAGGCTAGGTCTGTACTCAGTGTTCTGACCTAGAGATATCTGAATGCTTAGTAACCTAACATTCTCTGGGAAAAAAAAAAAAAAACGAGCCTGAAAAGAGCACCAGTTAGGTACCATGGGTTCTGGACAGGGGGCTAGCCTGAGACAATAATCAGTCAAGCACATGCAGACCATGCCGGAGATGACCCCGGCCTCATGCATGGGATAAACATTAACAAGGCATAGCACTCCTGAGACAACGGCGGACACTCAGAGACTGTGGGCAACAATAAGCTGGACAGGTTAAGTGGTGGGAAAATGGAAGAGAAAGAAAACCAGAAACATGTGGGCACACTGAAGAGAGGCAAAATTGAAGACTCGAGGCTAGTGAGGAACAGCTTGACATGAGTAGTCATTGATGCCACCTGGGACCATGGTGGGGGTCCCGGCCTGTGCTGCCACCTGGCCCACATCTGAATCCATGGCCTTGCTGGGATCTGTTACCACCAAAGAGCAGGCAGATGTCTCTGGCCTGGGCTCTTGCCCAGGGACATATTAATGTCTGAGGGCTGTGCAGAACTTGCTCCACCTCTCACCTGGGCAAACATAGAAGAGCTGGCCCTGGGGGTGTACGAAGAGCAGAGGAGACCCTACCCCTGCCATCTGCAATACTCAGGGGAGAGAGAGAGAGAGAGAGAGAGAGAGAGAGAGAGAGAGAGAGAGAGAGAGAGAGAGAACATGCCCTGTCCCCACAGATGCTGGTGAGCCAGTTGAGGATATAAGCATGGGTCCATGTGGATAGGGAGAGGTGGCAAGGGTGGATAGAGAGCATGACGGGACAAGACAATGAATAGCATTGGGGTGCGTGGGTGAAATTCACACACAAAAGCAATAAAAAGTTAAAAAATAATATATTATTAGAATAATTATTCTCTAATTATTAAATAAAGACTGGTTATGAATCTATGAGGACAGTATCGAAAATACGAACATGCGCACGCGCACACACACACACACACACACACACACACACACACACACTTTTTATTTTGGTACTTTTTGTCAAATCTTCCAATGATATTGCTAAAACTTACTTGGACAGGGGATCCAAGATGGCAGTGAGCAGTGTGGGCCACGTTTGGAGGCTCCAGTGAACAATTCAGGGAATTGCACAGATTTCTGAGCCAGGAACACCGAGGTCCGAACATCACGGCAGTGGGAGTGCTCCATGGTTAAGAGGGACCAGGGTGCGGAGGACTTGCATGCCCGTGCACACGGGAGGAGTGTGGATTTTCTCTGATCGGAACGGCAGCGGCAGAGGCAGCAGCACCAGCGGCACCAGCCGGAGTGGCTGAGGTTTGCAGCTCATAGCCTTCCAGTGGAGGCGATTGGTGTGGTGGCTGATGGGAGTCACTGCGGGAGTGGGGACTCGGGGCAGGATTTTGGTCCAGTGGAGCCTTTGGACCCAGACTGGACTCGGCGGACAGTTCGGCCCCAGAGTCCCGGGTACTGGTCCAGCCCAGCAAGCAATTCTTCCCGAGGCACTAACTCAGCTTCGACCACAGCTCCCCTGCTGTGGCGCAGGCTTAGTGGAGCGCTCAGTTCCACCCTAGGCACCACCTCAGCTCAGCGGCAGCTCCCCTGCAGTGACCTAGTCTGGGCGGAGCTCTTGGTTCCACCACCGGCACTAACTCAGAGCAGTCGCAGTACTCTTGCTGTGGCACAGGCTTGGTGGAGCACTCAGTTCCATCCTAGGCACCACCTCAGCTCAGCGGCAGCTCCCCTACGGTGATAAAGTCTGGGCGAAGCGCTTGGTTCCACCACTGGCGCTAACTCAGCGGAGCCGCAGTTCTCTTGCTGTGATGCAGCCTGGGCGGAGTACTCAGGTCCAACACCGGTGCTGACTCAGTGCAGCCGCAGTTCTCCTGCTGTGACGCAGGCTGGACAGAGCGCTCGGTTCCACCAGCTCTAAGACTCTGGTTGGACACAGTGTGCAGTTTGAATCTAGAATTCCTGGCTGAGATTGGTGGACAGTTTGGGCTCTGAGTCAATAACTGACCACAGTATGCACTTTGGGCCAAAAGGCCCTAGCTGAGCTTGGTGCGTAGTCCCAGCCCAAAAATTCTGGCTGGACCCTGTGTGCATTTTGGGCCCAGAATCCCTAGCTGAGCTCGGCAGATGGTTCAGGCCCTGAGAATCTAGCTGAGTTCAGCCCGTGGTTTGGGCCCAGTGTTCCTGGCTGGACTAGGCAGGGAACACAGAAGGCTGTGGATACCTTGGTCTGACCCAACGCTCATTCAGAGACCCAGAACAATTGCAGGACCCACAGCTTAAGGGGGGCTGAAGATCACTGGCTGTGAGAGACCAGAACAACAGGGCTAACCTCCTAACATCCACACCAGTGAAGCTTTGAGCTCCCAGCCTAGGGAAATCATGAGAAAACAATTGAATCTATCATCAGACTCCCTCCATCCAACTCTGGAAGCTACCCAACAAAAACAAAGACGGCAAGATGTCTAAAGGAGAGGGAAAAAGCTTACGCAAAAAACCCCAAAACAACATGGCGACTCCAGTTTCTAGCTATCCCAAAGAAAACAACCCAGAGAATTCAAATACAATGGAAATACAAGAAAATGAATTCAAATCCTTAGTAATGAGGATGATAATGGAGGAAACAAATAAAATTCATAATCAAATGCAGGAAGACGCAGACTAAGAGGTGAGAGACATAAAAGAAGCACATAGAGTGGAACTGGAAAAATTGCAGGAAAATGCAAACAACCAGATGAAAGAAATAAATAAAACGCTTCAAGCTCTGAAGACCTATAAAGAGGCAATGGAAGAAACTCAGGAATATACAAAAAATCAGATGAAAGAAATCAAAAAAATCAGTTCAAGATCTGAAAATGAAAATGGATTCAATGATAAACACACAGACAGAAGAAAACGAGAACGTGAGACCTCAGAGAAGAAGGCGAGCAAACAGTGGTGAGCTTTTCTAACAGAATCCAAGAGATGGAGAACGAATCTCAGGTCTAGAAAGATACAATCACAGATCTTGAAGCAACCATTAAAGAAAATGCCAACTCTGGAAAACTCCTGACACAAAACATCCAAGAGATTATGGACACCATGAAAAGAAGAAATTTGAGGATAATAGGCATTGAAGAAAGAGAAGATATCAGACTCCAAGGCCCAGAAACTATTCTCAACAAAATCATAGAAGAAAATTTCCCCAATCTAAAGAAAGAAATGCCTATAAACATACAAGAGGCCTACAGAACACCAAATAGAATTGACCAGAAAAGAAAAACTGCCCGCCACATAATAATCAAAACACAAAACATGCAGAACAAAGAAAAAAATATTAAAAGCTGCAAGGGAAAAGGGCCAAATAACATTTAATGTAAACCTATCAGAATTACACCCGACTTCTCAGCAGAGACCATAAAAGCCAGAAGGGCCTGGACAGAGATTCTGCAAACCCTAAGAGACCACAGATGCCAGGCCAGACTACTTTACCCAGAAAAATTATCAATAATCATTGATGGAGAAAACAAAATATTCCAGGACAAAAAAACAATTCAAACAGTACCTATCCACAAATCCAGCTTTACAGAAGGTACTAGAAGGAAAACTCCATCCCAAAGGGTCAAGCTACAACCAAAACTACCCAGGAAATAGATAACTATCCCATGGCAAAAACACAACTATACAAACGCTTGATTGGAAACAACATCAAAATTAAGACTCTTAACAGTCACTGGTCATTAATATCTCTCAATATCAATGGCCTCAATTCTCCAATAAAAAGACACAGACTAACCGAATGGGTGCATAAACAAGATCCAACATTCTTCTGCATTCAAGAAATACATCTCACCCAAGCAAATGGTCACAAGAAGCAAGCAGGTGTAGCCATTTTAGTATCGAACAAAATAGACTTTCAACCAAAATTAATCAAAAGGGATGAGGAAGGACACTTCATACTCATCAAAGGTAAAGTCAACCAAGATGACATCACAATTCTGAACTTCTATGCTCCCAATACAAGGGCACCCACATTTGTAAAAGATCTCCTAAAAAAGCTTAAACCACACATCGATCCCCACACAATAATAGTGGGAGACTTCAACACCCAACTCTCACTGAAGGATAAGTCATTGAAACAGAAACTAAGCCGAGAAATAACATCACTAACCAATGCCATGGGTCAAATGGATCTAACAGGTAGCTATAGAACCTTTCACCCAAACAAGAAGGAATGTACCTTCTTCTCTGCACCCCATGGAACTTTCTCCAAAATTGATTACATTGTAGGTCACAAAGCAAGCCTCAATAGATACAAGAGGATTGAAATAATACCTTGTATCCTATCAGATCACCATGCTCTTAGGCTGCAATTCAACAACAGAAATAACAAAAAGCCTACACGTATGTGGGCAATTCAACAACAGAAATAACGAAAAGCCTACACGTACGTGGAAACTAAACAACTCTCTGCTAAATGACACCTGGGTCAGAGAAGAAATAAAGAAAGAAATCAAGGAGTTTCTGAAATTCAATGAAAATGAAGAAACAACATACCCAAATTTGTGGGATACATTGAAAGCAGTGCTAAGAGGAAAATTCATAGCACTAAGTGCCTTTAAAGAGAAATTGGAAACATCGCACATAAGCATCTTAACGACACAACTGGAAGCCCTAGAAAAAAAAGAAGCAGAAACACCCAAGAGGAATAGACGCCTGGAAATAATCAAACTCAGGGCTGAAATTAACAAATTAGAAACTAAGAAAACAATCCAAAGAATCAACAAAACCAAAAGCTGGTTCTTTGAGAAACTCAACAAGATAGACAGACCATTAGCCAAACTAACTAAAAGGCAGAGAGACAGTATTGAAATCAACAAAATCAGAAATGAAAAGGGAGACATAACAACAGACACTGAAGAAATTCAAAGAATCATAAGATCCTACTTTGAAGGCATATACACCACAAAATTTGAAAATCTAAGGGAAATGGATGATTTACTTGATCAATTTCACTTGCCAAAGTTGAATGAAGAACAGATAAACAAGCTAAATAGTCCCATTTCCCCTACAGAAATAGAAGTAATCATCGATGGTCTCCCAACCAAAAAAAGCCCAGGGCCAGATGGTTTCAGTGCAGAATTCTACCAGACCTTCAAGGGCGAGCTAATACCGATACTCTTCAAGCTACTCCAAAAGATAGAAATGGATGGAACATTACCAAATTCATTCTATGAGGCCATAGTCTCATTGATACCTAAACCTCACAAGACTCAACAAAGAAAGAGAATTTCAGACCAATTTCTCTTATGAACATACTAAATAAAATACTTGCAAAACAAATACAGGAACACATCAAAGATATCATTCATCATGACCAAGTAGGCTTCATTCCAGGCATGCAGGGATGGTTTAATATATGGAAATCCATCTATGTAATCCACCATATAAACAAACTGAAAATAAAAAACCACATGATCATCTCTTTGGATGCAGAGAAAGCAATAGATAAAATTCAACACCCATTCATGTTTAAAGGTTTAGAGAGATCGGGGATACAAGGCACTTTCCTCAACATAATAAAGGCTATATACAGCAAGCCAATAGCCAAAATCAAAGTCAATGGTGAGATACTCAAGGAAATTTCTCTAAAATCGGGAACAAGGCAAGGCTGCCACTCTCTCCATATCTCTTCAATATAGTACTCGAAGTTCTAGCCAGAGCAATAAGACAACAAAAGGAGATAAATGGTATCCAAATGAGAAAGGAGGAAGTCAAATTATCTCTATTTGCAGATGATATGATAGTGTGCATAAGTGACCCTCAAAATTCCACCAGAGAACTCCTAAAGCTGATAAACACCTTCAGCAAATTGGCTGGATACAAAATTAACTCAAAAAAGTCTGTAGCCTTCCTATACACAAATGACAAGCTTGCAGAGGAAGAAATTAGGAAAACCACACCCTTCACATTAGCCACAAGCAATATAAAATATCTAGGAGTTACCCTAACTAAGCAAGTGAAGGACTTGTATGAAAAAAATTTCAAAACTCTGAAGAGATTGAAGATGACCTGAGAAGATGGCATGAT
The DNA here is from genome assembly GCF_903995435.1 of Acomys russatus. NCBI lineage: Eukaryota > Metazoa > Chordata > Mammalia > Rodentia > Muridae > Acomys > Acomys russatus. Next base: position 48,379,669 of record NC_067151.1, on the reverse strand, counting down.
CTTCCTTGCTCATGGATTGGGAGAATTAACACAGTAAAAATGGCCATCCTACCAAAAGTAATCTACAGATTCAATGCAATCCCTATCAAAATACCTACACAATTTTTTAAAGACATTGAAAGTTCAATTCTGAACTTCATATGGAAAAACAAAAAACACAGAATAGCTAAAACAATCTTGTACAATAAAAGGTGCTCCTGAGGAATCTCCATACCTGATCTCAAACTGTACAATAAAGCAATAGTAATTAAAACAGCATGGTACTGGCACAGCAACAGGCTGGTTGATCAGTGGAATCGAATCGAAGACCCAGATATGAATCCACACACATATGGTCACTTGATTTTTGACAAAGAAGCCAAATCCATTCAATGGAAAAAGGATAGCATCTTCAAAAAATGGTGCTGGTCTAACTGGAGGTTTATGTGTAAAAAAATGCAACTGGACCCATATTTGTCACCTTGCACAAAACTCAAATCCAAGTGGATTAAAGACCTCAACATAAAACCAGAGACACTAAGTCACTTAGAGGAAAAAGTGCGGAAGAGCCTGGAACATATTGGCACAGGAGACAACTTCCTGAACAGAACACCAACGGCCCAGGCCTTAATGTCAACCATTAATAAATGAGAACTCATGAGGCTGAGAAGCTTCTGTAAGGCAGGAGACACTGTCAAGAGAACAAAGCGACAGCCTACAGACGGGGAAGAAATCTTCACCAACCCTACATCTGACAAAGGTCTAATATCCAAAATATACAAAGAACTCAAGAAATTAAACACCACCAAACTGAATAACCCAATTGAGAAATGTGGCTTGGAACTAAACAGAGAATTCTCAACAGAGGAGTATCAAATGGTTGAGAAACAATTAAAGAAATGCTGAACCTTCTTAGCCATCAGGGAAATGCAAATCAAAACAACTCTGAGATTCCATCTTACACCCATCAGAATGGCTAAGATCAAAAATTCAAGCCACACCACATGCTGGCGAGGATGTGGGAAGAGAGGAACACTCCTTCATTGCTCTTGGGAATGCAAACTAGTACAGCCACTTTGGAAATCTATCTGGTGCTATCTCAGAAAATGGGAATAGGGCTTCCTCAAGACCCAGCTATTCCACTCCTTGGAATATACCCAGAAGATACTCTAGCACACAACAAGAAAATTTGCTCACCCATGTTCATAGCAGCCTTGTTCATAATAGCCAGAACATGGAAACAGCCTAAGTGTCCCTCAGTAGAAGAGTGGATAAAGAAACTGTGGTACATATACACTATGGAATACTACTCAGCTATTAAAAACCAGGATTTCCCGAAATTTGTGGATAAATGGATTGAGCTAGAAATGATCATAATGAGTGAGTTAACCCAGAAGCAGAAAGAATCAAATGGCATATACTCACTTATATCTGCATACTAGCCCAAGGAGTATGTCCCAAGAAAGCCTTCACTTACCAGGAAACTGGGACAGAGGGGAGGGCATCCTATTGGGACTCTAAATGAGAGACGCATGGGAGAATAGCAAAATAAAAGGATACAGAGGGTCCTAGAAACCTACAACTAGAACAATATGATAGGCAGATTTGGGCCCAGGGGTCCCGTTCAAACTAAGGCACCAGCCAAGGACAATACAGGAGGTAAACTTTAAACCGCTTCCCAGATCTAGCCAATGGTCAGAATATTCTCCACAGGTGAGTGGAGAGTGTGATATGACTTTCGCAAGTAATCTGGTGCCTCACATTTGACCATGTCCCCTGGAGGGGGAGACCTGGTGGCACTCAGAGGAAGGACAGCAGGTTGCCAAGAAGAGACTTGATACCCTATGAGAATATACAGGGGGAGGTAATCCCCCTCAGGAACAGTCATAGGGGAGGGGAATAATGGGAAAATGGGGGGGGGGAGGGAGGAATAGGGGGATACAAGGGATGGGATAAACATTGAGATGTAAAAAGAATAAATTAATAAACTTAAAAATAAACTTACATGGACAAATATACAGTAGGGACTCGAGTTTATTTTAGTTAACTTCTGGAACACTGATTTACTACTTATTCAGTAACATTTGAAGTAAATTTTATATGTTATCAACCACTATGTGAAGAGCATATCTTTGAAGGTATAAGTGCAGTTGTAAAATTGGCACAAGTAGATCACTGGCACTGGCTAAAGCTAAGATGAATATATTACAACTTTATTTCTATTTCTACACATTATATAATTATTGACAGAAATAAGAAAATCCCACCTATCCTGACAGCACATGTGTAATAATGGATATGTCAATTGCCTAAATCATAAAAATTGGTCTGAAGAAATAACATATTTTTCTTATTCTTGCACACTTACTTGCTTGACACATTTTTGTGTGGCCCTTTCCTCCCTGTATTCTAATATGTCCCATCACCTAGCAGGACGTGAGGTCCAAGACTCTTCTTACATCATTTGATGGACAATTAAGTACATAGGCAGGAAAACCAAATATATACCAATAAGAAGAAAGTGACTAGTCTAGACTCCATGGCATAAGGAGATACCTAGGTTCCTCCTATGATTAAAGAAAAACACTCACAATATAAATGTTTATCAAGATATCTGAAGGGCTGTTAGGGATGTGGACCCATCATTTTTAGTTAAAATTTAAGCACACTTTCAGTATTCTTCAAAAATGATGATTTTAATATATGAGATAATTACAGTACTTTGCTAGAAAAAGCCAATGAATTCCATAATTGTTAGTCTCTAAAATATTTTTATGGAAATTGTAATGTGAATACCCCATTTATTACACATGAGATCTTTAAAAAATTTCTGAGAGACTCATTAAAACCTGCTGGTTTATGGAGCTTGCCTTGAAAGGGGATGTTATATTTTCAAGAACTGACAGTTTCTAATGGATCAAACTGTATAATTTACACAAGAAACTAAACTTGAGAACCTATAGACACATTATTTATATAAAACTCAAGATAAGTAAAAATACAACAGTTTGTGAAGTATATAACACCTGAGTCTCAGTACAGTTTTTTCATTTTACTTAATTATTGCTTTTTTTTTGATATATTTAAGTGATTTTAGTTTTCATTAATCCTTTACATCTTTGTTTACAATAGTGAATAAGGGGATATTTGTAAACTTATTAAAATATTTTACTGTAATGGAGTTAACACACAAACTCGGAGCTTTGCTTTCAACTATATGACAGTTATTATTAATTCATTTGATTCATTTCTTTCTCAACATGTTATTGAATTTTCATCATTAAAATCATATTTTCACATTCAATAGAAATATATTTGAAAGATATGGATACATAAAATGACTTGTGTAAAATATGAATTTGAACTATGCAACTAAGTTAATCTTTGCTATGTTCTACAATTCATATTTAAATATATCTAAACTTGACATAAACTTAAGTATTGCTTTTACTCTTAATTAAAGCAGAGTCTTTTCTGTAGTTCTGGCTGGTTAGAACTCAACATTACATGACTATGTCAATGAATTAATTTTTAGGCTTTGTAATATCAATATACATTTGATAAATGTTCCTTTTAAAGATAGAAATATGGCATTTTCTTATTGTATAAATTTGTGAGATCAAACATCATCCCAATCATATTTTTATTTAAAAGATTATTAATTTTCTACATTAAATTCATTGATCTTTATTTAGATTCTAGTGTTTTTCTCATATGAAATGTATTTCAGTTTTTGGAAAAGACTACTTATCTTACGTCACTGAGAATTACTCTGCACCTTGAAATGTCATGTTTTTGTGCTCTTACTTTAAGAAGTGATGTGTGTGCGTGTGAGTCAATTCTGGAATTCTTTTTTCTATAAAGTATTAAATCATAATGTATTGTCCACATTTCAATAGCCATTTATATTCCTTATAGGTTTTTGTTTTATTTTCTTTTATTATATTCTAATTTTAAGGTAATTTTAAAACTATTAGTTGCTGTTAATATCAACCAAATTTTTTAAAGTAAAATTAACAAAAACATGTGAGATTGAAAATATAAATACAAACAATTATTTTAGACAATAGATATCGCAAGCCTGAGTGAGTACAAAAGTAGATTAATGGTAGTCTAATATTTTAGTGTGATTTCCAAAATTGAGAGATTACCTTTCACTATAAAGTAAGCAACCCACAGTATGGTTTTATTCAAAGATTCAGATAAAGTTTATTGTTTTTCAAATTTTATTTTTAGTGTGAGGAATGTGCCTACATGTTTTCTTATGACTAATGTGTACAGGAAGTTAACAAAACCTACATTAATGTAGATGCCTGTAAACTACTTTGTGGAATCACTTCTGTCCTTCCACCTTTAGGTGTGTCCTATGGATCTTATTTGGGTCACTAGACTTTACCTTTGCACATACCACACCAGCTTGCCTGCCTCAAATATTTTGATTTGAAAATAATTACTTTTATGTGATTTTCAGTCATTATATCTGTCTCCATCCCACACTTTTTAAAAAGTTTTCTTCTCTGACACAATATATCCCAACAGCAATTTCCCCTGCACCCATCTCAGTTCCCCTGCACCACCTCCCCTGTTCCCCATAGCCACTTCTCCTCTGTTTCCCTTCAGAAGAGAGCAGGCCTCCCACATCTGTCTTCTTACTTAAATTTATCCTTGGTAGCTTATTCTTCTTACCTGTCAGACAGAAGTTTCTGAGAACCGACTTTCCTACAAGGTACGCAGAGCAAATTTTCTCTCCATTTTCACACTGATGTTGAACCATGACAGTGAATCTTTGAAAGGCTGGGAATGCATGTCAGTTGTTGGTCGAGTGCTTATGTTGCATATACACACCATTAAGTTTGATTTTCTACTCTGGATCATCTTGATATGGAGGTACATGCCTGTAACCATATCACCAGGGAGATAGAGGCAGGAAGTTTAGAAACTACAGTTGTTTGTGGCTATGTAGGGTGCTCAAAACTAGCCTGGGATACATGCATTTCTGTCTCAAGATATATTTTGAAGTAAAAGTATTGTGCTATTAAAAGTAGTTAACTCATTTCTATCCTTTCCATTCTTGCAGATTTTACAGTTTTCTTAAGTGTTCATCATTTTGATGCCATGTCTGTGAACTAGCACGGATGAGCCCATGTTACACTCATAATCCAGAAGAAGCATTATGTATATGTAAATATTAAAAGTAAAGGTATTGAAGATTAAAAAATAAAGATCATTATATATTACAAGCTGTTATTGTAGACTTATTTTCTTTTCTTTTCATTTCTTTTTTTTGTTGTCTTCTTCCAGAACTGATTTTTATTTTGGTCACTGAAGGATTCTCATTTGTAATCAAGATGGAATTCACACTATGTTTTCAAATTCATGCTTAGATAATATTATCTCTGTGTAAACTATTTTTTCAAAGAGATGCAAAGAGATATTTCTTTTATAGCACATATTCATCGTCTCCCCAGAGGAAAAGAAGAAAGTGCACAGCCAGGCAGACCCTTGAAGATAGCCATATAAAGGGTGAATAGCAGTGACCAACCTAACCCATTGGGGCTATAGAGAGAGGGCATTGAATGGAACAGCATGTCTGAGGAGCAGGTTATCAAAAACAGAGTTCCCAGTAAAAGACACTGATTTCTGGAAGAAGAGCTGATCTTTATGAAGCTATTTATTGTTACACTGTGCTTGGTTCAGGTTCTCACTAGTACAAAATAACCCATTGCAGAATACAGAAATTAACCGAACCCAAATATGACCAGATTGAAAGAGGCACTGCCTTGGCCCTACTGAACTTGTTTTATTATCTCTTCTTTTTTAGTTTTATTGATTGATTGGTTTTTTAAAAAATAATTGCTTTCTTACCTCAGTCCTATTTTATTTCTCATTTTTCAAACAGCAATTGACCATGGAAGTCCTTTGCTCCATGGGAGATTTTGAAACATTCCCTTGTATTGGCATGAGAATACTATCAAATTTTGGTACTGTTTTATGCATCAGCTTCCTCCTGTATGACTTCTCTTCTGTCTTGAACCTTCAGCCTCTTCACGTATAAGTAACTTATTAGTGTGTTGACCTGGTCACTGGCAGAGTTAATTTCTTAGGCAAAGCCAAATCCAATTAATTATAAGGAGCATGATATATGTCAACAAAGGAATTACTGAGTCATCTACAAAAGTACACACAGATATTGAGATAATAGAAAGCAAAGCATTTTATAATCAGTGGATAATGTCTGGGGATAAGAGCAGTTGTAATAAAGCTTTTGACTTGTTTAGACACCAATGTGTAGTATTTTCAGATTTACTTTATTTCAAGTGCCTAATACTCTAATGGTTTAGCTTTTTTTAATGACAGATTTCCTTCCCTGAAATTTTAATTAGTTGTTAACAACTTCAAGTAGCTTTCAACAATCATTCTCATTCCTAATGTTTGCCAAATAAATCAGGAGAGGATCACAGTGGCAGATGCTTCAAATTCCAGTGAGTAACCCTTCAAGAGTTTGGCGTCTTCTGAAATCCTCTGGATAACAGATGCATTTGTTGCATATCTAGCTAGGTTTTGATATAGGAGCATGTTAATATTTGGAGCCATTTCAATTCTCATGTTGATAATTTGTTTACTGAGCACTGCACACAAGGCTTAATTTTTCAATATCTCATAATGTAGTTTCAACATAATTTTTATTGCTGCTCTTTCTTCTTTTACTTATGTTGTTTGTTCCTTGACTGCACCAACATTATCTTTAAAATACCTTTTCTCAACAACATTTTTGAGTAATCTCTCTAAAATAAATTTGTCATGGGCCTTAAGGTCACATGTCTTTAATCTCAGCACCCAGGAGAGAGTGACAGGTACGTCTCTGTGAGTTCAAGGCCGTCTAGTATATATAGCAAGCTGCAGGCCAGTCAGGGTTACATAGTGAAACAGTATTTGTTTCAAAAATAAAAATAAAAACAGTAAACAAAAAGATAATATAATAAATATATTTTGTCTCACTGTTTATGCTTAATAGTAATGTACACTTATTTGCAATTATATTTTTGTACATGTTTATTTAGGCATATATATGCAGTTATATCTTCTTTTTTCTATGAAAATATGAATTGTTTTTTCCATATTACTCTACTGTAATCATAAATACTTAACAACATTTCTTCACAAATAAGATGTATTTGATGACTGGGAATGTAGCTCATGATGGTGAGAGAGTATTTGTCTTGAATTTATGAAGCCCTGGGTCATTTTCTTCAACCCCAACATATCTCTTTCTCAGTAACAGAATATTTAATATATCCTTGAGAAATGGATGGCAAAATTGAAAGAAATGATTTAATTTTGTAATGAAATTTCTAGCAATGGCTTATTCAATAAAAATTATCATGTGTGGGGCTAATCTTCTTTGGAAATTTGACAAATCTTAGAAGACGGAATTCCAATTTAGGAATCTGTCATATATAGGTCGGTATGTCTTTGTGGCATTTTCTTTATTGCTAATTAATATTAGCTAATATTGCTAATTGCAGAGGTACTGTCTCTAGGAGTGTGGTCCTGGGCTGTATAAGAAATATACATGAATGTGAAACAGGGAGTTAACCAGTAAACACACATATGTCAATGGTTTTTGATCCAGGCCCTGCATAAAAATTCATTCCTTGAGCTCCTTCTGTTTCTTTTTGTTAGTCATAGACCATAAGCTGTAAAACAAATCAACCATTTCCTCTTCAACATTGTTTTTGTCAGTGTTTATTATGGCAACAGAAAGCAAACTTCAGAATGTATTACAGCCAAAGGTGTAGACATAGGGAAGATGCAGCTCACATAAAATACTTACATTGTTAGCATGGTAAAACCACAACGAGACATCCTGTATACATTTTAAGTTCTTGGTCGTAGATATGATATTTTTATACCTATGTTACTTATTCTTATATACCTTAGTGCCTTCCCATTAGTGCATTGCCACCCGATATTATGCAACAAAGGAATAAATATTCTTTGATAAATGAAATAAAAGTATAGCTATCATGACAAAATAACATTAGTGTATGCTATATTCATAAAAAATATATATAAGTAAATTAATTTTTTTCTCATTTTGTGGTGTATGTGAAAGGAGGAAAGAATGCATTTTTTTAATATATTAAAACATTGATGAAGCTATTCATTCTATAAACATGGTGGGCTACATAATTGACCGTCTTGTTTGTTCTCTAAGAAATCTTTCCTATGGGCCATACAGCTTTCCAGGGAAGAAAAGTTAGTACGTAAATAAATGTGGCATAGTTGATTATTTCACATGACAAGAGTAAAGCAATTTTAAACAACAACCACAAAGATAATTAATCCACAGACACAGAATATTAAGTAGTGGTTAAGAAATGGGTAGTCAACCCAGGTTTTGGGTTCCATGCTTGCAAACCCAGCATATGAGAAGCTGTGAAGAAAGATTTCCTGTGTGAGAGAAATTTGGGCTGTACCCTAAGTTCTGGGCTAATATGGAGTGAGTCCCTTTGTCTTTAAAAGAAAAAAATGAAGTTAAGTTGAGATATGGAGTTAATTGTGCGTGGAGCAAAAGGTTGCAATAAAATGAAAGAACATATGTAAAGGATACACACAAACACAAATGAAACTAAAGAAAATTACAATGTGATTATTCAACATATTTCCAACTAACAGAACATGAAAAAACATTATTTAATGCCTTCCATGAATATTGATTATACTGGAAATCTTTCTAAATGGCTGAAAATTGAAAAGGTTTAAAAAGTCAGAGAAGTTCTAGGACAGGCTACCTTTCTATCCATTTACTACAAAGTTTGGAAATGTTACTCGTTTCAATGCATTATATGATATATATGATAAATTGAATTATTGATCCTTTTCTTCACTCTACTGAATATAATTTATTTGTTCCTACCATTGCCAAGGTCATATAGTACAGTGAATTTCTTGTCCTTTTGCTATGGACTAGTCCTTTCTATTATACAAACGGAATGTTAGGGCATATGTTTGCAGAAGTTTTTTCTGTGGTTTTACAAATGGCATATGTTCCCTAAGCATATGCCTACCATCATAATGACACCTCAGTCAGCAACTAGCTGTGCAATTTGGCCTCTAAAATAAAATACATGAGTATCCAAAAGGTAGAAACTCCAAACTCTAGCCACATTACCTCAGCTGTAGCAATGTTAACTCTGCGTTTATTGTTTTAACCACTGGCTGTGGACAGAAGCAAGTATTCATTGTATAATGTTACTAAAATTTGAGCCATCACATAAATTCAAGTGATCACATATTTAAAAAATTCATGAGGAATAATTTAAAGCTTATATTAAAGTAAATACCACCAATTTAAAAAGTATTTTCTAGCTTCTTCTATGGCAACTTTACATTATTAAACCATGTGATTATTAATCTCTCTTGAGCAGGTTAAATAAGAATGATAAAATGTTTTACATATCTGTATCTCTGAAATGTTTTACATATATGTATGTGTGTGTGTACATATACAATATATAACACATTTTTAGTTCATGAAAATATATATATATATATATGCATATATATGATATACTTCCTGATATAGTTCAATAACCATATTATATTATTTAAAGGAAGCACTATATCCTGATTCCCCCATGCATTTTACATATTTATAGCATAGATTTTAATTGCACTTTTAATTTATACTTTACTTAAAAATGTATTTACTCCAGTATCAATTTCTTATTAACAGTGCATCCATCATCACAGAACACCTTTTGAAGCTCAATGTACAGACAATTGCACACTTGTATTGAGAACTGAAGACCTCTAGATGATCAAATTAAGATAAAGCATAGTAGAAGAATGGATAAAGAAACTGTGGTACATATACACTATGGAATACTTCTCAGCTATTAAAAACAAGGAATTCCCGAATTTGTGGACAAATGGATTGAGCTAGAAATGATCATAATGAGTGAGTTAACCCAGAAGCAGAAAGAATCAAATGGTATATACTCACTTATATCTGTATACTAGCCCAAGGGGCATGTCCCATGAAAGCCTTCACTAACCAGGAAACTGGGAAAAAGGGGAGGACATCCTATTGGGACTCTAGATGAAAGAAGCATGGGAGAATAGCAAAGAAGGATCCAGAAGGTCCTAGAAACCTACAAGAAGAACATTATGATAGGCAGATTTGGGCCCAGAGATCCCGCTCAAACTATGGCACCAGCCAAGGACAATACAGGCCATAAACTTCAAACCCCTACCCAGATCTAGCCAATGGACACGACATTCTCCACAGTTGAGTGGAGAGTCAGGTATGACTTTCACACGTACTCTGGTGCCTCATATTTGACCACATCCCCTGGATGGGGAGACCTGGTGGCACTCAGAGGAAGGACAGCAGGCTACCAAGAAGAGACTTGATACCCTATGAGCATATAAAGGGGGAGGAAGTCCCCCTCAGGCACAGTCATAGGGGAGGGGAGTAAGGGGAAAATGGGAGGGAGGGAGAAATGGGAGGATACAAGGGAGGGAATAACCACTGAGATGTATCAAGAATAAATTAATAAAAAATGTATAAAAATTAAAACAAACACAAACAAAAAAGACAAAGCATAGGGAAAAAATATAGACTAGGAAAGAAATGATTAACTAAGTTCCATCTCTTAGTAGTCTGTTAAAACTTGAAACCTTAGGGGTCCCTCCTTCTCTGAAAAAAAGGAGAGCAGGAGAAGGGGAGATGTGAGAGTGGGATTAGGAAGAAGCAGAGGGGGGAAGGGAAGGGGTCAGGCTGCAAAGTGATTGAATAAATAAAATTGTGTTTAAAAACATGAATTCTGAGCAATGGTATCACAGACAAAGAACAAACAACAACCTCAACAAACCCAGAAGGAAACCCCTTGGTACCAGGCACCGAGCCCGTCTGTCCATCTTTTACTAGATCTGTAGCTTAGCAGAAGAAATGAAAATAATAGCTGTGTGTTCTAATGTGCCAAAAACCTACATGCACAGTTTAACCTGTGTCAAATGAATACATGGACAGACAGATTGAAGATGAGGAATTAGAACCATATTAAAATAGGTATTGGAATTTCACCATTAGAATCATTAAATCATATTCTAGATATATTGGATGATGTTTGAAATAATATATGGATCACATTTTTATATTTTCAATAGGTAAATTTATACTCTTTTACAGTTTGGCTCAATTCATGAATATAACAAATAAGAAAAAGTGAAGAAATTAGTTGTTTGAAACTAATTTGCCCCTTTTTTCCTATTTTTACAACACAAGAATATTCATATGTCTTTGAAAGAGCCTCAAAACCTCCTAAAAGTTGAGATACATACATCATCTTAACAAGATCATTTTCCTATAAAGAGCTCTTAAGTATCTAACCTATACCCCTTCTTAAGTGATTTTTCACTACTTGACCTTTTAGTACACAATGTTTTAAGAAAAAGACCATCTTAAAAAGTTACTAAAAGTCAAAAATGAAATCTAAAGACTATTTTTAAAAACTGGAATAGACTAATACACTCAAATTCTGCAACTTTGTGCCTCGCCTCAAACACAGGGTAATATGGCTGTGAAATGGCAATTTCAGAAGCTAGTCATTTTAAATTTGTTAAAATTTAACAAGCTATTTAATATGAAAAACTTAAACAATTGCTTCTGTATGGGTGTTTGGGAGAGTGGAGAAAATAATGTGTGTCCAACTGGATGTTTTGTTACCAATGAAAAGAAAAATTGCAGAAGAAGAAGGAAGAAAAAAGATTCAAAATGATATAAAGCTACTTTAGTTATTTCTTTTTTGCTAGGTTAACTTTGAGATTTTATGCAAAAACCTTTGTCTTGCCATTTTTGCTGTGGCACTTACCAAGACATACTTTTGCTCCCTTCCACCCATAGTCCCAATCATATATGTTTCAGTTCCACAGAAGCTGGGACTGATGGAATTTGCCACTGCACTCACACTAATGTAAAATTTTAAGAGAGGGAAAACTTTATAAACATGGAAAGAAACTTTATATTTTATATGTTAAAAGAGAAAATTACAATGATAATTCTACAGAGATCCCAAAAGACTTTGCTTAGCATTTACATTAATATTTTAAATTAAAAAAAATCACAAATTATATTTTACTGGAATTGAAGAATGATTTGAAGGAAGAAAAGGAAAACACCATTTGGATTTCTTTTTGCCCGAGAAAAAAAACTATCTTTTTTCCCCAGTGAAAACATAATCATAAGGAGTCCAGTGGAAAAGTGAACTTAGCATGCGTTAGTTTCTATGGTCAATCGCTAGTACAGACATGGTAGTAGAATAGTGAATCTACCCCTTAGCTTAGTGCCTTAATAGTTACACACAAGGTTATTTTTAATTCGCTGGCATATGATGTGGCATAAGGATACAAAATAAATTTAGTTTTAGATTGATTGGCATAGAATTCAAATTTAAGACTATTATTCACACACATTATATTTATTTCTACTCTAATATCTGGTCCTGTACCCCTACAATGCAACCATAATACAATGTTTACTTCCAATACTTTGAAAGCACTATTGCAAGCGGTTTGGGATAAGTAAGTTATATAAGTTAATTGTTAGTTGACCAAATCATGGTCGTGTCAATTACTAATCTATGTTTATCACAGGAATATACATCCTCTGAGTTCTTGATGCTCTCCTCCCATAAACAAGGAACACAATGGATGATGACATTTTTGTTGCTCTATATGGCAGCTGGTGGGGTCTCTTTTGCTGCCCTGGCTGCCTGGTGTAAAAAGACTGTCACAGAACCAATTGGAGTAACTTTTGGCAAACCCCACTGTTTAGAACACGCCTTTGGAATTTTGCCAAAAGTGCATTAGTATTGCACGTGACAGATCAAGGCATAAAATGTCACCTCATCCAGGACTGCATCTCGTAATCTGTGCCAGTGAGTTTTCAGTAACAATGTAATGTTAAACACTATATTATAGAACTTCTACTGCTCTTCAAGTTTAGTCATTCCTATAATTTTTAAATTCTTTCTTGGCTTTTCCATTTTAAGATATAACCTCCATTTTTAATTTCAAATTCAGACATAATAGCTATATTAATCTGGTAATAGCTTTTTGAAATATAATCTGCTATGAAGAAAGAACTGGTTTAATATATAAGTTGAAAAATGTTATTTGTTGGCATATTAAGTTACACCATAAATAAAATCAAAATTTCTATATTTATTTTATTTTAAAATTACAATTAATACATTAATTGTATTAATATTAATTTGATAATTTAATATATACAAACTATGGGTTTTTGACCATATTGACCACTTACTTCTTACCTAATGCAAGACTGAACCCTCACCTCTGTATCTCATTTCTCAACTTCATGTCCCCTTTATATATTTCTTTCTTACTATTAGTCTATCTTTCTTTTTTCTTTTTTTCTTTTCTTTCTTTCTGTGTCTTTTTCTTTTTTTCTACCTGCCTTTTTCTATTTCTTTCTTTCTTTCTGTCTTTCTTTTTTCTTTCCTTCCTTCTTTTTTCTTAAAAAATTTTTTGCACCTCTTCACTTTACATCCTGATTGTATTCCCACTTCCTTGTAGCCTCCCAGTCCACTGTTCCACCCTTATACTCCCCCAATTCACAACATCCTTTCTCTGTCCATGATATTTCATGTACATTTCATAATGCTTAGGATAGCCTGAAACTGACTGTAATCCTAGGTTGATCTTAGACATGTGAAAGGCCTCCTGCCACAACCTCCTGAGTTCTGGAATTCTATGCATGAATTATCGTTACTGAGTTAATACTTACATATGAGGCCTAATAAAATCAAAATCTAATTGTATACTTCCAGTATCTAATGGCACAAAATAAACATACTTTAAAAAAAGAAATCTAGTGATAAAGCAATACTGATTCCCAGTAGAACAAAGAGCAAGCTGATGTTTTATACCTGACATTTGGAACTGCCATGGAAACATTCCAAGAGTCTTTAGAATACCCAGACATTCTTATGTACCACCTGAAGCACATGTTACTTCTTTCTTCAGCTGGTCCCATTATTCAACTGCAAGTTTTATAGGTATACAAATCATGGTGATGACATTTTCACAAGCTGGCATCCAGCAATGGTTTTTCAGGTTTTTCGTGCAACGAATCTCTGTCACATAAAATTTGATCTCAGCAGCTTTTTGGATTCCAAAGAAAAGCCTCCTAACACCTTTCCAATTTTCACAGAAACAAAAACAGCACCATAAGAAGGACACTGCCAAGTTTTGATGCAATATAAAAATATAGTCTATTCAACACACTTGCATTGACCCCAATGTTCCTTGGTCATTGAATATAGCATACCATATCTGTAGATATCTGTTTTCAAGTAAGAAACAATTCAGAAGTAATCTTAGTTGAGGCTACCTCCCTCATATCCATGGATATCCTAGAGTGTATTTGACATTATCAAAATGGAAGATAGTAATACTGAGCCCTTAGGTGATATTAGAAACTGCTTAATATATTCCTACTCCCCATACCTGACTCAGTACCACAGCATTCTAATGAATGAATGGGAATAATTGTTTCACAAGTAAATAGAGATCCATGCTAGACATCAAATTTCCCTGGTATACTGGTATACTCTAAGAACTATGTAGTAATTAGCAGTATAATTGATATATCTTGCTTTAAGAATGTTTCTAATCATTTCAGTATCTATTGTTCCTAATTTTGAAATCATCTATCCTGATGTCTGTGTTTGATTCCTCAATATTTTTTTTTTAGTATCAGTGTTTGGAGAGCAGTACTAGAATGGCAGGCCTGATATTTCTGGAACACTGCGTTGTCTCTTCCTTGGAAAAGGTATTCCATGCCTCTTTATATCCTGAATTGAATAAATGTGCCATTGGATAGCATCATACCCTGTGAGCATATTTAATATGAAGGAACTACCTCTTTTCTGTCTAGTTCATTGTTATAATGGATTTCAGCTATTCCCATGAAAATTAAATTGCCTACACAGGATTCCACAAGTGCTGTAAGCAGATGGAATAGGAGCTCACTGACGTACAACGACATTGGACACAGTTTTAGCAGTAAATACAGAGTGGTATTTTTGGCTTTGATAGTAAAGGTGGAAAACAAAAGGCCACTCTAAACTGAAGGGGAGATAAAGCTGTTTCTGTTTTGATCCCAAGTATGGAACAGAGAAGAGGGCAGGATGTTTACCACTAAGACGTGAGAAGGCAGAATGTTTTTCCACATAGAAGCTAAACTACTTCATGGGTGAGCTTAGTGAAAAACATCTTGAGCAGACTGAGAATATGTGTGTGTGTGTGTGTGTGTGTGTGTGTGTGTGTGTGTGTGTGTGTGCCAAAAACATGAGAGGAGGCTTTTACTTGGGTCATGGTGTTTGGCTGTCCATCCCTGCACTTCAAGAGGCTCCTAAAGAGAACTGCTCCAGGGAAAGTTTCAAGGCTTTGGACTCCAGCTGAGGCTTGAGGTTCCAGCTGCTGCTCCTGGTTCCAGCAACAACTTTGGTGGAATTGCTGGTCTGCTGAAATCCTGCTGACTATGCCAGGGACTGATATCCTTAAGATTTAATATCCTTTTCTGATTGTTTGGGTTAGTTGGGTTGTTAGCGAGGTAGGCTCGTTTAACAAGTTCATAATAAAATATAATTGATAAGAAAATTGAGCCTACACTAAACTAGTGATATATGATGTTTCCTTTAACAAGGGAGAACCAAATTGTAAAATATTTATTCATATGTTCATTTGAACAGATATTAGCAAGTTATCTAGTTGTCGACTATCCCAAAGGGTTACGGCATGTATTTGAGTTAATATAATATCTATTTTACGTTTTACTGGAGAATGATGAATTCTGTTGCCTGAGCACTGTAGTTTAAGGAGTGAATAGAAGCAATGAACTTTTGAGATGGACGTTAGTTGTTGACAATGAAAGCCCTGCCTGAAAGTTTTTATCAGCACCTGTACTGCCACTTTAGACAGATTTATGTGTTCATTATTATTTTTATACCCTGTTGGAATTTAATGAATCCAGAGACAATTTGTTCTAAAGAGTGGGCTTTATCATCTAAGGACAGATCTGAATGTAGAAATGGACTTGAGTAACGTACCTTAAATTGCCTAAGGTTGCGATGTGAATGAAAGGCCTCCACAGATCTCAGGATGGCTGCTGCTAGCAATGACTTACAAATCAAGTGAGTTCCAAGGGGAAACCTTTCAATAGACAGCTGTAGGAACTCATTAGTAAATTCTACTTTTCTTAAAGACTGTGTACTCTGCCAAAATTAGGAATATATCTAATCTCTAGTGAATTTGTGGAAGGTGGAGTTGTCCATGGAATGAATGTGAGACCATTGTCCTTTGAAGAGATATTGGGAGGTCCAATTGTGGGATAATTTTCTAAGCCTGGTATGTATCATCTCGGAGTGGTAGACCCAGGGACAGGAAGGTTTGGTAATTAAAACTATACTGCCTTTGAGACCACCACTGGACACAGAGGCTTTTATGTATTAAAAGATTAGGAACTATAGCTGAGCAGATCATCAACTATTCTAACCCAACAATACCGGCCTGGCCTATGTCCTGCCACATAGCCCATTTACTCTCTATGTGTCTGGCTACCTATGATTTAAAATGAACCTCTTTCTGTTCAAGGTTTAGTCATAAAAATGTTCCCAATTCTAAAGGATATATCTGAAAGGTAAATCAGTAAGACTCAAAGGGCAACTATCAATCTAGCAAACCACTCCTGGGGAAGGCATTTCTTTTCCTTGAGCCTTGTCAAAAGCACCAAGGCACATTTATTGTGCTCCTTCTGCTTTGGAACCTGGGGTTCAGGCCTATATTTCAGGAAGATTAGTGAAGTTCTTTGTCTTTTAAAAGGTTCTGCTCGCTCCTCAAGGACATGAGTTCAATCTCCCAAGATTTAAACATGTTTGTGTGAAGGAAGATGATGAATTAATTAATTAATTCTCCATTGCTTGTGTTTAACTGCCTGTCCCACAGTAAAATAAGAAACTCTGAAGAAAGTTCACAGTGTATTGCTTATTAACTTGTTGGAATCTTGTGAGACAGAGCATGTATGCACACAAAAAATTTATCCAGAATAGGTTCATTATTTCCATCTATACAGCAAAGGACAGAAGAAGCCACTCACTCACCATTGATTACGTCCTAGAAAGCACAGATAGCTGCCAACAGCATATGAAACTCCAGTGATATAGATTCCATCAAAGATGAGAACCCCCAGAAAGTAGCCTATTTGGAGATTTGTTTCATGAGAGCAATAGCTTGGGCTAAGGTTGTGAGTGACACTCCGCTGCAGGTCAGTGGAAGATTGGAAAACACTAACAGAACAAGGGATATCTCACCATGTCTTGAGATGTTATAACAGTAATTCTTATGCATTCTGAGTTTTTCTTGACAACAAGCAAGGAGAGAGAATTTAACACACAGCACAGGTTAAATGTCCTGAAACAGCTCACATGAATATGAGAGGACAGTATAAACAGAAGAACACTTGTAGGTGAATACTTATCTCTCTGGGTTTACTCAGCTGTTCCAACACAAACTGATATTATGAAATTAATGGCCTTTACAATAATTTTTCCAAAGGTTTTGTTCTTTCAGAAAACACATTTATTGCAAAATCTGACAGGTATTTAAGTAAAAAATGTTTTTTTATAAAACAAAGCATGTCTTTTATATTCTATAACTCTTACTCTTCAATCATATAAATAATAAGTACTATATTCATAAGATATTGGCACTTCATTTAATACAAAAGGACTTCAATTGGATGATCCAAAGTTAAATAAAAATTATAATTATTTTATTTGATATCTATTTTGGAAATCAATGTTTGATGATTGCGTAAGTATATAAAATAAGCAAGAATAATTTTGCTATATTAAAATAGAAAGTATAAAATGAGACATTATAAAATAATAAATTTTATTTGTAAAGGCTTGCAAACAATTCATATGCTCACATTGGAAACTACTTTTCCCAGAAATATAATAATAACTATTTAATCTAAATTAAAACATATAGATAAGAACTGAAGATCTAGCATCTTGAATATATTTATGTGAATTAAATATATTAGATAGCTCAGTTTTGTTGTATAATGGATTTTCTACATGACTGTGGAGGTGTGCATAACACATGAGGTCTGTGAGACTCAGAAAAAAACTATGTGGAGTTAGTTCTTTCTACCACACAGATTTTAGAAATCAAACAGCGAGCATCAGGTTTGCACAGCAAGTGCTTTTTTTAGTGCTGAGACAAATTGCTGACCCAGCGAGATGGTGGTTGGCCGTAGTGGGAAGCTGACAGTCAATGGGCAGCAGAGTGTTTAAGTTTAACCAAAATATCAGAAAGAGCAGCACTTGGTTTTTTTGTTTGGTTTTGTTCTGTTTGGTTGTCATGGAGGAATAGCTCAGTCATACTTTTTTTTTTTTTAAGTAGCCTAAATGCAGTTTCTTCGAGTTTTGAGATTGTTATCTATTATGTACCTAAAATTATATATTAGCATATACCACTTGACATGTGGCACAAAACTGTGGATTTGGCCCTGTGTACTCTACTTTTCTATGTTTTACCTCTCTTTAAATTAATTAAATGTTCCAGATGAGAAAGTACTTCACTGAAAATGGAACAGAGCTTGAAATTAACTCACATGATATTATTTTTGTATGGTTTTGACTTTTGAATATTTTTTTTTACCTATTGTTTGCTCCATTTAACATGACTGTGGAGGCCAGAGGTGTGAGAATCCCTTAAACTGGAGTTACAGATGGTTGTGACATCAGTACTGAGAAAATTTTATTTCTGGTACAGTGAAGACAAAAAGATAGAGAACCAGACCTTGAACGTATTTGGATCCAACAGGGGTCACAGACTCAAACCAGCTTTGCTAAAACAGAAATGATGACAATTTTTTTCAGCTTTAAAAAATTGCCCAGTGACTTTGAACTTCCCATAAGTTATTGGATATATCATTAAATGGAATTTAGCAAAATCCCATAGTACTAGGAGAATATTTGGCACACAGTATTTAGTTTATATTGATGTCTGCTTGTGGATAATTTGTGTTAATAATTACTTTACAATAACCTATTTTTAACCTATAAACTCTTTTATGGTAACCTACTTTTAAGAATCGTTATTAATACACTTAAATAAATTACATTACTTAGAGTAGAAACAAAAGGCTCCAAAAATTTTATATTTTCTAAAAACAGTATTCCCAGTGTAGAAAGGGCTTTGAATCCTTAATTTTTGTATATTTATTACCTTCTAGCATGTGAAAATTGAAGCAAAGCTACAATAATAGAAACAAAATTAATTGTGATAATTTGGGTGCAAAACATTATTAAAATATTGTAATTTATAATAATAATTTAAGTCTAATTGGCTATTATGATATAGCCCCATAAACTCATATTACGTGAGAGAATTCTTTATGGTCTTAGGTCTAAGGTCCTAATCCATTTGTTTTTGTATTTTTGATGGTATCTCAAACATTCTTTGAAAATATTGATTCCCACTAATGAAACTCACAGGACTCTAAATTGCAAAGACTTTACATTGTAGTTTCTGTTTTTATGAGTCTATAAGAAATGCAAATAGCTTTCATGTTTCTCTGTTACACTTCTCCTTCCTTGGGATGATGGGAAGGTTCTAGTTTACTCCAGGGCACTTTTCATGTTTTTTTATCTTCA
The DNA here is from genome assembly GCF_903995435.1 of Acomys russatus. Lineage (NCBI taxonomy): Eukaryota > Metazoa > Chordata > Mammalia > Rodentia > Muridae > Acomys > Acomys russatus. Next base: position 48,359,933 of record NC_067151.1, on the reverse strand, counting down.
AATGATGATTCTGTTTTAAAAGGTTTATGAAATAACTAAGGAAGAGAAGAGTCAAAGTTTTATGTTCATTCTCCATCTGGAACACTGGAAGGAGAGGATGGTTAAAATAGACCTCTTTAAGAGTAGCAAACATTGTGGCAGAGAGCCACATTGTCACCATAGGAAGGTTTTCACTGAGATGACGTAAATTAACCTTCTGTTCATGTTTCCATCATTCAAATTCATCATAGAAGCTACTATATGTTCTGAAAAGTACACGGAATTGAAGTAGGAAAGCTTACAACTGCTTTCCACGTAGTCATGTCTAGGTAGCAAGTGAACAGTTTCTGAGTTCTTTGGGGGGATTCTTTATCTAATATAACAAAATAAAAGGGAAACAAGATTTCAATCCAGAATTATAAAATTATTATTAAAGAAATTTTTATTTTAATTTCCAATATTTATCTGTTAAATTTGGTCCATATGTATATCTGCCTGCTTCTGCCTCCCTGACTGTTGGAATTATAGTCCTGAGCTAGCATGCCAGGCAAGAGTTCACTCTTACAATATTACCTAAGAGCTCAATCAAATTTGAAAGCAATCTATTTTTAGAGCAAGCAGTTTCTTTTAGGGAAAAAGAGACATTTTGATATATTTGGAGAAACACTAAAACATCGAATGACTATTAAGAAGCATACTGAGGGTTATCATTTTCACTTTCCAAGGCACTTTGAAATACCCTGTCTAGAACTGTGTAGGGGTTTAAAGTTTACCTCCTGTATTGTCCTTGGCTGGTGCCTTAGTTTGAGTGGGACCCCTGGGCCCAAATCTGCCTATCATAATGTTCTACTTGTAGGTTTCTAGGACCCTCTGGATCCTTCTATTTTGCTATTCTTCCATGATTCTCTCATTTAGAGTCCCAATAGGATGTCCTCCCCTATTTCCCAGTTTCCTGGTAAGTGAAGGCTTTCGTGGGACATGCCCCTTGGGCTAGTATGCAGATATAAGTGAGTATATACAATGGTCAGAACATTCTCCACAGTTGAGTGGAGAGTGGGGTATGACTTTCACAAGTACTCTGGTGTCTCACATTTGACCATGTCCCTGTAGGGGGAGACCTGGTGGCACTCAGAGGAAGGACAGCAGGTTGCCAAGAAGAGACTTGATACCCTATGAGCATATACAGGGGGAGGTAATTCCCCTCAGTCACAGTCATAGGGGAGGGGAATAATGGGAAAATGGGAGGGAGGGAAGAATGGGAGGATACAAGGGATGGGATAAACATTGAGATGTAACAAGAATAAGTTTAAAAAAAAAAAAAAGAAAGAAAGAAAGAAAGAAAGAAATACCCTGTCATCAAACTTCAATGTGTATCGGTAGCTTCAAACTAAGCAAGCGACATCCCTCAATACCAGCAGTAAGGGACCATAGGTAGCCCCGTCAGTTCAGTGAAGTATCATTTAGCCAATCTAACAATTAATCTGAACTGAGAAGTACTTTTAGAGGACTGTTTTCACATCTTGAAGCAAATTACTTCTGCTACCTTATATGAATCTATAAGCATAGGCTACACTGAAATTCCATTACCCCAATTTATTTTAACTGAATGGAAAAGTGGTTCTTCAAATACCTCTGAGAGTTAGAGTACATCTATTCAGTGTCATTTAATTAACACCAGAACATTTTATGACATAGCTATTGGAGTTTGTGATATAATTACTGAAATAAGGTCAGAATTAAAATGTGTATAGGGGAGCAAGCATTTGTTTCTTTGTGAGTATCACCATGTGAGATATAAATAAATGCAATAAGAAGAGTTATTTAGGTTTGTGGAGCTGGAATGCTAACTGAGAACATTTTCAATCAATCCTTTTTTCCCCCTCTGCTGTATTTCTATTATCTAGATTGTTAAATTACTGTACATTCTCCTTTTGTATTTGCAGGAGTCAGGAGTTTACCTAATGTTCTAAAAGCATTTATTTTTCCTCATTTGGGGGAATCATTTGTACTGTGATTTGCATTTGAATTTGGAATAGTCTCTCTGATATAATGTCATCTCTACTCTACATAGTTTTATTAGTTCTTAAAACAGACACATTTTCAGACCCACACAAAGTCACTAATTTTTCAGATTTACTCTTGATTTTAATTGGTGATTATACTGGCTAATTATATGTCTCCTTGATACAGCTAGACTCATCTGAAAGGAGGGAACCTCAACGGACAAAATGTCTCCATAAAATCTGGCTGTAAGCAAGCCTATAAGATATTTTTTATTAATAATTGATATGAGAGGGTCCAGCTCATTGGAGGTGGTGCAGTTCCTTGCATGGTGGTCCTGGATTCTATAAGAAAGCAGCCTGCCCATACCAGGAGGAGCAAGCCAGTAAGCAGCAAATTCCAAGGCCTCTGCTGCAGCTCCTGCCCTCAGTTCCCAGCCCTAGCTTGTGCTCCTGCCCTGACTTCCTCAACAATGTGGAAGTGTAAGTAAAATAAACACTTTTTAACTTGCATTTGGTTATAATGTTTCATCACAGCAGCAGTATCCCTAACTTGAACAGTAATATTTATTTGTTTAGTTTGCTGTGAAGAAAATGTTTCAGTTGTTAATGGAATAATTGCTTACACTTTTGTTGTAAGTTTATCTTACGTTACAGAGGATGCTACAGGCTGAAGACACTAAATGTGCTTTGTTTGCTTAATGCTGCCTGTATGGACTCCTTTCTGTTGTTATAATAAAATTCTGTAAAGAAAATAAAATTTAAGAAGAGATCATTGTGGTTTATAATTCAAAGTATAGAGGACATCATGGCATTGAAAGCATTGTAAAGGACAGGAAAGGCATGATGGGGAGACAGGAAGCAAGAAACTGCCTAGATACATTTTATCTGCACTCTGGAAACAAAAAGAGACCAAGAAATGGGACCAGGCAAAAAATTCTCAAAGCCTGTGCTCAGTGACGTACTTCCTTCACAAGCCTTCACCACTAAAAAAAACAAAACAAAACAAAACAAAACAACAACAACAACAACAACAACAAAAAACCCCATAAACTTCCCAAATACCTCCATCATTTTCGGGCAAAGCAGTCAAACACATGAGGATATGGAGAACAATTTAGATATAAACCAGGACACCTTTCCACATGAAATAGTACTAAGGACTTTGAAATGAGTTGTGGAAAATATTCAGGTGGTAAAATCCTATTTTACACGAGTTTAGGCCTTGACTGTATATGTATTTAAAGTTAAAAAACATATATATATATATATATATATATATATATATATATATATATATATATGAAAGTACTAAAAGTCATTGTTTTTCTTGTTTGAAATACTACCATGCATATTCACTAGACTTGATAAGGCATGTGTACTGTTATTGTACACACATGATTTTGTTTTATAAATAAAGATAGGCATTGTCTCACTGTGAAAAACTCCCCTTTTAGTTAACAAACTTTGATTTTTTTGGCATGGAGCTAGCCAGTTATTATCTCATTAATGCTGCATTAATGGGAGGATGGGGAGCTAGAAGGACCCAATGGTCCTGAAACCCTACAAGAAGACAACCAGAGCTGGCAGATCTGGACCCCAGGGTTCCTGCACAAACTACCATACCAACAAAGGACAACGCTTGCAATAAACCTAGAACCCCTATTCAGCTCTAGCCAATGGACAATGCATTCTCCACAATTGAGTGGAAATCAGAGACTCACTCTGACATGCTCTGGTGCCTCCGATTTGACCACTTCCCCTTGGTGGGGAGGCCTGGTGTCACTCAGAGGAGGAGAACTAGACTATCTGGATGATATGATAGGTGGGAGAGGAGGTTCTCTTCTGTCCCAGTTCTAGGGGAGGCTAATAAGGTGAAAGAGGGACGGATGGGGATACAGGAAGATACAAGTGAGGGTCTAACAATCAAGAGGTAATCTGAATAAATTATTTAAATAAAAAATTCACCACAAATTCAATAGCACAGACTCATCTATCCTGCAATCTCGGTTTTGTCAATTGATTGTATATTCAAGCTTTGCATAATTCATACTGGATTCATCTTTAATGTGACTGTTGAATTCAGATCTCTCTTACTGAAATCCTATTCTTAGTGGACCAGGTCCACTGGCATCGAGGTTCTTTGTGCCCAAATATAGGGAAACAGATTACACAGTCTAAATAAGTGAGAATTTAAATTAACTTTTTGAACACTTGAATATTAAGCCAGATGTAAGAATTCTATTCAATACACAAGGATGTATTAAAAATGTTAGAAGACACATTGAAAAAAGGAGTTTGTGTATATCCTAGCTTATAGAAGAAAACTTAAAATTTGAATGAGGTAATATTATTCCTAACAAATTCTCTCAATGTATTTGAGGCAGAATGAAGACTTTAATATACTCATAACAAATCCTCCAATTTCTATATGTGATTAGAAGGCATAGAGATTTTACAGGTGTGACATGGAATTTGAAATAAAGTGACTAATATGGATTATTTTGGGAAGGGCAATTTAACCACAAAGAAAATTAATTGTAAACAAAACATAACCATAGAGAATAAATGAAAGCAAAAGGTGACCTTGAAGGCAGAGAAAGGGAGTGAGGGGTAGCCTAGGATATTATAACAGGGATTCAGATGATTAAAGTATATTACATATATGTAAGAAGTGTCATAATGAACCCTATTATTTTGTATAATTAGTAACTTCTAATGAAAAGTGAAAATTAAATATTATATCTTCTGAATTAAACTTCCAAAATCTAAGTGAATGTGAAAAAATACTGATTAAATTAGAAAGCTTTACAATGAATGGCAAGAAGACTTAGAAAGCAGAAACAAGTCTATAATCAGAAATGAGAGAAATGTTAGTCCTATAAGAAAGCCATAGAGCCAAGTATTTAGACCATTTCTAAAAGCTGGGAAATGCCTATAAACAGATTTTTCTTAACAACCCATAGGTGAAAGAACATCCCATGAAATGCTATATTTAGCTCAGTGAAATAATTACATATATGATCCTAATTTCTATTCGCATATGCAGTATATTTCACAAATACATAAATTATTTCAAACTTTGTATAAATTTGAAGCTAATGCGCTTGTGAGTGAATGAAAAGATGGAAGACAACAAAAGAAAAATGTGAACAATTCTTTTACTTTATATAAAAAAATAAAGAAAATGCTACAATAAATCTATGTAAAATTAAGTAAGAAAAATTACATGCACATAGACCTAAAACACAGTTCTTGAAGGAAAAACTATATTTATAAACAAAATGACATTTAAGTGTAAATTTGGGAAATATAGAATTAGGAGAAAATCATAAGATAAAAAGAGAGAAACTATTAGAAACTTTCCTGTTTTAATAAATCACTTGTATCAATGATAAAAGAGGAATTCTGAAAACTTACACAGAAAAAATTAGCAACTCAGGAGAAATAAAAGCAAAAAACTTGAGGATAAACTTCTACAAAAAATGATGAAGTATCATACCAGGAAAGAATAACACTTTTTAAATGTACTTTCAACGTTACAATCCCTACAAAATTTCAAATAATAGCCTTTAAAAATTTCAAGTTAGTGCTGAGGCTGCAGTTCAGTGGTATACTACATATCAAGCAGATGCAAGTCTCTGAGTCTGTCTCTCTAGAGCTGAAATCATCTGTATAAAGAATTGGGCATAAGAAGATGGATATTAAAACAGTTTCATGTAACCACCTCCTACACACAAACATAAGAATACACATGTGGGCAAGTATACCTGGATAGTGGATCATTCAAATTATTATAAATTGAGTGTAGGACTACAAAATGTTTGGCCATTCTGTAAAACTATTTGACAATATATGATAAAGCTAAAGTGTCCTCTCATTTTATGCAGCAGTTCTATTCCTAAGTCCTTGTCCATGGTAAAATCAAATTTATTTGACACAAAATGATTTGCTTAGATTTGTAGCACACCTTTGTACGGTAGTTATTAAATGGAACTGACTATTCTTTAAAATGAGGAATAACACATTTATGTAATAGCATATTGTTCATCAATTATTTTTTTGTAGAAATACAAGAAGTACATTTGATGACAAACTTCTTTGAAATTGCGTAGAATAAAATACTCTTACAAAAAAGGAAAAAATAAACTGGAACAACTCAGTTTAAATGAAAAATTTCTGAATAAAAACCTTAATAAAATTATTTTTAAAATGTACATTGTCAGACATTGTGGTGCATGGGAGCATTAATCATAGCACATGACAAGCAAAGACAGAGGAATGTTGATGTCACAATATATCTGACAGACATATTTTTGAGGCAGGAACTATTGAGGACTTGCTTACCCTGTCTTGGCAGTTTGACAGTTGGCTATGCCTGCATTCACTTTTAGCCATAGTTCTGTCTGTGGTAGAAATGAGGACATTTTTTCCAAATGGCTTGTTTGCCTCATTTGAGGCCATCTCCATAAGGAGATTCTTTGATGCTCATCATCTTCTTTGAGGTGGTCTGGGTGTTGCCAGGAGTTAACCTGACTCGTTGTCAATGATTCTTAAAAATAATAAAAACGTCTTTAAATGCCATATTCTGAAGATGATGCCTTGGGAAATTGTTTAGACAGCAAACTGACTCTGTCATTTTTTTCATTTTGCAAGCTGCCAACCTGTGCTTCCAGTTCACTCAGTTAATTACGTTTTATATCTTCTCAAGTACCTGATTGGGTTGAACACCAGATAGTTTAGTCTTAAAATTAAGCTGAGCTGTTTAGAGGTTAATGTGGTTTTGGATCTAGATAGATGTTCTAAGTTGATAGAGATGAGATATGATAGATATTGATTTTCATTCAGAATATAGACTCACCAAGATAGGAAAGATGTTTCCTGCAAATTGTCAAATACAATTATCCAAAACAACTTGAATGTAACATTTATAAAATATTTGATTGTTACATGGTGCTTCCTGCTGTATGAAGCTTTTTTTTATTTATTTGTAATAATATAAATGTGTATGCCAGTAAAATAAAATAAAATCTTTTTAAACATTAAAAAATTAAGAAAAGGTACATATTTATTCAAGACACAAATAATCTGAAAGGAAATAACTAAGAAACAATGTTGGTGAAAAGATATTTGTGTAATTGTACAAGTAGTAGAAAAATATGTTAAGTAAAACTGTTATGATAAGTGAAGAATAGCAACTTATAGAAATTTTAATTTCTTGAGCAGTTAGAAGATTTACAGTTTGTCAACCTGCTCTATTAAGTGATCTATAAACAGTAGCTCTGAAAACTCTCAGTGTTAACAGATAAATTCAGCAACTTGGCGGATAAGCACACACCAGATGTTTCTTACTCAATCATGAATACTACAATATATAACTGCATTTATGTAGTATAAATGTACTTAATTTATTTACATTATAATATTGAAATATTTAGGATATGTGAAACACTTGAAGATAAGCAAACTAAAAATAATGGTGAAAGAAATTAATTGATAGATGGATAGATAAATAGAAATGAACGGATATTCATCCCTTGACCATGATAAAATGTATTGCTTTAAAATAAGGATAATACACAGGTCCTATATATTTAATTCTACAAGATTGATTTCAAAAGACTATTCCTACATGCTCTACTTCAGAAACATGACTTCAAATTTCTGTGGTCTCTAAAGGAACCCAAGTATCTGAAGCAAACCTGAAACATGAGAATCTCCTGGTGAACCCACATTGGCAATTTCCCACTTACTATGAAATGACACTAAAGAAACACTCCTGGAAGTGAAATATACATGTCATAAGAGGAAAATTACTACATCTATGCAAATCATCAATGCTATGTATGTACGTATGTAAGTATGCATACATGTATGTATGTATATGTGTATGTATTTATATGTGCTATGCATATATGATGTGTGTTTGCACACATGTGGAGACCAGAGGAAAATGTTGTTATATGTCAGTCCTTGCCTTGCACATCATTTGAGGCAGAATCTCTTTTACATGTTATTTGTTGTTCTGTACAAAAGACTTGCTGGCCCTTAAATCCCTTGGAATTCTTGTTAGCCTCCTGATTTTGTTCTCAGTGTGCTGAGATTGTAGATGAGCACAATTGCACTAAATTTATGTGCATTAAATTTTTTTGAATTTGTGTCCATACAGGGCACATTGAGCCATCTTTATCACCTATAATGATTTTCTTAGTTGTTTAAAGAGGTCAATAGTATATTTTTCAGAAGATGGGGCTGAAGTAGGACTGAAGTTATTAAATATGTGAAAATACCCTTTTTTCAGAACATTTATAAAAGTTGAATCAGAAAGAATCAATGGCTATATATACCATTAAAAAATGTTTTCCATGGAGGAAAACGTTCTAATGTAGTCAAATTATGTTGGATTTAGCACTCGATTTTAGATAAATTGTAAGAGCATGAGACATAAACAATGTAAATAAATTCAATCTCAGCAAAATTAGTGTGTACATCTAAGATATTCTATGTATTGAAACGATAAAATTTTTTTGGAATCTTACACAATACAGCTATTTGAGATCTGCCACTTTAACTCTTACTTGCCTTAAAATTTATCCAGACTATGGAGTAAATAAAAAATTTCTTCCTAGATCAAGCAGCATAGTGATACATACCTTTATGCACCACACTGGAGTAGTTAGGACAAAATTTTATTAAGCTTGTGCATAGAGCAAGCTACATAGGAATAACCTTCTCAAAGAGTGTTTTTATTTTATTATGCTGTCTATTTTACATGAGTGCTTGTTTATGTATTTTATTATTCTGTCTATTTTACATTTTTTGTTGTTCTTAGACACAGGGTTTTTCTGGGTAGAGCTGACTTCTGCAACTTGCTCTGTTGACAAGGCTGATTTTGTTTTTGTTGATTGTTGGGTTTTTTACATATACATTTATATTATTACACATATGTACAATCAACTACCTACATGAAGAAGAACCACAAATATATATTCTCTGGCGTGCGTGCGCACGTGTGTGTGTGTGTGTGTGTGTGTGTGTCTGTGTCTGTGTGTGTGTGTTACAATCATAGCGTTTTGTTTATTTGTATTCGGCAACCAATCCCCTATCCCAATGTGGATTTTCTCGGTGACCAGAGATCAGATCCATTGTGTTCCTGACTGTAGGGTCTGCTCAGGGCTAGGACCAACAGATGCTTGTGTTTTTGTGAACCAAGGCTCTTTCTGTACTTTGGGATTTCAGAGTCTGTCCACCAGCCAGGTGTGTGCGTTCGTGTTCAGGAGCCCTGGTAGCTGTTTGGCAACCCGGAGCTTTCTATGGGTTTTCTGTGTGACCTCGGGTCAGATCCACTTGTTTTCCAGACTATGGTGTCTGATTGGGCCTAGGACCCAAAGATGCTGATATTTTTGAGAGCCAAGGCTCTTTCTGAGCACTGGGATTTCAGATGCTGCCTGCCAGTCAGGCGTGTGAACACTCTCCCAGGTGCCCAGTGGAATCCTGCCCACCAGATTTGTGGGTCTAACCTTCAGAAGCTTTGTGCCCATTTCTGTGGAGACTCGGGACTTTTCTGTGGTTTTGCTGGGTGGTCCAGAGGCTGGACTCAACCTGGCTACACACAATTTGGATTCCTCTCACTTGTGGATTACCAGTGCTGGTGTTTTATGAGTATCAGACCGGTCTTTAGGTTCCTGAATGGTCACTGCTGTCCTGCTGATCAAACTTGGTGTGTGTTAGGCACTGCCACCTTGGATACCCTAGTATCTTTTTTTTTCCATTATTTTATTTTTCCAATATAAGGATTTTAAAATATTATTTTGCAAATTTTAAACTAAAACCATTATTCATTCTCTCCCTCTTCTTTCTAGCCCTTCTCATGTCTTTATAAAATTCTCTTTCAAAGTCATAACATTTTAAACTTATTTTTTTCATAGAAAAACATATAAACACACATAAGTGTATATTAGACAACCTGCTGCATTCATTTAGTAATATTTCAGTGCTGACCTCTTTGTACTGAATAGCCCGTTAGAAGGCTCATTCTGAGGATGACTAGTTCTTCCTCTATTAGGTGTCAATAATTGCTTAAAGCTTTTTGTTTAGAGGTGGCATCCTCTGACATTTCCTCTTCACATTACCATGCCTATTAATATTGTCTTTGTCTGTTAGAAATAATATAGTTAGGTTACATGTTAATACTTTGTAGTCAGAACATACTTAAATCATTCATATTTAACATAGTTATATATATGTAAAGAATTATGCTTGTTATTACCATGAGGGTTATACTCACACCCTAAAATTATAGTAATGAAATTTGAGTTGATACATACAATTATAAACAAATATCTGCTTCTTTAGTTACACATACATGAACCATTTACCACATATCATATCTTTGTGTTTAAATAGAAAATCCTTTCTTAATTTTGTATAGCAATCTTTTCTAAGATAGAGGAAAATAATTAAGTCTTTAAACAAAATTCAAAAATGCAAAATAATGGATTTTTGTTCTTGATCACTACATGAGTATCTTCGTTAGAGATCTCTTTTATGATTTTGAGTTACTATACAATGGCCTATATACCTCGAAAAAGACAGATTTGGTGTGTTTTACTTTATGACAACTCTAGTTTAAGAAATATTCTCCATTTTTATTCATTTGTAAACATAAATAATTCCCAAAGCATGTTTTAAATATAGAAACATAAAATTTTAGTAGTTTAGATATATCATTCTAAAGCTTTCTGTTGTCTGTGGTTTATGATTAGCAATCAATTGATGTTCCTGTATTTGTTGAGCTGTGCTGAAGCTTTCTGGAGTCTTGATCTGTTGCTTAGGTTATTTTTTCTTTTTTTTTTTATTAGCTACTTAGGTATCAGTCTTTTTGTCAAACTTAAGAGCCCATTGTTCTTGTTAGATTTATAGATTCCTGTATTTGATTCAATGCTCAGCACTTAAGGCTGAACTTTTTTTTCTTTTTTTTTTTTTTTTTTTTTTTTTTCTTTTTTTTTTTTTTTTTTTTTTTTTTTGTTGTGTCTGCTTTTTTTTTTTTTTTTTTTATTAATTTATTCTTGTCACATCTCAATGTTTATCCCATCCCTTGTATCCTCCCATTCCTCCCCCTCCCCCCATTTTCCCATTATTCCCCTCCCCTATGACTGTTCCTGAGGGGGATTACCTCCCACTATATATTCTCATAGGGTATCAAGTCTCTTCTTGGCTATCTGCTGTCCTTCCTCTGAGTGCCACCAGGTCTCCCCCTCCAGGGGACATGGTCAAATGTGAGGCACCATAGTATGTGAGAAAGTCATATCACACTCTCCACTCAACTGTGGAGAATATTGTGACCATTGGCTAGATCTGGGAAGGGGTTTAAAGTTTACCTCCTGCAGATTTGGGCCCAGGGGTCCCGCTCAAACTAAGGCACCAGCCAAGACTGAACTTAAGCATTTCTTCTTTTCTGTTTTCCTTCTGGGACTCCAAGAGCAATGATTCTTTTCATCAACTGTGTTTTATAAGCCTTTAAGACTTTTGGACGTCAGTGTTCTTAGTTTTAGCTTCTTTCTTCTTTTTGTTCATCAAATGTGAAAATTCAATGGCCTTATCAAGGAATCTTTTTCTTTTATATCTTTTAATTAATAATGAGCCTTCATTGACTTTTTACTGCATTAATTATAGTTTTTTACTTAGATTTTACATGTGATTCCTAACTTTATGTTATGCCTTGCTACTGATATTTTCCTTGGGTTATATATAATATCCTTTTCCTAATTCCATGATAATTTCATCTTCCTTTGTAGTTTTTATCAAAGAAATTTGATATCTGTGCCTCTTCATATGTAGAAATAATTAAAGAATTAATTCCTTGTTTTATCTCTGAAGTCTATTTTTCCTCCAGGATGAGCTATTATTTTAGAGATTATAATTTATTACATTATCCCCTCTCTTTTTTTTTTTCACCCTTAAAACCCTCAAATAAACCCTTTCTAACTTTCCTTTACATTTATGTCCTCTTTTTCCAATAATTGTTATTATACGTGTATATGAAATTTCTAGAATCATTTGTAGTGATTATGGCCTGGGAACATAAATTTAGCTTATCCAAATTGCATGTACTAACATTATAGCAGTTTCATGACAATTTTTTAGGTTTATAGGACAAAGAAAGTCCAAATCAAGGCAAGTTTAAAGTGCAGAGGTGAGTGCCGAACAGAGGTAAATACCACGAAAGCTATAAAGCTTCATTGTAGACACAAGATGTGCTCTGATGACATTCTTAACTTTTGGAGTGGTGGAAGATAGTAGCCTTTTAACAATATATTCTAAAAAAATATTATCTATTACTCACAAAATGGTACTTTCAATATAGAAGTGGGCAAAGAATGGCTGTTTCTGAGGGTAGAACTGGCTCAAGCCTTGGGACCTCGAACAATCCTATCTTTCACCTGGCTAAAACTCTATAATCAGCTGATCAGGTGTTTTGTTTTGTTTTTGGCTTTTTTTTTTTTTTTAAAGGGGATGGGATTCATTGACAGCCAGTATTTCATGAGCTTGCTCTAAGCTGGTATTTGGCTTTTGAGTTTTTCACACAATGGAAAAGTTTGATATCTCAATGTCTCAAAGAATCTTCTTCTGGATTTTGTTTCCAAGCTTTGCTAGGTCAATGTATGGAACTGTCCCACTTTTATTATCTAAAACATTTTAAGGTTGTATTATTTGTTCCCATAAAATTTTGGGCAATACTGATATAAAGTATGATGCTTCAAAAAATTAATTTATGATGGATTTTATTAAACATATAGTTACTTTATTATTTTAACTTAGCAACAACTTCTACTACTGTGAATATTTTTTTGATAAAAAGAAGAAAATTTTAATATATTAAATGTGATATTATGGAAAAATAAGTATATGTCAGCTATATATTGCTTGTTAGGAAGATATTGTTCATAGAATAACCATGTGTTTTTATTTAATTCTAATATTTCAACATTTCTACTGAAAGTAGGTTTTATTTTCACCTCTATATCTGTACCAAGAATAAAGAGAAAAGAACTATAGTTAGTTCTTTTACAGAAAATCATTCCGTTCTTTCCTGCTACGAGTATCAAAGGGGCAGGTGTTATACCATGGTTTCAATAGGAAAATAAAAATAGCCTAAGTCTTTGTGACAGATGTCAAGCATGCTGACTGCTGGTTAAGGAAAAATTGTCTGATCCTGTGCACAGAGACAGCTTGAAGGATTAAAGATGTATATCTTTATCTCTGTTTCTGGCAGAGCATTTTCACTGAATAGTATATCAGTGTTACTTCATATGGGGAAGGACTCAAAGAAATTTTATTATCTTAGGCAAGCAAAGGGGTAACATGGGGCTAGGAAGCAAATTTAAGCCTGTGGCTACACATCAAAAGTGAGGATGCAGTTAAACCAATGAACATACGACTTACATGCAAAAAGCAAAGGTTTATTAGGTGAATAAAATGCCATGAGAATAGAGGACAGCAACTTAGACGAAAAGCATATGGATTGATTCTATGTGATAATCATCAGGAAGAAGGTCTTTGGCCTGATGCAGGCTATTTGGATTAACCAGGAACTAGAAGTCCTTGTCTGAGCTAGTTGACAACTGGGGCAGATAAGGGAGGTAATATTAAACAGAAAACCACCTTTCAAGACTCCTGAGGAAGACTGTACTTAGAATTCAGCTTCTCCAATAACAATCCTTTGGTTTATCCAAGAAGAGGAATCTGGTTTACTGATCTTCAAATTATTTCATTAACTCACCCTTGAGGGAACCTAAAGAGACAAGGTTCAATTATTATTATTAAAAAGAAGAAGATACCAGTATGCTGAAGAGGGATTAGAGCCGGGGATCCAGCGAGGACCATGGAGAGAATTATGTTACGGAATTGGTCCCTGCAATCTATACTTTGTAAGCCAGTTTGTGTCAGTTTTTAATTCTTCCTCCCATTTGGTGGGACAGGTTCACATAGTAAAAATATTCTTCACTAAGAAAGAGGTAAGTAGCTCCCTTTTCAACAGTCAGAAATGTTAAGGTCCTTCATGTTTGCGATACCACTGATGCTAAGGATGTGAGCTGGTTTTAGGGTACTTGAAGGACCAAGGTTGATTCTTGGATGGTAGCTATCAGCTGGAAGGAAATCTCAGAAAGGTATAGACTATAGACTGAAGATAAAGATTAGGAGCTAAGGAGTTTCTTTACCTGAAAGTAGTTTTTGTGCTTCACCACATAACAAGGACAATTGCACTTCTATGTTCATGAAGATTTATTCAAAATAGGTAGAATCTGGGATGAACTTAGATTTCCCTCAACTGAAGAATGGATAAAAAAAACTGTAGTACATTTACACAATGGAATACTACTCAGCTGTGAAAAAAAAAGAAATCTTGAAACTCGAAGGTAAATAGATAGAACTAGATCATCCTGAGTAAGGTAACCCACCCAGAAAGACACACATGGAATATACATAACCTATAAGCAGATATTAGGCACATAATACAAAATAACTACACTATAATACAGAAACCTAAAGAAGCTAAATAACAAGGAGGACTCTAGGGAGAATGCTTAATTCTAATTAAGAAGGACAAAGAGAATAGACAAGAGAAGCAGTTGAATTAAAGGAGCCTACCATAGAGGTCCTCTGAAAGACTCCACCCAGCAGGGGATTGAAGTAAGCAGATGCTGAGACTCACAGCCAAACATCCTGCTGGAGCACAGAGAGCCATATGGAAGAGTTGGGAGATAGAAGGACCTGGAGAGGAGAGGAGCTCAGCAAGGAGACTAACTGAGGCAACAAATCTGGGCAGATGTGAGGAGTGTAGGAGAGACTGATGCACCAACCAAGGATAAAGGAAGCGGAGGACCTGGACACTCTGCTCAGATGCAGTAGATAGACATCACAGTCTCCTTGTGGATCCCATAATATGGGGAATATGGACTATTTCTGACATGATCTCTGGTGCCCACTCACTTCCCTCTGGTTGAGTGGGCTTGCCAGGCCACAGAGAAAGAGAATGTAGGCAGTCCAGATGTGACTTGATAGGTCAATGTCAGATGTTAGGGGAGGATGGCTTCCCTTTCTGAGGACAAAGGGAGAGGTGGAAGAGATAAGGAGGAAGCATGAGACCAGGAGGTGATGAGAGAGGGGGTGACAATGGAGTTGTAAAGTGAACAATTCTTTTTAAAATTAAATCATTAGAAAAACAGTTTGTATGATAGGACTAGTAGAGGGCTGTGTGATGACACAACCAGCAAGTCCCAGGATAAGGTATATCAAGACAGAGAGAGAAAGTAAGTCATCATGGAGTGTGTCTGGTTCCAAAGGAGATGGATCTCCAAAATGTAAAGGATGGCCATATGTAAACTCCGCGGGGAAAGAAGGATGGTCAGAACATGGCCTAAATTCGAATTAAAGCCTATGGGTATGAGATGAGCCCCAGGAAGATGAAATATAAACTTCAGTGAAAAAAAATGTATTTTGTTTAAAAGCATGCCTATGAAGTCTATCTGACAGTCCTTCTCTAGAACAGTACCCCCAAATTGGTACTGTTTGAAGGAAAGTGATTTCTGAATAGGGAGATTTGAGAAATTGAGAGCATCCCTGGATGGCAGCCTAATGGAGGGCAGTAAGACTTGGAGTTGGAGAAGTTGGAGGAAACAGGAAAGAAGTTGTGACCTTATGGGAAAGGGATTGTGAATAACTGTCAGTAAGGCTTTTGCTTACCATCAGGGACACAGTGCATGTCCTGTAAAAGGAACCAGCCTTGGATGCCAACCATGGCTCCTATGGCCTTTTGTTGGGATTCGCAGTAGGAACCAAGAGGATAATAGAGGAAAATGTTAGAAGCATTGGCTGGCCTCTTTAGCAGTCTTGCCAAAAGAACATTTTCCAAAGCTATATCTTTACTAGGTTCCAGGTGACCTAAACAATGAGTAACTGCCCTCTGCTTGGCAAGATTCTTCTACAAGCTTGAGAATTAGAGGCTCATTAATAATAGATGTACCCTTGGTGATGAAGAAACCTCTCTTGTGCCCAATGAAAACATGGTAGTTTTCAGGGGGAATGCAATTTAGAATCTCTGCTTATGTTAATGGATTTGTCTTGTGTTAAAGTGAAAGCTCTTTTGAGAGCTATGATCTCTGTCTTCTGAGCAGTAGTAGCTGGTGAGACAGATAGATAAGAATCCATCTACAAAGCACATAGAGTCATGATGTGACAGAGGAGAAATACAAAGCCAAAGCTTATTTAGAACAGAGACAAGTGGATAGGTTCTTGTGTGAGAGGTGATTTACCTGGAATGGTGAGAGGACAAAGGAGAAGAAACCAAAGGTGAGTTTAGAGGCCTCTAAAATTCAACTTTTTATGTTAATGCCTAAGAAAATCCCTCCTGTCAGCCCTGTTTGACTCTTTGCCAAGCTTACTACCCTCACCAATTTCTACCTAGAATCACCTGAAACCCTTACCTACAAAAATCCAAACTTTCTACTTTTTCCATTAATATATTAATTTATTATTACATCCAGGTAGCAGCTTAATCTCCATCCTACCCTCCAAGTAACCTCCTCACACTAAGACCAAGATGCACATCTGTTAATAATGCAGGTCTGTCTTATGCATGCTTTCTTTGGGAGATTCAGAGTGTTTGTACCTCTATGGGCCCAAGTTATTTGATTCTGTGTGCTTTCCTATGATGTCCTTGATCTCTCTGGCTCCTTCAATCCTTCCTTTCAGTCTTCCACACACCTCTCTGAGATCCTCCAATATTTTGTACGAAAATCTCTGCATCTGTTTCTGTTAGCTCCTGGGTTAATCCTCTCATAGGACAGTTATGAAAGGCTCCTGTCTGTAAGTATAGCAGAATATGATTAATGGTGTCACGGGTTGTCTCTTATAGGATAGGTCTCAAGTTGGGTCAGTCATTGGTTGGTCATTCCTTCAATTTATGCTCCTTTTTTTTTTTTAATTTTTTAATAGGCCTTAAAGCACTGCAGCTGGGCAGTTATTAACCCTTTAATCTATCTTGTTTTCTTTCTAGCCAAAATGCACATAGATGCTTGCACATGTTCTATTTGGGCTGCTTCTTTCCATCAGTTTACCTCCATGACAAGATGCTCTTGGTAATGTGCTCTTGGTTACCCCATGATGACCTGCTTCTTTTCTCCTCCTTCCCCCACCTTCTCTGACTCTCTGTATCTCTGTGTCTGTATCTTGGTTTCTCTCTCTCTCTCTCTCTCTCTCTCTCTCTCTCTCTCTCTCTCTCTCTCTCTCTCTCTCTCTGTCTCTCTCTCCTTCTCCTCCTCCAACCCCTCAATCCTGGGAACCAATGCTCCACCCACCTCTCTTCTGCCCAGCCCAGGCTGTAGACAGCTTTATTAGCCAATCAAGGATAATTTTGGAGGTAAAATATACAGAATGTCATTTTAGATATATGATAATTTGCTTGTAGGACAGTAAGGATAATGAGGGACAAGCAATAACATTTGAATACATACTAGCTCCAAATCAACCCTCAGAAGAGCCAAGTTAGGGTGAAAATAAGGTAGCACTAGCAATGAGATATGACTGTTATGCTCCATTTTTATCCTGGTAGACAGCCATATTTTGGGTGAAATATTTTGAGTGTGGGTGCCACATCACTCTACTTAAATTTTTTTTAATTTTTTATTAATTTATTCTTGTTACATCTCAATGGTTATCCCATCCCTTGTATCCTCCCATTCTTCACTCCCTCCCATTTTCCCCTTACTCCCCTCCCCTAGACTGTGACTGAGGGGGACTTCCTCCCCCCGTATATGCTCATAGGGTATCAAGTCTCTTCTTGGCAACCTGCTGTCCTTCCTCCGAGTGCCACCAGGTCTCCCCCTCCAGGGGACATGGTCAAATGTGAGGCACCAGAGTTCATGTAAAAATTTTCCTTGGTTATAGGAGGTAGCGATTTCATGTTCCATATCCTTTATTGCTAGGAGTCTTAGCTAAGTTTACCCTCATCAATTCTTCGAAGTTTTCCTTGTCCTAGGATTCTGGCATATCCCAGAGATGTCCCACCACCACCAATTTCAATTCTCTTTCCCAGTTCTCTCTCCCTCAGGCTTCCCGACAATTGATCCCTCCTCTTCTCTTACCCATCCCCTCTTCCATCCAGTTCCCTCACTTCATCCACCTCTCATGTCTCCTGTATTTCCCCTTCTGAGTGATATTCAAGCATCCTACCTTGTGTCTGTTTAGCCTAACTAAACCATTA
Organism: Acomys russatus; assembly: GCF_903995435.1. Taxonomy (NCBI): domain Eukaryota; kingdom Metazoa; phylum Chordata; class Mammalia; order Rodentia; family Muridae; genus Acomys; species Acomys russatus. Next base: position 48,341,690 of record NC_067151.1, on the reverse strand, counting down.
TAACCTTAGAAATTTATAAACCCTAACATCAAACATTTATTGTTAGTTTAAGTTTTTGTAAATTTTGTTTATTGTTTCATCTCAAAATGCTATTTTCAGTATTGGGACAAAAAGCATCATAAAAACAAACAAAACAAAAACAAAACTCTTCTCATGTAAAACACCTTAGAAGTTTGGGATATACTTCTTAGTCTAGAGAAACCTATATTTTCGAGCCTATATGTTCTTTCAACATGGAAGACACTATTTACAGTGTCCTTTTTACTTTCCAAATCAGGTTGATCCTCAGTCTGGGATCATTTCTATAAAATACAAACTTGCTATAAAACCTTATGCTAGAAAAGCAAGAAATGGACCACAGGTCCTTGGGACTCCATCCCTTCAGGGAGCTCTATGCTATAGTTCTTGGGTGTGTTCCACCTCCTTGGACCCCAGGCCCACCTGCATTCCCAGAGACCAGGAGTCACCAGGGAACATCAAAGCCAGAAAAGGAAACACAGCGGGATATGAGGGTGGATATTGGTCCTGGGATTAGTGGGGCAGGAGGGCAAAAGGCCTATAGAGAAAAGAGAAATTGTGTGTGTGGGGTCATCTCTTTGACAAGCTGGAGACCTAAATCAGCGTAGTCTCTTAGGCGGATATGAGGAGGATGCTAGTAGAGACCCCTAGTGCCAGGGCCCATAGAGAATGAAGAAGTCACCCTCTAATTAGACATGACTCCTAGTAGAGGGAGGGAAGCACCAACACACCCATGAAAACTTAGAATCAAATTTCACCCTGCCTACAAGATGTACAAGGATACTGATAAATCAGATAGAGCAGAGACTGAAGGAATGTTCAACCATTGTCTGACCTGATCCAAGACGCAGCCCATGGGAGAGAACTGGCCTCTGACACTCTTTAGGATACTCTGCTTGCTATACTTGCAGACAGGAACCTAGCAGAATTGTTCTCTGAGAGGTTCTACCCAGCAATGGTTTAAAACAGATGCTGAGACTCACAGCTAATTGAGCAAGCATAGGGTGTCTAATGGAAAAGTGTGGGGAGGAGAAAGGACCTGGAGTTGATATGAGCTTGACAAAAAGACTAACAGAACCAACTTACCTGGACCCAGAGGGTTCTGCTGAGACTGAGGCACCGACAAAACACCTTGCATAGACTGGATCTAGACATTTTTCAAAGATGTAGTCAATTCGTAGCTCAGACATCATGTGGGTCCTCTATTGAAGGGGAAAGGGACTGACTCTGGCATGGACTCTCTTGTCAGCTTTTCAATTACTTCCCTCTGGTGGGAAAGTACTCAATCTTGATGGGACTTGATGAGCTGCTCTGGATGGGTAGGGGCACCCCCATTTTCTGAGGAATAGGGGAGGGGGAATGGGAGATGGAAGGAGGGTGGGACTGGTAGGTGAGGAGCGATGGAGCTGTCACCAGGATGGAAAGTGAATAAATGAAAAAAGAAAGAAAGAAAAAAGCATATGATTTAAAAATACTTCTGTTGATTCCTAAGCTCATCTTCATACTTTAATATACATTTACAGAACATGACAAATGCATACATTTTATTTATGGACCTCTTATTAATTCATTTTAATTAGATTTTCATATTTATGCCAAAGCAGTAGATCATTTTTTAAATTAATTATCCACTTTGACTAGGCAGCATTTGTTATCATAATTACACAATAAAACATTGTGGACATTGTGTACCTATAATGACAAAAATAGAATAAGCATATCTTAGAGTTGTGTCTTTATTTTTTCTATTGCTGTCATATTATACATGGGACTGTTTAATTCATATTTTAAGGTGTTTTACTTAATTTATGTTCTGGAAAAGTATCTTATCCACAGTGCTATTTGCTACACTAGATTGTAGCTTTTTGTGAGAGTACCATAATATACAGCAGAGAAAAGAAGGGGAGGCAAACTGTATTAGCTTGATTTCTATTGATTCTATTGCTTAAATAAAAACCCCAACTAAAAACAACTTGAAGATGAAAATTTTTCTTTGTATTTCAGGTTATAGAGCATCATAGAGAGAACCCAATCAGTAATCTACAGTCAAGAACTGAAACAAACAAACAAACAAACAAACAAAAAAAACTCAATAAAATACTAGCAAACCAAATCCAAGAACACATCACAAATATCAATTCTCCATGATCAAGAAGGCTTCATCCCAGATATGCAAGAATTGTTCAATATACACAGAAATCCATCAATGTAATCCACCAATAAACAAATAGAAAGAAAGAAACCATGCGATCATCTCCTTAGATGCCAAAAAGAGCATTTGACAAAAACCCAATACCCATTCATTTAAGTCTTGGACACATCAGGGATACAAATCAGATACCTAACCATAATAAAGCCTATATATGACAAACCAATCGTCAGCATTAAATTAAATGGAGAGAAGTTCCACTAAAATCAATTCAATTCAATACAGTTCAATCAGTTCAATACAGTACTTGGAAGTTCTAGCAAGAGCAATAAGACAACAACAACAACAACAAAGAATTGAAGCAGAGACCATGGGGGAATGCTTGCTTTCATGCTTCCTCAGAGAGCTTTCTGCTATAGCCTAAGATTACTGGTGGCAAGAAGCACATTGGTGGTCTACACCACTCCACATCAATCATTAAGCAAGAAAATGCCCCACAATCACAACTGAAGCCCAATCTGACAAAGACAACACCATAATTGCTCTTCCCCCTCTCCTTATTATTGCAGCTTTGTGATGCTTCCCACAATGCACTAATTGTGGGAACCAATGCTGTGAGATCAAGAACCTCTTTTGGAAGAAAAGCAGCAGTGTAAATATCTCATCATTCTTTAAAGCCCCAAATACTTTTCAGTACTGCCATTTGGGGATTTGACTTCTTCATGCTGACTTATCTTTTATAACTTAGACATAGAAAATGATTATTTTTGAAATCCTTGAATCCTAATATGTTCTGAAGACCCTGACACTGGCATCACTTCATACACTGGAAACATAAATGTTGGGACTAGCATGAGCTAAGAGTCCTAATTCAAGTAATTAAGTATCATATTTGCTTTGTGGTATTTTCATTGTTTACAGTATAATTTGCCTTGCTAAGATTTCACCTAGCTCCCAGATTCAGAGAAAGATGGAACAGATATATATATTATCACTCAGCAGCACAAAGCATTACCACTATGTTCAGATTTATCTCCAAATTCAGTAGTGCTGCAACATTTCTTTTGTATTCAAGACAGAAAAAAGAGAAGAAATAGAACAAAGAGAGGTTTTTATTTTAATCGTAGATGTCTAAGAGTTCTGCACAGCATTGGCATTTCCAAATTGATCTGCTTATTTATTGTATATTAAAGTTGGGTGATTTGAGTAAATTAGCTAGAAAAGAGAATAGAAAAGTAAGTATATGGTTCCCTATGCAGTCCATGGAAGGGGAATAAGAAAGAAAATTATTTAAGTGGCTTTAGAGCAGATTATCTTCAGAGTTAGCTACAGTGGCACAAGTATAATAACTGATGTTTTAAAACTTTCACTCAATTGTAATAATCATCATCTCTATTAAAACTACCAAGATTGAGAAAAGTTCCACGCTCAGTTGATTCAACAGGCCTTGTTCTCTTGATGTCTTCAATCCCTATGGTCCTTACACTCTTTCTGTCACCATTTTTTAGTGGTTCCCTGAGCTCTGAGCAAAGGGGTTTTATGGAGCATACCATTAAGACTCTCTTTTGATCTAACGTGTAGTTCTAAGTATCTATAAAATTAAGTCTTCCTACAATTTGATGACCTTGTTTTTTTGTTAAAATTATTGCATTCCCATAGAGCCTATTCCAATCATCGGACAGCAATAAAATGCATTTCTTATATGTGAGTAATATTTGGCATATTTATGAATTTTTACAAACAAATATTTCTGTGCGTGAAACCATTTTCATGCCCATAAACTTCGCTAATTTTTACAAGAACATAAAATCAGATCTTTTAACATAAATATTAACTCTTTTAACAATTTAGCTTTAAGCACTTCTCTGAAATAGTACTCACAAAATATTGGCATTCCTTGGCATGCCCCTATAATAAACGTTTTTTCAGAGAGTAGTGGTAACGACTGCCATGTAGAGAGGTGTATTCCTAAAATAACAATTCAACACATTAGTTGAATTACAAATTCTCTCAGATCAGGAGGATGCCAATGCTAAATTACCACTTCCCACATCGATTTTAATTCATAAATTATTAAATTGGTACTTCAGTTAATTATTTCTACAGGTGTCCAATTTAGATTCTCAAGAGTGCTTACAACTTCTGTATCATTATTCAAGAAACATTTACTCATATTTTTTTTTATCAAAATGTGTCTCCCATAAGTACCACAATATGCTCAGGAGTAATTTGAGAGAGATTCAGACCTGACCATCCATTCATGGGACTTTGTCAGTAGACATTAGGAAAGCAACTTTAAACCCACTAAATACCCTTTACTTATTATTAGCACTGTGTTGTCAGTTGTAAAAAAGTGCTATCAGTAAAAAGCTCTTTCCAGACAGTTTTATTGGCACTTTCCTATAACCTTAGCAACTGAGAGGAGAGATAAGAGAAGTTCAAGTCCAACTTGAGTTACATGGTGAGTTTCATAAATCCACGGTCTTCAAACAAAATAAGAGAATAGAATAGAATACACAAATTAATAGAATTCTTGATGAAAATGATAGGCCACTCTTTTAGTTCTTGCCTAAGTAAATCACCTAAGATTTCCTGAAGAGTCACTGCTTCTTCAATTTTAGACTCTAATATCTTTGTTTATATATATGAATTTCCAATAATAACTGGAATAATATTCCATAGTGTATATGTACCACAGTTTCTTCATCCATTCTTCTACTGAGGGACACTTAGGCTGTTTCCATGTTCTGGCTATTATGAATAAGGCTGCTATGAACATGGTTGGGCAAAGTTTCTTCTTGTGAGCATATACAGGGGGAGGAATCCTCCTCAGGAACAGTCATAGGGGAGGGGAATAAGGGGAAAATGGGAGGGAGGGAAGAATGGGAGGATACAAGGGATGGGATAACCATTGAGATGTAACAAGAATAAATTAATAAAAAATTTTAAAACATAGAATTGTTAGTCAAATGAATAAGTAATATATTTTAAAGAATGTTTTGTGTGGATTAAGGTAACCAACTGATTCATTGATTACCTCACTTGTCATTCCGGTATTTAGAGGTTAAATAGAATAATATAAATAACTGAATGACTGAGAGATGTTTTGTCCCATGGTAGTAACTCTAGGAATAAGAGCTAGTCTCATTTCATTAAAGAAAAATAATAAAAAAAAAATAACTGGAATAATACACAAAAAAACTGATATTCACAAAATCATGAACGGTTTAATTGCATGATTTTAAGTGGACATACTAACAAGGGCTAGATAAGTAATAAGAAGCCACCTTGAAATGTGATTTTCAAAACAAAAATATGTTACAGTAGCTGCTAACATATTTGCATTTTATTATAATTTCATGAACTATATTGTTAAGTATATTATTAGAATATGCAAAATAAATATAATATACTTGATGGTAGTTTTGTCTTTTATATTTTGATGGTCTGAATGAGAATGGCACCCCTAGATGTGTATGTTTGAATAGTTGGCCCTAATGGATGGAATTCTTCGGGAAATACTAGGAGTTGTGATCTAGTTGTAGGGTGTATGTAACTGAGGGTGTGGTCTTTGAGGCTTAAACTTTAACATTCCCGGGTAGCTCTCCCTGCCTCTGCGTTTGAATCTTGAATAACCTCTCAGCTACTGCTCCAATGTCATGGCATAGCTGCCTGATGTCATTTTCCCCACCATGATGGACATGCATCAAGGCCACTGAAATACTAAGACTGAAATTAGCTTTTCTTTTCCCCTAAAAGTTATTGTGATCATGGTGTCATATATAGCAATAGAAAAGCCACTAGGGCAGATATGACAATTAATACAATGACTTTTACTCTTTATTTTTAGTATTTGTTTTTATTAGTTGAAAAATGCATTATTTAAATCAGCACACATACATAATAAAAGTAAGACAAAGGAGAAGATCTCACATATTTACCTCCTTTTTTTCTGTGTCAGATCATGTCTTTTAGGCTTATACTAATTCATGAAAGTAGGTCAAATACTTGCCACTCTATAAACAAAGCCTGTTAATCTATTATGTTACATTTACTACTATTCTACATCAGTTACTTTCAATTTCTGCTGTCTCATTAAAAATATGTATTTTATGCCCTCCTTATGTTCTTAATTATTATAAATATTCTATACTGTTATTTATTTTATAGTGTCACAGTTTATGGTAAATACATTTATAGAAAAATAGGTACAGTTATTTCTATTTTTAAAAACTATACATACCCAGCAGAGAACATTTTAAATAGAAATACCAGAACTTTATACATTTATTTTACTAATTACACATAAATATATATGAAGCTAATTTGTATAAACTTTACAAGGTACAAAAAATATGATAGAAGAAAAATCAGGAAACTAATTAATAATACTTAAGCAATGTATCAAATTAAAAATGAAATTAATTTTCTTAGAGATAATTTTGTCAATAAATAAGGTCATTATGCTTAATGTTGTTTAACTTTATCCTAAAACCTTACCTCATTTTGTACATTAAATTTTCTTTACAAAAAGTTCTTAGAAAACATTGCTGGTAAAATGTAGCTCAAGCCAAGCCTAGTGGCACAATTTGAAATTCTAGCAATCCTGGTTGCTAGTGCTCAAGGCTAGTCTGACCTGTAGGAGTCTGTCTTTTAAAAGCTAGGAAAGTAGATCAGCAGAAGAAAACTCGCCTAGTATGCTCAAGGCACCCAGTTTGATCCCTAGTGCTGCAAAATCAAGAATAAAAATAAACCATGCAATCTAATATATAATGGTGTTACACACAGGTAAAATAAATCACAAGCAACATTTAGAAATTACTTAGAACAATAAAAAATAAACCACGTGTAATTAATAATGTAGAACATAAAGCAAACATATGTTTACAGAAAAGTCCAAAATAATAGTCATCACTGAGATCATAAAAAATAGTCTGAGCAGGTGATATTATGTATTTGTGTGTGTTTCTCTTCAAACACACACACACAAACACACACACACACATACACTTTATAATAACTAAAGTAAAAGAGGCCATTAATTTGAGACAGAGGGGTAGGAGAAGGTTACAGGCAGAAAAATATATGTGATATTTAATTTCAACTAATATATACTTAAAATTTACATTTACAAAAAAGATTATATGTAATGTTAATTTAGCCTTATAAGCTTAAACTTAATATATACATTTAAGAATGAATGGTGAAAACAAAATAATTATGGTAGGTCAAAGCATGCATATTTACAGTTTTGTTTTTCTTTTAATTTTTATTTACATTTGAGAATATTATAAACTATACATTTATGTGATATATGATAAAATTTGCCCCTATTTTCCTAGTCAAGCCTTCCTCATACTCACAAAACATGGTTTGAAATATTGTTTTCTGAATAATGTACTCATTTGTCAGTGTTTTACTTAGTTTACTTAGTATTCCCACCACTGCCTTAAGAAGGTGCAGACATCTCACCCTATCCAGCTGGCATTTCCACACTGCAATATCTCTTTAAAGTTACAGGCTCTTTGTAACTAAGCACTCCCTTCTAAGGCAGATGATGGCACTTGCTCAGTTAGAGAACTAACACTGCTTTCTCACTGCTTAAACAAGTTTGAAATCATGCAAGTGTAGAGAAAAAAGTGAACTGAAAATGTCAGGGGAATAAGACAGTTTATATTGTAAGTGAGCCTTTATATCAACTGTTAAAAAGATGATTAGTGCCTGTGATGCAATGTGTCATATAACCAAATAGAAGACCCTTTGCTATTCTATCAGTTACTTTCTTCCATTACGTATTTTCTATAAGAGCTAAGGGGTTTTGAAAGGAAGCACACAATGGTACTCTATTTTAGGAACTAAAATATAAAATGTTATTTTCAGAAATCAGGAATTAGGGTGAAGAAGACATCTGAGAAGGCAGCTGTCATGAGTGTAGTATAGACTTTGTTAATGACAGAGTGACACTGACCTATGACTTTGGCTCAACACTGAGAATGAGGCCCAAATTCTTCCTCTGACCCTGACTAGTCTTCGGATTGGATGTCTCTGTCATAAGCTGTCTGCTCGCGACCCTGCAGTGTGATGAGGGCATGCAGCCATCTTCATCTTTCCTGCCATGCCTGGAATTCAACCTTCCACTCTCCTCTCAGCGAAGAAGGTCTTCCTTTCTCCAAGCTGCATCTTAATATGTGTCAAATGCTCCTGTTTATTTTAATTCTCAGGGTGTCTAATACCCACTTCAGCCAAAATATCTAAGTCATACTCTCACAGATTTGGCAGGATTGGGTTATAATATCAGAAAGATAATTATTTTGGAAGATTGTTCAGTGAGACAGAAAAAGTCAAGGTACATGACTGACTTCATCTCATAACATGCCCCCAGCATCACATCATGTTTTGACATTGCAAAATATCTCTAGATGTTAGCAGAGGCCCCAAAGGATAAGTCAGTTCCAAGTAGAAATCTCTGATCAGAGTGTGCTTGTCTGTGGCATATATTTGAGTAGAAACTTATCTTTTTCAATCATAATATCAGTTTTCATAAGTGAGAATGCCCCAAATATGCCTCATCTCTCTCTATTTCTAAAGCATATCTAGCTCAAGGTTGTAAGAACTCAGTAAAGAAGTGTTTTCTATATTAAAACAAACTTAAGATGTCCTTATATTGTTTTACCTGTTGGAAGTTTGTACTTAAATTCTTCTTCAAGAAATGCATTGCAGAATCAACTTTGAGTTTTCCAAGAAACATCTTGCTATCTGCCACTTCCCTGTGGTTCTTTGAGTTGATATTTGTTAGGACATCCCTATTTTTAAACCTCATGTGAGTTTAGCCACAATTTTTGCTAGAAGGACACCACTCTTCACAAACTTTCTTTTCACAACTCTGTGTCTCTCCAGAATTCAGTAGAGGCCAGATTCTCAACAGTCCTTCTAAATGACAGTACTTAACAGGTCTGTGAGTACCTCATCTTATACAGGAGACCACCTTGATGTTATATCAAATTTAGGTTCCTTGTAGCTCTTCTGCAAATTTAAAGAAGACCTGTAGATAGAAAAAAATAACAAATATATTAATGATAGTCATATCAATAACACAGATATACAAGAATTTATTATAAGACAGAGGTAGAACATCCACATGACTATATGGACCAAAGAACTACCAGAGTCCATTCTCTCCTTCCAGCATATAAATCCCAGAGATCAAATTCAAGCCATCAATCTTGGCTACAAAGGCCTTTACCTACTTACCCACAGCTTGGCCCTAGAAGCAATGCTTCTTTAATGCAGGATAATGGAATTATGAGATTAAAGATGAGCATGTCAGTGCCTAATGTAAAAAGACATTTTCCCTCCTATAGAGTCACTCGACTTAGTCTTTAACTGCTCTGGGGCACATCATTTATTGCCATACTATGAATAGTTTTATTTCCCCAGGGGAATAGTAATAAAAATGTTATAGTAATTGGAAGGAAGAGGGGGAAATTCCTTACCATAAGTAGTGACTTTGATCATATTCAATTGATTAACATATTGTAAGGAATAAACTGGTGTTGTTTTCCCTTATACAAATAATGTACACAGTAGCAGATTCACTATTATGTCTTATTTATAATCATTTTCAATCTTATTACTTTATGAAATATATAATCCCATTCCTGAATATAGGCATCCATTGTTTTCTACTTTAAACTTAATTTTTTTATAAGTTTGACATTTCTAACTTCACATTGCTTTTTCTTAAAATCTAAAACACATCATGACAATGTGAAAAATAACTAATATCCATATTACTAACTGAGCCATAATATTAATGTTAAAATTAGGGCATTTGTATGAAAAGAAAAATCATTGGGTACCCACAAATATATGTGAACACACAAAAAAATAAACACAACTAAAAGATGATAATGGCAAAGCAATGAGAAGATTTTCTCACCTCCCTTCAAGATTCTTCCCCACTTTTGCTTTTTAAATACACACAAAAGCAAGAAGAGGAAAAAAGCAGAGAACAAGCACAAACCCAAAAGACACAGAAATGAAAACAGAAACAAAAAATTGAAGAAACACTAAAACAAAAAGATCCAAACAAACAAAGTGATACAAAAAGAGAACACACACACGCACACACACACACATACATGCACACACACACACACACTCACACACACACACACGCACACATGCACACACACACGCACACACACATACATGTGCACACACACACACACTCACACACACACGCACACATGCACACACACACGCACACACACATACATGTGCACACACACACACACTCACACACACACATGCACACACACACTCACGCACACACGCACACACTCATACACACATGCGCGCGCACACACACACACACACTCACACACACACACTGTTGAGCTAACTTGTGTTGGCCAAATATTTTAATCAAGATGTTTTTAAGGGGAAAAACTATATGTCATTCATGGTATTTTTTCATCACTAATTCAATATGAAAAATATCTTCTACATATATTTTAAATTAAATATAATATTTTGACAGTTTAGAAAAATCTAATTAATGAGTATATTGATAGTAAATTAGTCTTTATCAGCTGATTGCCCTTTTTTGTTCAATAGCTTAACATTGTACACTGTTTTTTATTTATTTTTTTCTTTTCTATATCTTAGGGTTTAAAGAGATGCACACAAAATGAGGTTTACTTTGTCAATATTTAATTTTAAAGGCTTGACGATATTCACTGCTTGTTGTAGTTGTTGCTGTTGTTGTTGCTGTTGTTTGGTTTGTTTGTTTAAAGAGCAATCAAGGAAGTAACTGGGTTACTTATATATTAACTTTCTGATTTAAAGCACGCTTATGGATGCTATAATAAAACAGCAAAGGCAAGAAATCGTTTCTATCTATGATACTCAATAATGAAAAACACAAAATTTATTCAAACGTAAAACCTCAATCATTAAAATTCATAACTTGAATTCTTATAAAATTTCTATTATAATTGTCTTGGAAAATAATGAGATGGTAACTGATAAAGTTTTAAATTTTTACTCTAGATTTTATTTTTATAATATTTTGTTTATTTATGTACTTATTTATTTATTCATTTTACATTCCAATAGTAGCCCCCTAATTTCTTTCTTCTCAGGCCCACCTGCCCTCCGTCTTCCCCTATACCCCCTCCCTTACCTCAGAAAACAGGAGGCTCTCTCCTACCCATCCAAGTGAGCATATCAAGGCCTGAGACCACCCTCTTTCCTGGTGGCCTGGCAAGGCAGCTTTGCCAGTGGGAAGTGATCAAAAATCAGGTAACAGAGGACACTTCAGAGACAGCCGGCAGTCCCCTTACTAGGGGAGGGACCCACATGAAGCCTGAGCTGCCCATTGGCTACATCTGTGTAGGGGGCCTAGGTACAGTCTATGCATGGCCTTGGTTGGTGTTTCAGTCTCCCAAAACCCCTAGGGCCCTAGTAGTTTTACTCTGTTGGTCTTCTTGTGGAGTTCTTGTCCACTCCATGTCCTGTATTTTCTTAGTATATTAAACACACAGAATTTTAGACACACCAAGATAGGAAAGATGTTGTATTCAAAGCTCTCAAATACAAATAGGTGAGACACTAAGACTGTCACATTTATATAATTCTTGATTGTGTCATAGATCTTCTTGCTATAGGTAATTTCTTGTATATATGTCTAATGATACAAATGTATATGTAAAAATAAAAAATTAACAAAAAATATTCTCACATTTATCGTTTCCTTGCTGATTTTTGTTTCTTCTCTTATTTGACATGGTAACTATCCTAGTTTGCTGCTCTGTTGATGTGATTAGATACTAACGAAACCAACCTGGGACAGGTAGGAATCATTTGGCTTGCAGGTTGAAGTCCTCATTAAGGGATGCTGAGGCAAGAAAGTGTAGGCAGGAACAGAAGCAGAGAACATGGAGGAGAGCTGATTACTGCCCAGCTTCTCCTGGTCCTACTCAGTCCTCAATCTTAAATAATGCAGGACCACCTGCCTAGTGATGGCACCACCCAGAGTGGGCAGGGCTCTTTGACATTTATCTTTAATCAAGAAAATGCCCCACTGACATATCCATATGCCTCACGTGATGATAGAACTTTTTCTATGTTCTCCCTTCTCAGAAGTTTTGGGTTATTTCAAGTTAACAAAAACTAACCTGGGAAGTAGTAAATTGGGTTTTGGCAGTAACACGGAAATTTATCTGGATAAATTGTAGGCAATGCATAAAAGCTGCCCTATTTACACAATTGGTATGCTGTTTTGTATGATACATGCCAAGGCATGAAAGAATGTTGTGTTGTCTTTCTGTTTCATATACTTAAAGAATTTTGAGAAGGAACATGATACACATTTGGAACGTCTAAGAAACTTTAACCAAGTATCTAGTGAACAATTGCAGAAACAAACATCTTCATATAATATTATATTTACAACTTCTACACTACCAAAGCAGGTAAATTTTTATATCCCTGGCCCAATTAATGAAGAGAGGTGTGCTCAAACTGACATTTTTCCTAGCTTGCCATTAATGACCCTATATCACCTCATAGTTCAAAATTTACTCTTAGCAATGTTTTTTATACCTCTGTCTTATTACATATAATTTTATTTGTTATGTTTTGTAAATCACATTTGAATATGTTCTGTTAAGAGTGGATCTATATTTTCTCTTCCAAGTATGGATTTGCATTTCAGATGTTGTGCTTATCAAACCAAATCTGTTCGCTAGAGATGACTTGTGGTGCTGAACTTGATTAATCCCAACTGAAAGGAATATATTAGATGTTAGTATAGACCATTACTAAAAGGCAAGGTGATCAGCAGACAGGCCACATCAGCCTCTCAGAAATAGTCACTGGTGATAATATAGTGGCCTGCAGGTAACAACTGTTGCCCTTCTCCAGAAATGACTGTCTACCTCACCCACATTAGCACTCTCCAGTTTACAGCCTATGATTTTTACAAGGGACTCCTCGGTTTTGAATTAGCATGGCTATTGCACAAGAAAGCAAGGTTTGAAAAAGAAACAAACTTTAAGAAAAGACAGTGGAGATTAAAGAATGGTTTTGTAGAGAAAGTGCCTGACACACAAAGATTAGTCAGGTAGGCACAGCAACCACTGGCAAGTCTACACTTTGGAAGACCGAAGAAGGGTATCTCCAGGAAGCTGATAACTAGATAGATCAATGCACAAGCTTGAGATCTTGGCATATGGAACAATTCTGCATCAGTTAATAAAGTGAGGACCAATCCGGAAAAAAACATCTAACTTCAATTCCTGGTGCTCTTTCTCTCTCTCTCTCTCTCTCTCTCTCTCTCTCTCTCTCTCTCTCTCTCTCTCTCTCTCTCTCTCTCTCTCTCTCTCTCTCTCTGTCTATCTCTGTCTCTGTGTGTGTGTCTCAGCAGAAGTTATGATTTCCTTTAAAAATCAGTTATGTTATGCAAATGGGAAAGTATGGGGTATTGAGTTGCCGTCTGTCTACAGCTGTTAACTATGTTTGCCTCATGAGGGCTCAGAGAGAGGTGTGATATTTTCTGGCTATAGTTTCATTCTGAGGACTCTGAGAAGGTATAAATCCCAGAGCACTGAGAAGAAAGGGGGTACTAGGATGAAGAAGGCTGCTGCTGATTTGTCCTGCTGTTTATACTGACTAGGACTATTGAAATTGCCCCCAAGGAACTACGTCTAAAGAGGTCTAAGTACCCTTTCCTTTCTAGCATTCTTTCTGTCCTATCTAGAGGGGGATGTGGGGCTGTTGTAAGGGATGAAGAGGCAGAAGAAACCAAATACAACACAATAAAAGCTAGTTCCCCCTCCCTCCCCTGTCTCTCTCTTACTTACACAAACACACACACACACACACACACACACACACAGAGAGAGAGAGAGAGAGAGAGAGAGAGAGAGAGAGAGAGAGAGAGAGAATGGATGGAGAGGAAAATGTGGCCATCTGCAAAAGGAATTTCATTTATTGTAATATTATTGTATTCAAAAAATACATTTCAAGAAAATAATAATAATTACTTTTAAAAGTTTCATTATATGGGCCTAGAGAAATAGGTCAGCTGTTATGAGCATCTTCTGTTCTTTCAGGTGACCTGAGTTCCATTCCAAGCATCTATATGGTGAACCTGGACTTTCTGCAACTTCATTCCCAGGACATACACTGACTTTTCCTGTCCTCTCCAGGCACAAGACATACATGTGTTATAACAACCAAACATGAAGGCAAAATATTCATACACATAAAATAAAAATATTTATAGAAGGATTGTGCATGTGCACATGATCCTTATAATGGAGAGAAGAGGATGTCAGACTTTGGAGCTAGAATTTCAGGCTTATAAGGTTTCAGAGATCGAACACTGCCCTCTGTGAGAGCAACAGGCACTCTTGCCTGTATGCTATTGCTCCAGCCCTTAGTTATTTGTTGTCTACAGACTGAGCTGTGACATTCCAGGTATTGAACATTTTCACCATCCATTTCTGTTAAAAAGCAATACCAAAAAATCCCTGTGTGGAACTTGTAATTTGGGGCCATGCCACATTTATTAGTCTGTGTTGACCAACTGCTGTAATGAATTGCTCTGGCAGAGTTTCCAACCCTTTAGACATGAGATACAGAACCATATGAATTGAATTAAGACAAAATAAGAGTAAAACTTGCTTAATATCTGTAACCTACTCTGCTGTTATCTGAAGACATAGCATGTTCTTTTCATGAAATAATAACAATATTACAATTCTCTGTCCCAGAGTCTGTCTGTAGAATTCAATAGAAGGCAAACAAGATCAATTTGAGATATACTTAGCACTCAGAAATTTAAGAGAATCACAGAACAGCTGGGCGATCATTGTTGATTTTGCCTGTAAGAATCAAACATCAATTAAAGTTCAATGGGTTCATCATGCATTCTGACATAGCATATCTTCAACAATTATTTGGGTTTCATTAAATATAGAGGACAAAAGTTTCACAGTGTCTTTTGCTGTTTTTCATGACGGCTCTAAGAAAGTTGCTGATAGATAGTGGTTAGAGAGAGGTCACACTGAACAAAGTGCTTCTCGTACAAACATGAGTACTTGAGTTTGTTTCTCTACGCTACACTCAAGTCAAAATTCAAATTTGTAACCCCATTTATTCAAGGGATAGAGATTGTCTGGTATACCACTGGCTGCCTTGAGAAATAAACTATTTGGATTTAAGAGCTCCAGGTTCTGTGAGGGAACCAAACTGTAATGTGGATCAGGATTTAGGAAGACTTGTGAAATTGACTTCTGATTTTCCTATGCATGGGCACACATGTACACCCTTTGCCACACATATATATGAGTGTGCACCACTGATGAACATGCACACACACAGACACAGATACACAGATACACAGATACACACACACATACACACACACACCACACCACACAGAGAGAGAGAAAGAGAGAGAGAAAGAGAGAGAGAGAGAGAGAGAGAGAGAGATTTGCAGCTTGACAAAAGAATGTCTTTTATTTCCAAAAAAAAAAAAAAAAAGTATACAGACTGTGTTTTGTTTTGTTTTGATTTAATTTTCCATTCTTGCATTCAAGGCCAGTGTGCTGCAATTGTCTTTCATCACACCAATAGGAAAATGATCTAAATTATCTTCTGTCTCAGTTTCACTATGTGCACTGATGGCTTGCTCCCATATTGGCTGATGTTTTGAATCTTTCACTTGGTCTGTTAGATATATGTTCATTTGTGCAGTAGATACCATACAGCAATAATGTTTGAAGTTGAACTTTTAAAATTCTATTAAAAATTGTTAAACTCTCTCTTGTTGATGAAGTTATCCAATGTCTAAGCTCCACTTATATTTTATTATTTATCAAACCCACATGCATATGGGATTACATAATATATTGTTTTACTTCTTGAAATATAAATGTCTCTAACTGTCTTTTTATCCTGTGTTCTTATTTTTATAATATTTAAGCTGTGGAATATAGCAACATTTGAAGTTTCTGTTTTTGTATATGATCAACATGGCTAAGTAGAAGTTCAGAACAGTGTAAGTGTTCCTGGAAGTGACAAAGAAAAGAATGTTTCTAAGAATGGATGCTTCCAGAGGAACTTTTAAGGAAGCTTTGATTCTAACATCAAAATGAACATTCTATTAGTCTTCCTTCTACACTGAACATTATACAATATATTGTACATGATATTGACAGTGTTTTCTTAGTCAATTTGACACCTTAAAGATGTTTATTAAGGCCATGGTTTATCTCATCATTACACTAGATTAGCAAAACAGCATGTTTTTAAAACGTGATTTTTCAAAGGATGTCTACTCCAAGTTGTAAAATTTCCTTCCACTCAACAAAAAATTTTCTGAACTTTCACGTCTTCAATGTAATTTCTCCCTGTGCTCGGATGTCAAGAAATTTGCAGTGTGCCATTATACAACCACCAAATTCCTCCCATGGGACCTGATTCGGCAGCTTACTGAAGTAAACCTCTTCAAATCTAGGGATCATTGCTGTAAATAGTCATTTCATTGTAGGGAAAGCAAGGTAAGACTTTATTATTTTGGAAAAGACTTCTTAAAAATTATTTACACCCACAAATATATATATATATATATATATATAATATGGATCCAATTGTACTTTTTGAAATTCATAAAAATCAAACAATATGATATTTTATTTAAAAGTTTTATGAACATTTAAGCTATACATATTTTATGTTATATATCTAGTAATGTAATATTGTCTGGAAAAGTGAATGATGATGTTCTTTTAACATGACGTGTATTTATGATGTATTAAAGACAAACAATCTAAGGAAAACACAGTGCAAAATCTTAAAACTGAGAACACAAACAAGCATCCTTTTAAAACACACTTGGCTAGAAATGTTTTAAAAATGGTTAAAAAAAATCTACTTTTGGTTTTAAGAGAAAGTATTCACCCTGAAACTTAGAACCAAAGTCTGTGTTCAAACTTGTTATCCTTCTTTACTTATAAAATAGTATACACCACACACACACACACACACACACACACACACACACGAGGTGTACTTATAAACATAACATAAATATTTTTTAAGAGTAAGGTCTCCTTTAGGTAAATATTAATTTACAGATTTCAGGAAAGTGTTATTGTTAGGGATCCTCCTGGGAGTGAGCAGCTTTCACAGACTTAAAGCCAGGATTGAAACTATGGGGTCTGATTACGGGGTCCTGAACTGGGATGGAGATAATACTTTTTAAAATTCTAGGAAAACTGTGGTCTGCTGAGTGGCTTCATTCCACCTTACTCAAGAGTTAATTCAAATGGGTTCACTAGTCACCTAGACAGCAAATGTCCCTCAGAATAGCCACTTTTCTAGAGACTTTAGAAAATAGTATTAATGCTACTCTAATGTGGATGTAGGCACTGTGACCTCTCTGGCCACCCTCTGCTCTCACCTGGAAAGCATTTTCCTTTGTGATGGCCTTTTTACTCATTGCCCATTCTAAGCCCTGAAAATGTTTATGTTGTTTTACAATCAATACTATCTGTCTTCCACACTTCCCTATGCTGCTATGTCAATCTCAGCTGAATCTCTTAGACTAACATCCACAAGGACCAGAAAGCCAAGGGAAGACCAGTAAGAGATCCTAGTAACTCTTCCATAACACCAGGAAACAATATGTTTAGCCTGTAATTGATGGAGATGCATTCACTGATGGAAGGTCAGGCATGTTATCACTAGTCTCCCAACTTCCTCTTTCCTGTAGATTTAGACCGAAATTAAAGCTACTTTATGTATTCCACCGAATAGCACTTTGAGACAAATTTGAGAGCTGACTTATGTTTGATAACACTGAGAATCCAGATATTGTGCCGTTTACTGGAAAAACCTGTTTCTGCTTATGATGTGGCTTAGCCCTAGTACATAGCTTTAACTCAAGAGCTTTCTGCTTATTGTAAAAAGGATTAAGTAAAGTTAAACATGTGTCAAGAAGTGGAACAAGCAAAGAGTTGGCAGGGAGTGAACATAGAAAAAAAACAGAGAGAGTAAAAAGAAGTCAGGAAGATGGATAGAGAAACACAGGAAGAAAAGGGAGGTAAATTCAGTTTTGAGTAGAAGAAAGAGAACTTCCTTATGGGATGTGGGCTGAGAAGGAAGGACTGCTGGGTGCTTTCTATGCTTTTCTGAGATAACAGGCTTTGACCCCAGATTTTGGCTCTTGAGTCTTTATAGGTAAAATTGAAAGATTGAGATTTTGTTAGAAACAACAATCTTGCTAAAGTTACCACTTTGCTTTGGAGCCTGGGATAGAATGGTAAGGCCCAGCAGGCCTGTTTACAGTTAGCTAATGTCCAACTCACCAGATCTAAGATCAACCTAGGCTAATCAGGAGTTAGCATATGGAAATGCCAGTGTCTCCTTTTAACAAAGTCTTTGTTAGCACTCCATAGATATTAACACAGTGTCCCTTTGGAGTTCAGACTCACCAATTGTCACTTAACAAAAACCAGGGACACACAAAATCAAAACAAAACAAACTGCCCTGAATCCCATCCTCTCTGTCTGACAAATTCGCTTTTCTGTGATTAAACTGGACTTGTACAACTCAAATCTAATCTTTCAAAGCTTGACCTTTTTCTCTATGTGCTCATGTGTCCTCAGCCCTTCCTTTTAGGGATGTCTGTTTTTACTAATAAATCGATGAATTTCTGCCTCAGTTATGTCAGTCCCTATTACAAAAAGGCAGTAATAGGTCTCATTGCAAAAGCAAACAAAAGCGTCCCTTGATTTTTTCATCTTCCTATCTTCCATGTAAAGGCTAAAATCTCATCCAAAGCCTATCCTCTCAAGAAACTTACTTGCTCTCTGTTTCCTATTCATCCAGTCTAATAATGCTATGTAAAAAAAAATCTCATCCATTAGTCACATTTCTAGAACCCAAAATCATTTTGAACTTGAAGCCTAAGAACTCCAGCCAGGCAGCAGAAAATGAATGTGGGTCCTTGACGCCCCTTGATGCTACCTAGGTGGTGAGGCCCATCTTTAAAACTCACACCTTAGTATGGTTGCTATTCAGCAAGCAGAGATGTTTCAACACTTGAGAAGAATTGGCACATCATCCACAAAGTTGTCTCCACCAAAACATAGTAGAAATTCCAGAAAATGAGCCTAATTAATACTAGGAAAAAGACTATACTATTATGGTCAAGATAAATATATAGGTCGCAAAAAAAGAATGTAAGAATTCATAAAAAATTCTGTGATTTAAATAAAGAATGCCTGCTATATACTGCACTTTACAGATTAGAATAGTTCTCTTCAATCCAGATGAGGGCAGACATAATGAATACTGTACTCACTGAATTAAAAAATGGTGCATGCGATCTCAGGAAGACAGATTAGTGCTTAAGAATGTTTTCTGCTCTTCCAAGAGGACTGAAATTCAATTCCCAGCTCCCGTAATCTGGAGCTAACAACCAACTTTTACCCTAATTTTAGAGATCAGATAGCCTCCACTAGTCTCTGTAAACATGTGTTGTGGACACATAATCATACATAAAATGAAATTTAAAAATGTATCATTTTGGGAACTAGTTACCAGTACCAAAGAGGCAGAAAACTAAACACAAAATTCCATGTAACATCTTTAGTTCTATCAGATAAAGGTATTAACCATGCGTCAATTTTCAGAATATGAAAATTTTCAATTTTATTTAAAAATCATTATCTGTTCCAAAAACATACAGAACATTGAGTGGAATATCCTTCTGTTTCCATTGCACTCAGAGATCCTCCATAGATTTCCTATCATTTCTTTCAGTATTTCTTCAGGATTCTCTAATATTTTTAAGTTATCTGAACACTTATTATACACTTATTGTACTCACTCTTGCATTAATTAGCATTCATTCCTAGAAGCATGAATGTTCTGAATAATCACAAGTTTGAGAAATCCATTCAAAGCATAAATGTAGGCATAAGTGTGCCTATCTACTATTCATTTCCTGAGACTCAGGAGGTATTGCTGTCACACGGTAGTTAGGTGGGCACTAGAACTCTTGTTTTTCAAAACTGGCCATTGGTGCATTTTATAATACCAAATTATCTGATATTGAATAGAGAAATTGAGTAGCCATGACGTGATAGTGACATAGAGCACAGTGGCTTACACACTGAGAGAAGGGTTCAATGCTCTGCACTGAACAAATGGCCCACCAAGGCAAAGCTGTTATCTGAGGATGACAGATATTTTAACTGGACTGTAAAATAAAGGGAGGAAAGTCATAAATTCATTTGACTGCATATGGTTGTGTGATGGCTGGTTTTAATTATCAGCCTATCACAAGGCACAGTCATCTGAAAGGTGAATCCCAATGAGGAGTCATTTGTATCAGATCAGAAGGTGGAAGATGGGTACTTGAATGTGATACAAACACTCAATTGAAATATGAGAGTTTAGAGATTAATAGATTATCTTTGGAGTCAATAACATTAAGACCAAGAAAAGGACAGTATTTACACATATTGTGAACAGTACCCTTCATTTTCATCAACACATAGCTCAAAATTAGCATTAAAAAGTCAGTATTTAACAGAAAATAGTGAAAAGGGAGAATAACTTGATAAACTAAGTATTAACTAGAGATGGAAAAAAGTTTGTGATGACTGAGAAGCCAAACACAGCAGTAGTAGTAACAAAATTATTAAGGTATTGTATCTCAGGCCTCTGAAGCCAACACTAGGAACCCAAGGCAGGGGAATCAGGTGTTTAAAGATCTGCCTGGGAAACACAGTGAGATACAGTTTGAAAATTAAAAGATCTCACGTTGTTTAGCATAAAGCAATCTGAGATTGGATGGGCTCCTGGAAGGACCTGAGAGTGACTCTGGCTGAGACTCCTAGCACCTAGGCACATGGAGACAGAAATTGCCACCTCCACATTCATGCAAGTCTTCCAGTGGAAAGAAGGAGACACCAACTTAGCCACAAAACCTACTTCATGTCTGTGACATTAAGTACCTGCCTACAAGGTATGCAGGGATACAGATGATGCAGAGATTGAGGGACGTAGCAAACAATGACTGGCCCAAATTGAGACACAGCCCATGGGAAAGAGCTAATCCATGACACTATTTGTGATACTTTGCTATGCTTGCCGAAAAGAGACTACCATAACTGTCTTCTGAGAGGCTCCACCAAGCAGAGATCTAAACAAATGATGGGACACACAGCCAACATCTGTGCAGAGCTTGTGGACTCTTGTGAAAGATTTACAGGAAAGACAAAGGGGCCTGGAGGGGATAAGAACTCCACAAAAGATCACAGGTTCAACTAACCTAAACACATGGGGGCTTACATAGACTGAACCACCCACCAAGGAGCATGCCTTGACTGGATCTAGGTCTCCTACATGTAAGTAGCTGATGGGCAGCTTGGTCTTTGTGTGTGTTCCCTAGCAAGTGGAGCAGGGGCTGTCTCTGAAATGATTTTGTTGTCTGCTTTTTGATCATTTTTTCTAGCTGTGCTGCCTCATCTCACCTCAGTGGAAGAGGAAAAGCTTAGTCCTGATGCAACTTGATAAGCTGGGTGGTTTGTTGCATGAGGAACTCCTACCCCCCTCTTTTTTTTTGAGGAGAGGCGAAAGGGTGTAGAGGGTGGGATGGCAGGACCAGAAGAAAATGAGAGAGGGAGTTTTGAGAGAGAAGTAAAGTGATTTTTTAAAAAATTAAAAATTGTGTTGGCTGGAAACAGAGCTTTACAGAAAGCATAGAGCAATATATTTCTGGAGGAATAGGAAATAAAGATTCTTAAATTTCCATGTGGGAAATCATATTAATATCATAAAGAGCATGTGATTAATTTAGTGTATTTTTTTGTTTAGTAAAATCTAATGGTAGAATTCTCAGTATATTTTTCTTTGGCCCATAGGTCCTTCCGATATTAAATCCAAAGAAACCTTATAAAAGTAAAGCAGAAAAATGGAGACAATAAAGAAGTTTGGCAAAAGAAAAGTAATGGACTCTTAGAGCTTCCCAGAGCATTGTAATTGTTGGCCTTTGGAGCTGGAAAGGCCCTCAAGAGAGATTTCTTCCAAATCCTTAGTGTTTGGTAATCAAAGTTATGGTATGCTGTTACCTTATATGTCAAATCCTAAATTGTTTCAGTGATTATCAGAAGTTCTTTTAGGAAAGATGGAAGAATTCTTATTGAATATATTAGGTATATTATTCAGTGAGTGCCATACATGCGGGAACATTTTTCAATTCAGTAGGATATATATGAAGCTTTGCAGTACAGTTCTAGAGATTGGACACACACATAGTTCAATAAATAATCATGAGAACTATTAGAATCACCGTTGAGTACATTAAGTCATACTGCTCACAGTAATCCTTTCTATGTCTCCACAGCATTCTGAAGGTAAGGGAGTTTTATATAGGTCTAATTTTAAACACAATCCATGAACAAGTTAAAACTACATCTAAACACATTCAACTTATTATGTTTCTACATTTCTCTATATGAAATATGAGATTTGAACCTTTTCTTTGGTAAAAATTCTTTTCAAAAATTTGAAAACTTTGGCATTGTAATTTAATTACATAAATTTCTCATTTTCTTCCTCTAAGAAATAGCATTTTCCTTCATTGTTTTCTGTGTTCCTTGTAGTAACCGAAGATGATTATAACCAATGTCTATATAAATTTTAAACAAAATTGCATGACAGCATTGGAAATATTTTACAATTTAAAATTATTGCTCTCATAATAGATAACAAGGCAGGCATTACAAGCATATTAAAAACAACATGATTTGGGAAGCATTCCTTTCAATGAATGGAGAAATATATAGTAAACTGTTTATTTTAAAAATTTCTTTGAAAATTAATTCATCGAAATTCCAAAAAAATTTGATTTTTCACTTATATAACCAATGAAATGTTATAAAAATTGTAAAAATATGTTTTATTCCTGTTAGTATAGGTATTTTAAATAATAATAATATACTAAATATAATTCAACAGTATATGGAGAAAATTTGAGGAAGTTATTAATGTGCCTCAATATTTATTTGGGTTTCTTTGTCCTCTCTCATGCTATTTTTAACAAGTTATGTTGTTCATCTGGTGGTATTGTGGCTTTTTAACACTGAAGCATGCCACTTTTTAAAACCTTTTTAAAAAGGTTTATTTACGTATTTTTTATGTATACAGTGCTCTGCCTGGATGCTAGATGAGGGCATTACACCACATTATAGATGTTTGTGAGCTACCATGTGGTTGCTGGGAATGGAACTCAGGACCTCTGGAAGAGTAGACAGTGCTCTTAATCTCTGAGCCATGTCTCCAGCCTAGGGCAGGCCACTTTTGTATGTCATCACTATTAAGTTAATGGGTACCACTTTCTTATGTTGTTGATCTCAGCAGGATTGAGTGCCAGAGTTGCAAACATTAAGGAAATTATAACTTAAGGATGGAAGTTGTTCTTGAACATTGAAAGACTGTCAGTCAGTGAGAAAGAGGATTATAACAGTTTTTTAAATTCCTTTTATTCTAGGCATAAATAAAAGAATAAACATAGAGAGAGAGACACACAGAAAGAGAGAGAGAGACAGAGAGACAGACAGACAGAGACAGAAACACAGACAGACAGAGACAGAGACACAGACACAGAGACACAGACAGAGACAGAGAGACAGAAAGAGAGAAGTATTTGAAAATATTTTGAGAATAAATAGTTTTAAAAGTTACAATCAGAAACCTATAAGAAGAAGTGAGACTGGGAACCTATCAAGCAATTCTAATTGGGAAGCCAGATTCTCTTTCATGACAAGGAAAACCTAAATGATTGAAGAATGACCTCTTGAAAGTATTGTTCCAAGGATAGCCTAGGGTACTGGCCAAGCAAATGCAACTATATTTTGCTTTAAAGCCTAAAAGAGTTCAGAGAGAGACACTAGATTCTAAATTAAAATGAATTCAAAACTAATTCATTTGACATCAACTGAGAACATTAAGATTTTGATTGCCATCTTGCAATAAAGTTTAGATAATAATGCTATATGGAGAAATTGACATAGCATCAATAAAACGTAGATGGCATTTTTATAAGAAAATGTAAGAGTTTATATTTCTCATGTCATTTTATCCTTGTGGGGACCATCGTGTCCACCAGATTTTCTGTTTTACCTCTGCTAGTCTCCTCCATAATCACTCAGAGAACCAACATCGCCATTGGAAGACATGGATTCATGTATTAGGCTTCATGTGAACGGTCTTTGTAGAAGTCTGCATGTGGGATTATCTGCATTGGACCAGTGTTCTTCTACAGTTTACCACTTGTTGGCGTTTAAATTTGTATAGACAGAGTGTCTGTATCTAAAGCTACAAAAGGAGTTGGTCTTAAAACATGTTCTTACTAAAGTAATACAAGTTCTAAATATTGAATGGTAAATTCTATCATTCAATGGTAAACTTTGCATTATTAGATTAGTACAGAAAGAATTAAGCTAGATGAAAATGTTAATTATGCATAGCAGAATGTATTTTACAGTGTTATGCACCACTATATCCCTGAGTTGCAGGATTCACATGCTACTTATTTTACATAAGTAAAAATAATATGTTTGAAAATATTTTAGAGATTTAAATAAACATTTTCCTCTCCAGTGGAAAAAAATATGATCAGGAGTTTGCTGTATTATGAAGGTTAGTCAAATTTCTATCAAATTAGATTCTTCATCTCAAACACAACAGATTGGTTGCACACAACTGTTTCCCTTTATTTATTTATTTATTTATTTATTTATTTATTTATTTTGCTTTTTGAGACAATGTTTCTCTTTGTAGCCTTGACTATCCTGGACTCACTTTGTAGACCAGGCTGCCCTCGAACCCAAGTGCTGGAATCAAAGGTGTATGCCACCACCATGGTTTACTTTTTATACAATCACTCTGTTTCCTTTCTCTAAATACATTATCCACTGAATATTTACTATTTTCTTGAGTAAAAGAAGAGGTGGGAAAGCAGGGCCTCCTGCAACTCTCATCATTTTTTATTGTTTATATAATCCCACCACATCCCACTCAGAGTAGCCATCACTTTAGCCCCACCCTAGTCCTCTTGCTGTGGCCTTATCTTCTATGGAAAACACCCTTACGTAACCTGCAGACATTAGCCATGCTGCATAATCCACAGCTAAGTACCAGAAATGGGGAGTGACAATGAAGTATTTGAACTTTCCATCTCAGCTGAGTCTTATTCACTATGGAATTAATTAATTTTGTGTGTTCATCCTTGAATTATTTGTGGTTTCTTTAATTAGAATATAACAGGTCAGCCTTCATTTCCAGATGTCTAAATACTACAACATGGATTAGATATGTTAACAAATATACACTTCTTTTACAGAATTGTTTAAAAAGATCAAGGATTACTGTAGAAGCCCCAGAACATAATTCACAATACAAAAATGTATCCTGTAGTTTCAATTACTGTTTTTGAGGCAGATCTCAAAAACTTGTCCAAGCCGTCTTCAACTTACCATATATCTGTCTTGGCCTACAGTACTGCACCTTCAGTAATATGCCTTTGCATCTAGCTAAAAATGTCATGTCCTGAAAAATATTCATAAGATACAAAATAATTTCTGCCCTACAAATGTAAGAAACTATAAAAAATACATTTTCCAGTGATATATTTTAATATCATTGCTGACAACATGTTAATTATTTAAGATCAGCCTTCAGTAGGGAAATTTTAAGACATTTTTCACGAAATAAATCAGTAAGTAGAAAAACACAGTAAAAAGAAACTTTACAAAGATCAATTGCCAGTGAATTTAGAAGCTCAAAGCTTACTGAAAAATGTTTATATTGGTGATTGAGTATTAACCTCATGAGTTTACAGAATCAAAAATACTTCGTAAAATGGTCAGAATTCATTATTTTATTATTTTACAAAATCCCCTGGTCTTATTGATAATGTCTTTATATCATCCAGATACTCCAAAAAATATATAGACATAAGACATTTTTCCTTATCTTAATTGAATTTGCACTTTTATGTATTTATCCCACAAATTCTTGGTATATTTTTTCTGTCACTTAGGCATAGTCAACCAATCTGATATTTTCTTTTAGTGCTCAGAGCCCAGATAACACCTAATCTGCAGATTTTGCAAGTGAATGTAAGATTCAGGGGAATTTAAGATGTTGTGTCCTAAGCTTCATCCAGGCTGAGTCTACTGTATAAATATTAAAGTGTGGTACATGTCTCTTCTTTAAATTTGCAACTTTAGTCCACAAACATATGGGTATAGGTAGCAAATAAAATAGCTGCAATAAAATTAAAACTGACATGCAAGTGGTTAGCATAGAAAAGAAAGAAGTAAATGGATAAAAGGGAATTTTTTTTTATAAAAACTGAATACAAAACATTTTTTTGAGAATGGAGTTTATTCCCCAGAACAATCTCCTGGGTGAGTATACTAGCAATGTTCTAGTTTGAAGATCCCTCAGACTACCACAATTTATTTAGAAAAAAAAAGGTTTACAAATCAATACCTTGAAAAAATATTTATCAACATTTATATAATTTTATTGTATACAATCTTTTCTTTTTAATGTTGGTGTTTGAGATTATAATTGGATTTTCCATTCCCTTTCTTCCTCCAAATACACCCCTCATTTTATTTCAAATTCATGACTTGTTTTGATTTAATGGCTTTGTGTGTGTATTCCTAAATATGTAAATACGACCAGTTAAGTCTGTAGATTATCTATATGTGTACATTTTCAGGGATAACAACTTATTTTTGGATTATCACTGGGAAGACTGTTTCTCTTGGTCTCAACATTCTTTACTTTTCTGTAGTTCTTTTCATAAGATTGAAGCACTGTTATATTCCCTTGTCCATGTTAGCATCTGTCATATATGGACTTACAAATAATTCCCTTTCTGTGAGTTGGTATCAAATTTTAGTTTTCTTAATGTCTAAGCTTTTGTTCTACGAATAAAATAGCTACTACAAATGCCACAGATTTTCCTAATCTGTTTTAGAAGATACTCCAGACAATATTTAAGAAAATTTACATGAACTGTCCTATTTTGATCTTGTTACATATGTGTGAATTAATGACTAGCACAGAACAAAGTGATGTTTTAACTGAAAAAAGTCATTTTAATGACTATCCCTCAATAAACTATAAAAACACACAAATTAAAATGTCCTTTTGTAGGCATATAACTTCAATGTTTATTCATGTCAAATTCAGGTTTAGAGAAAGAGTATATACAAGTATATGTTAAGCTAATTAACATAATTTAACTTAATATATAAAATCTGCTTTATTCTGTTTCATTATGTAGATCTGATTGGACTAAGGCACTTAGTTATTATTCCACACTAATGTAAGTAGCTGAGGCAGTAGGCATATGGCCATACGGAGCTATTCTTCTGTGGAATTTGAAAGGAGTTACTATACCTAGATAATCAGACAACTTATCAGTGACATTGCTGTGGAAATCAACTCTATTTTTACATCTTTTGTCTTTATAATACTGGCAAAATGTCTAGAATTTGGTGCCTAATTTTATACATTTTCAATGCTGACAGAATGTCAAGATGAGAGAAATCAGTCACTTAAAAAATTTACCATCAGCTGAAGATGGAACTCAGCAGTTACAAGCATTAACTGCTCTTTACAGATTACCTAGTACAGTTGCTAATATTCACATGGAATGGCTTATAATTCCATTAAGTCTAGTTCTAAAAGTATGTTATGCTCTATATCCACCTGTATGCATACAATGCATATACATACACCCAAGGGACAAGCACTTTATATACATAAGATGAAATAAAATATTTATTTGTTTCAATCACACATTTAGTTCTTGAGTTATAATGTGAAAGATTAAAGACTTAACCAAGTATCCTCTGAGAGAGTTAGAAAAGAACTTCAGGAAAACATAGGACATGGGACAATTATCATCTCAGAATATAAAAAGTTTCACTCACACAGGTAGGCGAATTAAGGAGTTGTTGAGAAATAAGCCTCTCTGTCTCTGTCTCTCTCTGTCTCTTTCTGTCTCTCTGTCTCTCTGTCTCTGTCTCTCTGTCTCTGTCTCTGTCTGTCTCTTTCTGTCTCTCTGTCTCTCTCTCTGTCTCTCTCTCTCTCTCTCTCTCTCTCTCTCTCTCTCTCTCTCTCTCTCCTCTCTCTCTCTCTCTCTTCCTCTCTCCTCTCTCCTCTCTCTCTAAGACAGGCCTTCTCTGTGTAGTCCCATCTGTTGGGAAACACACTCAATAGACCAGGTAAGCGTCAAACTCAGAGATCCATCTGCCTCTGCCTCACAAATGATGGAACCAATGGCCTGTTCCACCAACTGGAGTGAGATGTAAGTTTTTTACTTCAAAATATAAGTTGACACATTCAAAAAAACAGGAAACAATCCTTCC
Organism: Acomys russatus; assembly: GCF_903995435.1. Taxonomy (NCBI): domain Eukaryota; kingdom Metazoa; phylum Chordata; class Mammalia; order Rodentia; family Muridae; genus Acomys; species Acomys russatus. The sequence goes on along the minus strand of NC_067151.1, from coordinate 48,313,042 downwards.
AGATACATTACTTGGCACATGAGTTCTTTTACATATACACATACACACACACACACAAAGAGACACACACTATAAAGATCAACACAGTAGTTAAAAATTGTAAACATGTAACAAATGTACTAAATTTTTAAGAAAAACTATGATCATAGTAAAATAACTTCATTAGAGTTTAAGGTAAGTGTTTTAAACTCATACACTGTCTTACAAATAGAAAGCATATTAACATGAGGGTATATTTTAATTTAATATTTCCCTCATTTAAAGATGTGTGGAAATGCTCACTTTTTTTCCAGATACAGGGTGCTGGCACCCTGTAAGTGCACTGAAACGTCTTCATTTTATGCTTTTACACACATTAGAGAGATTATTTCTTATATAAAATAAGATGTTATGTTACTGTTTTGGTAAAAATAAAATGGAAAAATGCTTAAAGAAATTCACTTGTACAAAATTTATATAAAATTTACAAAAATGAATTTTGTAAATTTGTCAAGTTCATTTTAACTTCTTTAGTACCACTGAAATAAGTTGAATTAACAACATTTAAGTATGAACAAATAATCTCTTTTAATTACAGTTGGTCTTTTTCAGCTCTTCCGAGATGGACCTCATGACAGGTAAGAAACAATCAAGAATTGTGATAGATTATTTATATATCTTCCTAGTAAAAGTACAGCAATTTTCAAGGTGAAAAATATTTTTATACTCTAAGCTGAAAGAAAGTGTACTAAAATTCTATCAAAAAAATCTTAAAATTACCAACGTAATTATAGGTTTTGAAGACCATTATTAAATGTAAATTATTTACTTAATACTGTAAGGCAATCAAACCTCTATTAATTACACATTTGCCAAATTATTCTCTCTATGGTAAATAGTAAATGTACTTGAAAAATCACTTTTGTAGCTTGAAAAATGAGCTTTAAAAAGGAAAACACAGTCTCTGAATTAACAGTGTTTTCAGTGTCTGTCTCAGAACTGGTTTGAAGTCTGCCTTACCTCTGTGGCTGTGCTTTTCTTCCTGTGAATGTGCCTCTTTAGGAAAGCTATTGGATAGTCTACAGGAGGCCCTTCTCTTCAAATGATCTTTCCAGGTAACAGCTGCTCCAGCAATCCAGACAGCTGTTTAAAGTGTGAACAATTGCCATCAAGCTGTGGTAATGAGACTTTACAGCAATGTTCTAGAGAGTTGCCAGCTGCCTCATTGGGTGTCACAAGTTTCCCACGTTTGTAATAGCTCTTCATCACCAACCATTTTCTTACCATTTGATCTCATTTATAAGATGTTCTTTACTATGAATTCCTCTGGATTACAAGAGATTTTTTAAAAACTGACTCTAAGGAATATAAAGAAGTAGAATATTTTGTGCTTGTCTAGTGTCCCTCTCTTTTTCCTGGATGAGATTTCTAGTTATTATAATCAACAGAATATTCTTTTCAATTGTAAAATATTGAATGGGAGTCTTCATGTGACAGAATTACACAGGTACACATAAACACAATGCCTTATCTTTTTCAGTACACACAGATGACTGAAAACAGCACGCCACAGTTTCCTATACCTTGTTCCATAGCACACAAATCTTCTCCTTAATGCTGTCTTAAAGTACCAAATCTTAGCACAAATCTACATAACTACTGCACATGTTTAATACTCTGATATCTAATTTTAATTCAAAATGTTTTAAATGTGGCAAATATACATAACAATCCGTGGCTGTTTGTTCTTTGCTTTGTCAAACTGGTAGGTCTTTCATCAAGCTCATGGAAATGCCATGTCTTGTTCTGTATGAACAGCGAACATAAATTATCATTACATAGCTTTGTATTCCAAGGTAAAACACAAAACAGTGTCCTTGTGATTCCACAATAGTTCTCCTTTGAAGCGGCCATAGTTCAGTTATTTTGTTACAATAACACATTTGTTTTCAATTTTCAATAAATATTTGGGTAAGGATGCTGTGGGAACTTCATCTATAGAGTGGTGTTTTTTAATTATTGTAGCTGCAAAAAATTTATAACCATCATTTTCAAGCCTACCCAGTATTAACAAATACAATTTTTCAATTAATTCATTTTTCAGATGAAGGTGGAAGTAAAATTAATTGAACAGGATATGATTCAGTTAGCTACAAGAAACAGACCTTTTAATATTTAAAAATTTATTCATACTTATATCATATGTACAAATATTTGAGACATTTTACAGATCTAAAGAGTAATTTTCTTAAGCATGAAAACTGAATACACTAGTTCAATGACAATTAAAGATTCAGAGTCAGGCTAAATCTAAGTCATCCCTATCTTTGTAAATAATAAAGGAAAAATTAAATGTTCATTTATTCTCTTGGACACTACAAAGACAAATTCATGGATATTAATTTATCCTAATAAAATATCAATCAAATCATTTCTGAGCATAAAGACATTTTATTATTTAAGTTGGGGGGTCAATAATTCTATATTAACATTATATATATATATACATTGTGTGTGTGTGTGTGTTAGTGTGTGTGTGTGTGTGTGTGTGTGTGTGTGTGTACATGAGTTTATGTGCATCCAGAGGATACAGTGCTTAGAGAGGAAGAAAAATAATCTTATACCCCCTAGAAGTGGGGTTAGAGTAAAATAAGAATCTCTGGATACAGGTACTGGGAACTAAATTTCAATCCACTATGAAAATAATAAGTGCTTTACCTCAAGAGATATTTTACTGTTCTTAATCTTTGCCTTTATTATATTTATCATATAAGAATATTAATATTATTAATATTTGCCTTTATTATTATAGCTATGAAGAAACACCATAGGCAAGGCATCTCATAAATACATTTGTTTAATTGGGGGACTTCTTTTAGTTTCTGAAGGTTAGTTCCTTTTCTATTATGGCTACAAGCATGGAAGGAGCAGGAAGAAATGAAATAAAACACTAGCTCAGAGTTGGATCAGCAGTCAAAAGGCACAGAGAAATTGAACCTGGGCCCAGTGTGAGTTTATAAAAACTCCAAGACCCACCCAGAGGCCACACATACCAGAAAACTAGATAGGCTGCCCTTGAACCTTATCCACCCTCTCTGATCAGGCAGACACAATGCTCTCTGGCCACCTGTCTACTCTTTTGTGTATCCCATAAACCATGCCCTACTTGATTTACCCTTCCACTAGACTCCCACATCAAGAAGCATTCACTATGAACATTCCAGCTTAGCAAGCCAGTAAAATAGTAAAAACACTCTGTGACAATTCATAAAGCAAACAGAAACAAAAAGACAAAATGCTCACCCAACAAAGACAAACCCAGATATCAGTACCTAGCTAAAACTATAATCATCCCAAAGCCAGATGCCTAGATGCAGTAGAAGATTTAGTTGTGTTAGGTAAAAGTTTTTGTTTTGATCCCAAGTGTGGGGCGTGAAATTACAATGTGAGAGGGCACAATGATATTATCTAACTCAATATCAATAATCAATAAAGACACATATAGCTGATAGATTTTTGGAATACCCTTATTTCACATGGAGTATGGCAGATATTACCTCCTGAGTTATTCTTACTTCCCAAGTCACCATATTATGGCCTCTGCTCTAATGATTTTTACTTGGGCTCACACTGATCCATAATTCTGAAATATTTGCTAATGTTCCTCTTCTGGGCCATTTTCCTCCATACACACTGATCTAGGCATGCATTCCTTTCCAAGCTAAGGCATCATGGCTTTTCTGCTTCCTCCCTTCTCTGATACCTTTCTCTTTCTCCTTACCAAGATCCTTCTCTTCCCAAAGCTGGAAAAACTTTGTCAGGCTTACCTTTCTCTGGTATTGCACAGGTATTGGCTTTATATTGGACAAACAAGAATAATTTTATGGGCAAGGTTTACACAACAAGGACAAGTATGCCTGAACCTGTCCTCCTATGGGCAACAACTAGTTCTTGGGAGCCAGTAATTAGCAGCAAAATACATATCACCAGACCAACCCCTAACAAATGCCTATGAACATACAAGAAACATACAGAATACAACTTAGATTATACCAGAAATGATAATGCTCTAGCCACATAATAATCAAAACACTAAATGTATAGAACAAAGAAAGAATATTAAAAGATGCACAGGGAAAAAGCCAAGTAATATATAGAGGCATACATATCAGAATTATTCCTGACTACTCAACATAGACTCTAAAAGCTAGAAGGGCCTGAACAGAAACCTTCTTCCCCAAAGAGACCACAGATGCCACCCTAGACTACTATTCTCTGTAAAACTCTCAATCTCCATACAAGAAGAAAACAAGCTATCCTAAGACAAAACCACATTTAAACAATATACATCCATAAAACCAGACCTACAGAAAATATTAGAAGGAAAAATCTAACCCAAGGAAATTAATAAGAGCAAAGAAAAGTACACTCAACTTAAAAAATAATTCCAAAACAGAAGAGGAGAAGAACACACAAACATACACTGTAATACCACCAACATCAAAATAACAAGAATTGGCAATCAACAATCATTGTTATTAATATCTATCAATATCAATGGACTCAATTTCTCAATAAAAAACAGAGTAAAAGAATGGGTGAGAAAATAGGATACATCATTTTTCTGCACACAAGAAACACACCTCAGCAATAAAGATACACATTATCTCAGAGTAAAGGGCTGGAAAAAGATATTCCAAGCAAACAGACCCATGAATCAAGCTGGAGTAGCCATTCAAATATCTAGTAAAATAATCTTTCAACCAAAACTAATCAAAAGAGATAGGGAGAGATAGTCTTATTCAACAAAGTAAAAATCCACCAAGCTAATGTCTCAATTCTGAAAATATATGTGCCAAATGCAAAGGAACCCACATTCATAAGGGAATCATTAATAAAGCTTAAATCATAAATTGAATCACACACATAATAGTGGGAGACTACAATACCCCACTAACTCCATCGGGAAAGTCATCAAGACAGAAACTAAATAGAGAAATAATGAAACTAACTGACATTATGAACCAAAGGGAGTTAATGGATTATTTACAGAATACTTCACCCCAAAACAAAAGAATATATCTTGTTCTCAGCACCTCACAGAACCTTCTACAAAATTAACCATGTTAACAATGTAAACTCCAACAGATACAAAAAATTAAAATAATTCCTTACACTTTATCAGACACCCATATAATAAATATGGAATACCACAACAGAAACAAAAGAAAGCCTACACATGTGTAGAAACTGATTAGCTCTCTACTTAATTACTCCTGGGTCATGGAAAAATAAAGGGATTAAAGAGTTTGGAGAATTCAAGGAAAATGAGGACACAACATGCCCAAACTTATGGGGAGTGATGAAAACAGTACTGAGTAAAATGCATAGTACTAAGTGCTTTCATAAAGAAATATGAGTGATCTCACACTAGTGACTTACATCTGAAATCTCTAAAAAAAATGAAAACATAACCAATAAAATAGATGGCAGAAAATAATCAAACAAAAATATAAACAAAAAGAACAATACAAAGAGTCAACAAAACTAAAGGCTGACTCTTGAGAAAATCAACAAGATAGACAAACCTTACCCAAACTAACTAAAGGCAGAGAGAAAATACCCAAATTTACAAAATCAGAAATGAAAAGGGGACATAACAAAAGACACTGAGGAAATCAAAAAGAATCATTAGGTATTACTTCAAAACTTAATTGCCACAAAACTGGACAGTTTAAATTAAATGGATAATTTTCTTGATAGATTCCACTTACCAAAATTTAATTAAGATCAGGTTAACAATCTAGATAGTCCTATAATCCCTAAGTACATAGAATCACATTAAAAGTCTCTCAAGCAAAACAGCCCAGGGCCAGGTGATTTTAGTGCAGAATTCTACCAGACTTTCAAACAACTAATACCAATACTCCTCAAACAATTCCACAAAATAGAAACAGAAAGAACACAGCCAAATTCACTCTATAAAGCCACAATCACTCTAACACCTAAACCACACAAAGATTCAATGAAGAAAGAGAATTTCAGACCAATATTCCTAATGAACATTAATGCAAAAAATCTGAATGAAATACTCTCACACCAAATCTAATAACATCAAAAACATCACTCATATAGTCAAGTAAGCTTCATTCCAAGAATGCAAAGATAGTTCAAGATAGGAAAATCCATCAATGCCATGCATAATATAAACAAACTGAAACAAAATGAAAATGCATGATCAACTCATTATTTACTGAAAAAGACCTAGACAAAAGCCAATGCTCCTTCATCTTAAAAGTCCTGCATAGGAGGTTTCAAAGATGGTGGCACCTATCATGCACTGTATCTGACCTACTGCATGGATACCAGAGACCTGACTGGGGGCCACAGACTGCAAGAACTGGAGAACAGGAAGTAAATGGGGTCCTGTACATTGCAGACATGGGGCTGACCCCCCGGTCAACCAATAGCCCACAGAGGTCCTGAACCTACTTCCCAGACTTTGGAACAGAGCCCACCTGCGGACTGCAGCCAGCCTCTGTAGCCTGAACTTGGTTGGTGGGAAGGTAGAATACCAGAGATCCTGGCCTGGGGAAGTCTCATGGAAATGGGTGAATCTGTCCGCAGAACCCCACCCCATCCCACCCCAGTCTACAGAGAGCACCAGGGCCACAGGGAAGCCTAGGCAGCTGTGAACACATTGCCCTGCCACATGCAAGCAGTGAATGGGACCAGACTGGTGCCAGGCTGCAGGCCACTATGGACCAAGCCTGCAAAATTAGGCAGATAGAATCTGGACTAGCCAGTCCTCATGGCCCAGCAGGGTCTCCTGCACTCTTGAGAGAAGCTAGACAGCCCTGATTGGTCTGGACAGGGGTCTGAACGGCAGCCACAATTCAGTGTGACTGAAACGCCAGAGTTGTACTGTCTGAACAGATCCAGGTAGGAACCTATCTACCGACAATAGTGGTCTGTGCCTGCACAATTGGGCAGATAAAGCCCAGCCTTGCCAGTCCCCATGGTCCAGCAGGATCTCCCACATTCTTGGAAGAAGCTGGACATTCCTGACAGGTCTGGACAGGGATCTGAACTGCAACAACATCTCAGTGGGACTGAACCGCCACAGGCTACAGAGGCTGGGTGCTGTCTGAACAGGCCAGTGATGGAACCTATCTACCCACCATAGCAGTCAGTGTCTGCACAATTGGGCAGATAAAACTCAGCCTGGCCAGTACCCATAGCCTAGCGAGGTCTCCCACACACTTAGGAGAGGTTGGATTTCCCTGAGGGGTCAGAACAGAAAATTATACAGTGGCCCCCAACACAGCTGGTCTGAATCTCCTCAGTAGCGCAATCACGATCAGGCAGAAGCCTACCACTGCTGATCTAGTCAGGAACTAAAGGTGTAGAGCAAAGTCTCGTGGAGCAGAAACCAGGTCACCTGCTGGTTCCAGGGAAGAACTCCCTGATCGCCACAGGCAAGAGCATGTGACTTATAATCACTCACCAACTATGCACTCTCAATGACCAGTGAAAGACAACATCAGAAAGAGCATGATGACTAAAAGACAGCATAAGAACACAAACAAGAAAAGCACAAACGATTCAGCATCTCCAGATTCCAGCTATCCCAAAGAAAGCAACTCTGAGAACTCAAACACAATCTAAATACAAGAAAATTACCTCAAATCCTTATCAATGAAAATAATATTGGAAGAAATGAAAAAACAAATAAAGAAAGAAGCAACCAAACAGGTTGAAGACAAAAAAAGAGGCCTATAGAGAGGAAGAAATTCAGGAAGATACAAACAAACATATGAAGGAAATCAATAAAACAGTTCAAGATCTGAAGATGAAAATGGAAACAATGGTAAAGACACAGACAGAAGAAAAACGGGAATGAGAGACCTTAGAGAATATATCAAGCAACACAGAAGTGAGCTTCTTTAAAAGAATCCAAGAAATGAAGGAACAAATCTCGAAACTAGACGATACAGTATTAAAACTGGAAGTAACCCTCAAAGAAAAGGCTAAATCTGAAAAATTCCTGACAAAAAATCCAAGAAATCAAAGACATCATGAAAGAGGAAACCTGAGAATAATAGGCATTGAAAAGAGATGTCAGACTGAACAACCCAGAAAATATCTTCAACAAAATCATAGAAGAAAATTTTCCCAATTTAAAGAAGGAGATGCATATAACCATACAAGAGGCCTACAGAACACCAAATAGAATAGACTAGAAAAGAAAATCATTCTGCCACATAATAATACAAACACAAAATATAAAAAACAAAGAAAAAATATTAAAAGAGGCAAGAGAAAAAAGCCAAGTAACATATAATGGCAAACATATCAGAATTACACCCGACTTCTCAGCAGAGACCATAGAAGCCAGAAGTGCCTGGACAGATGTCCTACAAGCCCCCTTGGTCATAGTCCTACAAGCCCTAAGCCATGCCAGACTACAATATCCAAAGAAATTATTAATAACCATTGATGGAGAAAACAAGATATTCCATGACAAAAACAAATTCAAACAGTACCTATCCACACATCTGGCTTTAAAGAATTTACTGGAAGGAACCCTCCAAAACAAAGTGACAAGTTACAACCAAAATTACATGGGGAATCGAAAACTACACCATTGCAAAAACATAACCACACAAATACTCTACTGCAACCAACATAAAAAACAAGGGATTAACAGCCACTGCTCATTAATATCCCTCAACATCAAAGGTCTCAATTCTCTAATAAAAAGGCACAGATTAACTGCATGGATGCATAAACAAGACCCAAAATTCCTCTGCATTCAAGAAACACATCTAAGCCTCAAGGATAGATATTACCTCAGGTTAAAAGGCTGGAAATAGGTATTCCAAGCAAACAGAGACAAAAAGTAAGCTGGTGTAACCATTTTATTATCTAAAAAATAGACCTCAGTCCAAAATTAATCAAAAGAGATGAAGATGGTCACTTCATACTCATCAAATGTAAAGTCAACCAAGATGCCTTCACAATTATAAACATCTTGCTCCCAGTACAAGGGCACCCACATTTGTAAAATAACTATTAACAAAGTTTAAACCAAACATCGATCTGCACATATTAATAGTGGGAAACATCCCACTTTCACTAAAGGGTAGGTCAGCAAAACAGAAACTAAACCAAGAAATAAAGACACCAGCCAATGTTATGAACCAAATGGATCTAACAGATATTTACAGAACATTTTTCCCAAACACAAAGGATTATACCTTCTTCGCAGCACCCCCAACAAACCTTCTCGAAAATTGATCATATAGGAGGTCACAAATAAAGCCTCAATAGATTCAAGGAGATTGAAATAATACTTTGTATCCTATCAGATCACCATGGCCTAAAGCTGGACAATAACATAAATAACAAAAAGCCTACACATACATGAAAACTACACAACTCTCTACTTAATGACACATGAGTCAGGGAAGAAATAGAGAAATAAATTAAGGACTTCCTGAAGTTCAATGAAAATGAAGAACAAATCCAAAGCTGTGGGACATGTTGAAAGTGGTGCTAAGGGGAAAATTCACAACACTAAGTGACTTTGAAAAGAAATTGGAAACATCCTATATAAGCAACTTAATGACACATCAGGAAGCCCTAAGAAAAAAGAAGCAAAAACATCCAATAGACATAGACAATGAACAGGACATTCTCCACAGCTATGTGGAGAGGGGGTCTGACTCTGACATGACCTCTAGTGCACCATATTAGCCCACTTCCTCTTGGTTGGGAGGCCTCATGCACTCAGAAAAAGAATAAGCAGGTTACCAAGATGAGACTTTATAGCCTATGGCCATGTAGTGGGGGAGGAGATCCCCCTCAGTCATAGATCTAGGGGAGGGTAGTAGGGTGAAATCATGAGGGAGGGAGGAATGGGAAGATACAAGTGATTGGATAACAATTGAGAAGTAATATAAATAAATTAATAAAACAAAATTTAAAAAACCTTGGAGATATAAGGGATATAAGGTACATACTTAAACACAATAAAGGCAATATAAAATAAGACTATAGCCAATATAAAATAACATCTAGAGAAATTTAAAGAAATTTCACTAAAGCCAGAGATAAAAAATGGCTGCCCACTGTCTCCATATCTCTTCAATACAGCACTTCAATTTCTAGCAATAGCAATAATATAACTAATAGAGCTCAAAGGGAAACAATTTGGAAAGAAAGAAGTCAAAAATTTCTATTCATAGATAATATGATAGTATGCACTACTCACCCCCAAAATTCTACCAGAGAAGTTCTACAACTGAAAAACACCTACAGCAAAGTGGCTGGATGCAAAATTACTAACAACAACAATAAGAACAACAAAATAATCAGTAGCCCTCCTGTATACAAAGATAAATTGGTGAAGCAAGAAATTACAACACCCTTTATAATAGCCCCAGGTAATATAAAATATCTTGATGTAACTCTAAGCAAAGGAAAGACCTGTATGGAAAGAACTTCAAGTATCTGATGAGGAAATTTTAAGAAGATAACAGAAGAAGAAAAAGTGTCCCATGCTCATGTATTGTTAAGATTAACATAGTAAAAATGGCCAACTTACCAAAAGCAATGTATAGATTTAATGCAATTCCCATCAAATTATCAACACAATTTTTTACACACCTTGAAAGAAAAATTCTCAACTTCATTGGAAAGACAAACAATTAAGAATAGCTAAAAACAGTCCTGTATAATAAAAGAACTTCTATAGGTATCACCGTCTGTGATTTCAATGTGTATTGAAGAGAAATAGTAATACAACCTGCACTGTATTAGCATAGAATCCGAGAAGTATATCAATGGAATCAAATTGAGGACCCTTAAATAAACCTACACACCTACAGACACTTAAATTTGACAAAGAACCCAAAACTATACAATAAGTATGGGGAGGGGGCAAGCATCAACAAATGGAGCTGGTCTATCTGCATGTCTGCATGTAGAAGAATGCAAATAGGTTCCTACTTATCACCCTGCACAAAACACAAGTCCAAGTGGACCAAAGACCTCAGCATAAAGCCAGATAAGTGAAATCTAATAGAAGAAAAAGTAGAAATAGCCTTGACCTCATTGGACCATGAAACAAGTTCCTGAACAGAATACCAACAGTTCAGCCACTAGGAAAAACATCAGTAGATGAGATCTCATGAAACTGAAAACCTTCTGTAAGGCAAAATTACTGAGAATAAATTAAAATAGCAGCCTACCGATTGGGAAAATATCTTCACCAGCCCTACATCTGACAGAGGATTAGTATCAAGAATATATAAAGAACTCAAGACATTAAAGATTAACAAAGAAAATAATCCAATATAAAAATAGTGTATAGAGCTAAACAGAGAATTTTCAACAGGGAAACCTCTAATGGCTAAGAAGAACTTAAATAAATGTTCAATGCCCTTAGTCATTGGGGCAATGCATATTAAAATGACTCTGAGATTCCATCTTATGCCCCTCAGAATTGCTAAGATCAAAACTCAAATGACAGCAAATGCTAGTAAAGATGTGAATCAAGGGGCACACTCTTCCATTGCTGGTGGGAGTGCATACTTGTACAAGTGCTGTGGAAATGAAACCGGAGTTTTTACAAAAATTAGGAATTGACCTACCAAAAGCCCCAGCTACACCACTCTTGGGCTTAAACCCAAATGATTTCCACTATACCACAAGAACACTTGCTCAAATATGTTGTTAGCAGCTTCATTAATTATATACAGAAACTGGAAACAGCTTAGATGTTCCTCATCTGAAGGCCAGATAAAAACAATGTTATACACTCACACAATGGAATACTACTCAGCTATTTTTAATAAAGACACAATGCAATTTGCAGGCAAACTAGAATTGATCTTCCTGAGGTAGGTAACTCAGACTCAGAAAGATAAGAATGGTCTGCACTCACTTATAAGTGAATATTAGACAGAAAGTATAAGAAAACCATGCTATGATCAACAGGCCCAAAAAAGTAAGTAACAAAGAAGACCTAAAGTAATATGCTTAAATCTCACTCAGAAGGGGAAACAAAATTTGCATTGGAAATCATTGGACTAAGAAAACTTGATAAGAGGGGAAGTGGAGGCAAACAAAAGTGGGGATTAGGAGTAGAGAGAGCCAGGGAGGTCCAATGAGAAAAGGAAAACTGGAGGAGGAAGATCTGTGGGACTTGACATATACCTGGGATAAGAGATGTCTTAGGAAGTCTGTTGGGGACCTCCCTAGCTGAGACTCCTAGAAGCCTGAAATGGCTACCTCCTCTAGCCAGGAAGGATATCCAGGGGAGGGATATGTAAACCAACCCACCCATAAAACCTTCAACTCAAAATTTGTCCTGCCTACAAGATGTACATAGACAAAGATGGAGCAAATATTGATTAACGACCAATCCAAAACTGGCCCTACTTCTGACCCATCGTTGGAAGAGAACCTATGCTGGACACTATTAACATTATTCTGCTATGCTTAGTGACTTCAGCTTAGATTAACTACTCTGAGACACTACACCCAGCTTCAGAGAGAAGGAGATGCAGTGACCCATAAGCAAATATTAGAAAGAGGTCAGTCAGTCCTATGGAACAGTTAGGGAAACCATTGTGGGAGCCAGAGTGTTCAAAGACTCCACAAGCAGACCTAGAGAGTCAACTAACCTGGGCTCATGGTAGCTCAGAGACTGAACCACCAACCAAAGAGCATGCCTGGACTGTTCCTGGTCCTCCTACCGTGTGCAGCATATGTGCAGTTTGCTTTACATGTGGGACCCCCCACAACTGAAGGAGGGGTCCTCTGACTGCAATGTCTCTCCTTTGATCCTTGGCTGCTTTCTGGCCTCAGTGGGAGAGGATACACTTAACCTTTCAGTCTTAATGTGCCAGAGAGGGTTAGCATTGATGAGGGACTTCCCCCCTCTCCAAGGAGAAGGATAGGGAGAATAGGGGGAGGGGTGTGCCAGGAGGATCTGGAAAGACAGAAGGGGGCTACAATCAGCATGTAAAATTAATTAATTAAGAAAGAACTGTTTCCATTTATTTTACCCGATTTTTCTATTTTTGAAGTTTTCATACATAAACTTTACTCTCCAGTCTACATATTTGGCTATATAAATCTACCTAAATGTAAATTACAGTTAAATAAAAAGAAAATAATTTCCTCAGTCATTTGAGCAGTTTATAATATATACATTTTTCCTTCTCTGGGTAGCAACTATTTCTCTCCAATCAGGGTTCATGCCATCCTTCTCCTCCTGTTCAGATAGTACAGTTATCTTCAGGTATGGACTGAATAATTTATCTTTTAGTCATTCAAGTCATGGTATCCAGGTTTATGTCATGGAAAGATTATTCTACAATTAACTCTGGACAGTCTGGGGATAATTTTCAATGCTTGGATACAGACACATCTAAATTCAGTTCTGGCTCAACTACTTATGAACATGGATATCTTGGTTGTATTGAGACCTTTACTCCTAATCTGTGGAAACGGAATAATAGGTCTATTTTTGTTTGTTTTATTTTGTTTTACTTTACTTGGTCACATGCATCAAATGTGATAACACATGCAGTACACTGCACAGTGAAATCTTGCTGCCATGAATCCTCCCACTTATAGGAGTTCTCAAATGGTTACGCAGAAGCCTTTTTTTTTCACAGTTACTGGACCATACTTTGAAAGTGTCTGTTAGGGTTAATATTATAGTTGAAGAGAACTACCACAACTCATTTCCCAAACATGGTACACAATATGTGAGCATAACATCCCAATTATCTAATCAAAAGAAATCTTGTGAGCATTGATATGTTTGTGTGAACCTAGCGGCTGATTCTCTAGTTTAATTTGAAAATAGTGTAATTCATATTGTAATTGGTATCCATCCACTAAATAGAAAGAATTTAATGTGAGAATGAAGTTTGCCTATCAGATAGCCCATGAGAGAAGTTCAAGAAAAGGACTCTGGTACCACCTTCATCCAATATCCCAATTAACACAGAAGTTCATTTTAATTTTAATGCAATAATCTATTTCTTAGTTGTATTTTCCTTTATCTCTTCATTCACCCACATCAATACCTATCAAACAAACAAAAAAAAATCATCCTTCTTGTGAGTAGTTTTAATCATTGAGGGAAAAGAGCTTTTTCATATTTGAATTCTTCCTTGAAAAATATCTTAATTTTTACAATAATTGCATGAAAAACACATACAGATTAGCTTTCTATATATTCAATATGATGAGGATTTTATATTCAACAATGGAGGTAAAATTAAGACAATCTTTTTGCCTAGTAGAAAGACTGGCGTTAACAAAGTGATATATGCAAACATTTGATAAGTTTTTAGATATCCAATGTAGATGATGAAAGAGATATTAAAATAATTAAGTTTTGTAGCTGCAGAGGACTCATATTGGCATCCCAACAGCCACATGCAAAAGCCTAACAACCTGTAACTGTAGTGCCAGGAAATTCAATATAATTTTCTGGACTCAATAGTTACTTCATGCATGTGGTTCACATAAACTCACACAGACAGGCAGTACAGGTACACATAAATAAACAAAAAATTTTCAAAAAAAATCTCTTAAAAAAAGTTCTTACACATTTGTTAACAATTGTAGCTATTTATGTGTATTAAGTATTTACTTTGAATTTAAGTTTTATCAATTCTATATTGGGTGTATAAATCCAAGATAAGAATAGGAAAATTATCACAAATCAGCCAATTGATTACTCATTTTTTTGTGAACAGCTTGCTCAAAAATTATGTGCTGAATTAAAAACAAAGTAGTCTTTTTACTACTGTTTACAATATAGTCTTTCCAAAGCAGGAAAAATGTAAAAATACTTGGTCTTATCACAATTTTTAATGTTAAATTGTGAGAAATAGAGCTTCCTCTGACCAGATTGAGTTCTTTCTGCCTTCCACTAGGTAATTCAGTGGACAGATCTTTCCTGATTTGGTGACTCATTCCAGTTTAGAGTAAGTGCCCTTATAAATAGAGACTGACATTCTCTTTTATCATCCAGAGAATATCTGCAGAACTGACACAACCACTCACTTGGGCTTAAATCCACATTTGTAGGACATGCTTTCTTAATTTCTACATGTTTTTATTTAATTGTAGCCCATTTCATAAATCAAGGCCTCAAATTTCATTTTGGGGAAGAGAACCCTTTTATTTATATACTTCAAGTAGAAGTTAAGAAAAACAAAGAGGCTTGTTCATGTTTTTCAGCTTCTACTTTGCAAGACAGACATATTTGGAGTGATGTTTAAAGGCAAATCAGCAAGGTATAATTCAAGTTGTCAGTTTCCTAGGTACTACTGATTGAGTGTCAGTCAATAATAGTAGTTACAATTTAAAATTGTATGTATCATTGCTTTTCTGAGATTTAGTACTCTATGTTTAACATAGATTCTCCAAGACATTTGGTGGATAAAAACCATTTTTACAAGATTCTTTTTAGCCTCTATTTTCATTTCTATTATTAGTATTGTGAAGGAATTCAATGAAAAATTGAATGTAATCTAGATTAATCTTATAAGTCTTATTTGTATAGTTTAAATTTATTCTTTTGAGCACTCACTGAGATGGTGACACCCAGTGCACACTGTGTCTAACTAGCAGGACTGTGCTAGATCAGATACTGTGTACCAAGTGAGAGGTCAAGCTGTGAACTCCAAGATGGCAACATCTGTGTATCCCAGATAAGAGGAAACATCCTAGGACCTAGGGATGTACAATTCCACCAACCTCCAGCCCTCCCCACCCCCCACATACATGAGTGGTTCCTGCATCCCAGGCTTTGGTCATATATTGCCTTCTGACTACCTGTGCATACTCCAGAGTTCCAGGGACCTAGAGGTTCAGCCTTCAAACATCACACTACTCTAACTTCCATGAGTACAGCTCCCAGATACCAGGACAGGATTCTAGCCTCCTGTGCACTGTTCTCTTTTCTCCCTGTGGAGACTTGCGGGACAATAAGAGAATGTAGGATCTCATTCCAAGATGGCACACATGGAGTCTGAGTACTAGGGAAAAAGGGACTGCAGCGCTAGCTGCTGACTCTGAAATGCCATCATACTTATGGGTCCCCAGAAAGAGAAAGCATCCTGGCTACCAGCCACATGTGGATCAAGTCTTTGACCTCCTTATTATTACTGTCATTCTGAGGATGACTCTGGATTCCAGGCATTGGTAAATCCAGCTTACAGTTCAAGGTTCTACTAGCCATCTTGAAGAAACCTATGAAACCTCAGAAGCAAGCAGGTTAGATACCCAGCACCTGATCCCTACCTATAGGACCCACTGGGTAACAAGAAGTAAAGAAAAACCATAGAATATCAAAAAGGATCCATGCCCTACCTCATGGCCAAGGGCTCCCTCAGGCATCCCAAGAAGCTCAGCGGGCTCTAGGAACAACCAACCAACACCAGTGACAGCTATATATTAAAGACCAGCAAAAAGAACACAATGAATAAAGCACAGGGCAATGTGGTACCAACAGAATCAAGTAGTCAAAGCATAATAAGCCCCAAGTGTTCTAACACAGCTGAAACACAGGAAAGTGTCCTTTAGTCTATGCATATGGAGATGATATCAGCCGTTAAAGAAGAAGCTAGTAAACTCATCAAAGAAATATAGGTAAATACAATTAAAAAGTTAAGTAAATGAATAAAATGTTTTAACAGCTGAAATGGAAATACACACACATACACACACACACACACACACACACACACACACACACACTGAGGAAATCCTGGAGATAAAAAACTTAGAGAAGAAACAGGAATGACAGGTCTAATCACAATAAATAAAATACAAGAGATGGATGAGAGAATCAAAGGTGTAAAAAATCAAATTGAAGAAATTTATATATATATATATATATATATATATATATATATATATATATATATATATATATATATATATGTCAAAGAAAATATTAAATTGTAACAATACTGGCACAAAACATTCAAGAAATCAAGGACACAATGAAAAGACAAAACCTGATTATAATAATAGAAGGGAAGATTTCCATACCCAAGGACAAGAAAATATTTTCAACAAAATCATAGAAGACAATTTCCCCAACCTAGAGAGAGAGAGAGAGAGAGAGAGAGAGAGAGATGCCCTTAAACATACAAGAGGCGTACAGAACATAAAATAGATTCAACCAGAAAAAAAAAATCATTCTTCCACATAATAGTCAAAATAATGAATATATAGAACAAAGAAAAGGTATTAAAAGCTGCCAGGGAAAAGGGAAAAAGGCCAAGTAACATGTAAGTGCAAACTTATAAGAAACACACCTGTCTTCTCAACACAGATGATCTCAATGGTAAGGAGAAAATGGGAGGGAGGGAGGAATGGGAGGAAACAAGGGATGGGATAACCATTGAGATCAATATGAATAAATTATTAAAATATTTTTAAAAAATAAAAACAGGCTAACAGAATGGATGTGTATGCAGGAAGCACCATTCTAATGCATATCTCAGCAACAAAGATAGACTTTACCTTAGAATAAAGATATGGAAAAAGGTTTTCTAAACAAGTGGATCCAATAAGAAAGCTGCAGTAGCCATCCTAATATATAATAAAATAGAGTTTCAATAAAAATTAATCAAAAGAGATGGGTAAGGATACTTCATTCTCATCAAAGGAAAAACTCACCAAGGGAACATCTTAATGTTCTTCATGTATAATTGCCTTCTTTCCTTGTTAAATAAACAACAAGCCTTTATAAAAGTACCAAATAGAAAGAAAACAATTTCACAATCTTAATAATGTTCTTATCAATTTCAGAAAACTTTGCTAATGATGTTAGTTTTTTTCTGTGTCTTTGAGCAAATATGCAACACTATTGAGGAATCTAGATTTGGCTTTGATAATAACACACTACAGGCAACAGACATAATTGGGCATGTGTATCATTAACAGGAAGACAATAAAACTCTGATTATCACTGGTGATATCTGTGGTGTTGGTAAGAAGATTGCAAGATAATTGTCATAAGGAGTTGTAAAGACATTGTTTTCTCATGCCAAATGACATTTCTGGTGCACTAAGTTATAGACAATAAAGAGATAACTCAAAAATTAACTGTGACTCAATACTGAGACTAGGAAGTCTTCTTCAAACAATGCTTTCCAAACTTCTGTGTTAGGTTTTTCAAGAAATATATGATGTTTTTAAAAGATAAGCCATCAAATTAGATAATGAAAGGCAATAGTATTCATCAATTTTCTTTATTTTTGGTTACAACTCTGAACCAGCTGTTTTTCTGCATTGCTCCTCACATTACTTTTAGAGCATTTTTCTGATTCTAGAACCACCCAATTAAACATTCTTTGTGAATTGTGTAATATATATAGGCCAAAATTCTAGATACCTAGAGAAACTTTATGACAGCTGCAAGTAGCTATTCTTTACAAGAGTCATATGTCTAAAAAAAATCTATTTTCACTTCTGGTCACATTCTATCCTTTCATTTTTATTCTAACATTTTAATATGTGTAAAAACACTGCATTATATTAAATGTCTTTTGCTTTAAACATGACTATTTCTGATTTTTTCTCAATACCCAAGTCAACAAAGGCACAATTCATTGCATTGCACAATTATAATTTGAATCAATGACTGCATATTAAACAATATTTTATAAAGAAAACATCACCTAATATTATTTGGTTATAACATCTCTTTTTCTTTTCTCATTCACACAAAGAGATACCTTTTGACACCGGATTTCTTGAATGGATAAAAGCCAGGTCAACAACTGAATGTATCATCATAAAATCAGAAATAGGGTATAGAAGATACAGTAGAAGAAGAAGAATCTATTTTTGATTTTATGATGATACATTCAGTTGTCTACATGGCTTTTATCCAGTCATTAATCTAGTGAAAGTTTCGCCATTTGACTCAACTAGATATTAACTTATCCATACCTTTAGTACTTAATTTCTGGTACTTGCACATGGATAAATACATTGGAAGATGGCATTGCCACTTATGTTTCTTCACTTATTATGCCATTAGGGAAAGACCTGGCAGTGAATTGTTCAATCAAAATGTAGTCTCAGTGGTCCTGCAAAAACATGTTGTAAGTGTGGTAAGCATCTTAATCAGTCTATGTTAAGTAAAAGTTATTTTTTAAAAGTTTCACAATGAATATGGTCCTTCTCTTCTTCTTCATTCTTCTTCTTTAGCTTCCACATGCTATTATTTTATTTTTATATACATTTTATTCACATTATATCCCAATTGTAATCTGCTAGCTCTTATCTTCTAGTTCCCACCCTCCCTCCTTCCTCTGCTCTATTCCTCTCCCATAGGCCTCTGACAAGTGGGGTCATCCTTGCCCACTATCTGACCACTGGCTATCAGGTGTCATTTGGACACATTGCCTCCCCTTCCTCTGTGTTCTTACAGGGCCTCTCCATCAAAAGGCAGTGCTCCAATCTCAGGCACCAACCATAAATGAAAACATAGCATACCCCAACTTTTCAGACACAAGAAAGGTGGTTATAAGGTGTAAGGTCATATAACTAAGTGCTTAAAAAATAACTGGAGAGATCTCATAGTAGTACTTTACTGGCATAACTGAAAGCTCTCAAACAAAAACTAAGAAGTAACACCCAAAAGAGCAGATGACAAGTAACAATTGAACTCAAAGATGAAATCTATAGAATAGAACCAAACCAAATAAACTAACAAAATAAAGCAAAACAAACAAAGAAAAATACAAAGAATCAATGAAATGGAGTTAACAAATCCATAGCCAAAGTAAATAAAAATATATAAAGAAAACTGAAATTGATAAAATTAGATATGACAAAGGGACAGAAAAAAAGCACCGAGGAAAAAAATCATAAAGATACTTTAAGAATCTGTGTTCCACAAAATTAAAAAAAAAAACACAAAATAATTAATAATTTTTGGTATATGCTATCTACCAATGCTAAATAAAGATAAGAGAAGCAGTGTAAACAGACATATAATCCTTGATAAGATAGAATAAGTAATAAATATTCTCCCTACAAAAAACTGATTGAGGACCAGATAGACTCAGCAGAGAATTCTACAAAATATTCAAAGAATTAACTCAGTACTCCTCAAATTACACTGAAAAATAGAGAGAGGAAATACATAGCCTAAATCTTGTTACGGCAACAAAATTAGTCTGAATCCTAAGCCACATGAAGACCCAACAAAGAGAGAAAATTATAGACCAGTACACTATAAAAATCACCATGTTAGCCGGGCGGCGGTGGCGCATGCCATTAATCCAGCACTTGGGAGGCAGAGGCAGGCGGATCGATGCGAGTTCGAAGCCAGCCTGGTCTACAAAGGGAGTCCAGGACAGCCAAGGCTACACAGAAAAACCCTGTCTCAAAAAACAAAAAAAAAAAAAAAAAAAGAAAGAAAGAAAGAAATCACCATGTTAGTTCCTCCGCAAGCTGGGAAAAGAACTACTCAAGATCCAGATATACCAGTATTGGCCACATACCCATGTAACTGTATATTCTACTCCAGAAACACTTGCTCAACCATATTCATTGCTACTTTAGTCATAATAACCACTGAAATTAAAAATCACCTACGTATGCATTAATAGATGAATGGATTTTTAAAATTGCAGTAAGTTTACACAATGGAATACTATTCAACTGCTTAAAATTAAATCATTAAATCATTGGGTAAATGGATGAAGCTAAAAAAATATCCCAAATGAGTTAACATAGAGCCAAAAGAACATATATAGTGTGGATTCACTTATATGTGGATCTTAGTTGCTTACTTTTTTATAATCAGGGTAAATCCATATAACGACAGATGTTATATTAGAATATAGGGGAAACAAAGGGTCATCCTAGGAAGTGGAAATAGAATAGATAATTATAGATGGTTGGGGCTGAGGTCTGGACCTGGAGAAATAAATATGTAGGGAAAGCATAGAGCAGGGCAAATGAGGAAATATGTAGAAGGATAGACAAAACTAAGTGCTTTTTGAGTGCTCTTATGGAAACACCTAAAGTAGAAGCTTCTTAAAAGTATACTTATGTGAATGAAATATGATAGGGCAGAAACTAAAATCGGAATTTATAGTATGAAAAAATCTATTTTTAATAAAAAGATACAGTATAAATTGTCCATAAGCAGAAAAATGAGGTGGACCATTGATGTTTGTGTAGAAATAGCTGAAAGGATAGCATAGCACATGGGTTGTGATAAATGATCATTTATTGGGGAAATTTTTGCAATTTACTGCACACACACTGACAAAAAGACCAGGAAGCTCAGCATCCTCTCACCAGGAGTCCTCCCAATGTCTTAATTGGAGAGGTTTATAATGTCACTCATAAAGTTATCCCTGACTTTAAGACCAGATGCAAACATAATTTACTAAATATTAACAAAGTAAAAATTGAACAAATGAAAAGAAACAAAAACCTACTAAATCAAAGTATGGTGGGGGGCCAAGGGAAAACATTCCAAGAAGAGTTTAGATTTGAGCTTACTGTCTTTGAAATATAAAGGATACTTAGCTTGAAATTTCATGGCTATAGCTCAAAATGATCTTGTAGAATGGGAAAGAATACTGAATATATGATTAGATCCTTTAGACTTCACATTAGAAACTGAGTAAATTGATTGATGTCCTCTGAGTCTGGAAGGTTAAGATAGAATTTGGGCTTGCATGCATCATTCCAAAATTCTAAATAAAACACATTTAGGAAAAAGATGTGATGCATATGAGAAATGACACTGTCTTATATTTGAGTTGATTAATTTTTAGAATTACATATGCATACATGCATGCACAGAATCACATGAGTAAGGCAGTGGAGTTGGCAGAGAAATGAACAGAGATGAACTTATTCTGGGGAAAATGAGACATGAATTCTGTTCCTTATTTTGCATGTATTAGGCATTGCAAAAGTAAATTAAATTCATCCATGAAAGGAAAACAAGAGCAAGATGAACTTTAAAGTCTCTTCTAGTTCTACTAGTAGAGACAATTTAATTTTGCAGAAAGTATTATTGAGCCTGAAAATTTTAAAGGTCAATTAAGCATAATTCTCCAGAGAAATCTGCTGCTAACACAAAGATTTTATAATAACGAAGAATAAATGTCTATTTTTAGAATATTAAAGGCAGTCTGAATTTTAAGACAAGTACTATTTTACTACCTCATAGGATGTAGAAAAGAGTTGGAAAGCACCAAAGCTTAAACATAAACTACCAAATATTGGGAATTGTTACTACAAAGGTCTTATAAGTTAATTTTGAATAAAGGAAAAACATTATTTTCAGAGAAAACAACATATATAACCATAAAAAACATTAAATACACTTAAAATATAACATTATTAAACAAAAGCAGGAAAACACCTCTTGATGGTTTTTCAAAGAAGAATCATATCATGTCATGTTATCTATATTTCCTCTCAATGAATATTAATTTACCTTGGATAAATTAATATATTGTCTAAAAAGTAATTTACCTTGAAAAATTAATGTATGTGTTTCAAAAATAATAATGTATTAATTTTAACATATAAAAATAATATATTAATATATAAACTGGTCTTCAGTATACACCTAAATACTGAAGTAGTCTCTAATGCCAGTGTAGGAAACGATTTGCTAGTAGGGACAAGAGCAGGCAGGCAAATGAAAAAGGCTTCTTACTTCTATGTCTTTCTTATAGTTTGAAAGCAGAAGGTGTGGTATATATTAAAGTTGGCTCTCTCACCTCAAAAACATGGATTAAGAAGTTCAAAGGAGCACGGCGGTAGTGGGACACACCTTTAATCCCAGCACTCATGAGTCAGAGGCAGGTGCATCTCTATGAGTTTGAGGGCAGCCTGGTCTAGAAAGCAAACCCAGGACAGCCAGGGCACAGTTACACAGAGAAACTCTGTCTTGAAAAAACAAAAGCAAAAAATCAAAATAATTCAAATGGTATAATAATAACAACAATAATAAGAACAACAACAACAATAATAATTACTATTATTATAAATCCAGCTCATGTGTTCCTAGACATTTATGTTTTGGTTAATTACAAATATAATGAAACTGTCAAGCAAAATAGCTGTCAATGCTCTCATCTGTTTTAACTCCTTGCTACCACATATCTTAAATTAAAGTAGCTCCCATATCTATAGCTATTATGAGGAGGTCATCTATATAATTTTATTTTCTCGGATTGTAGTCCACTTATGTAATCTGACTAAAGTTTTAAGTATACATTTCTACTATTCTCTTAGCCACTGTGAAACATTGAATGGTCTTTTGTTATTCTTACACGTCATGTGATGGCTCCCTTGAGCTCATTTTTTTCCTTCTTTGATCACTATCTCTTCTTTTTCCACCTAACCATTCCTAAATCCTGAGACAACCATCATTAACCACAACTTTATAACCAGACCATAGACAATGGTCATAAATGTAATGTTATTAGTTTCCTACAAAATTAGGCAGTACATTTATGTAGAATTGATTTTTTTATATTTAAAATAATCTAATAAGGTAAGTATTTTTTCCTTCATCCTTTATGTTTTTCTTATGTAATAAGAATCTGGTACATCATTTACACTATGGGATACTACTTAACTATTAAAGACAAAGAAATCCCAACATTTGTGGACAAATGGATCATACTGATCATACTGAGTGAGTTAACCCAGAAGCAGAAAGACTCACATGGTATATACTCACTTATGATGGAGCACTAGCCCAAAAGCATGTCCCATGAAAGTCTTCATTTACAAGGAGATTGGGATAGATGTGAGGACATCCTACTGGGACTCTAGGTAAGAGAAATATAGGATATGGGGAAATAGAAGGACCCAGAAGGTCCTAGAACCCTACAAGAAGAACATTGTAGTGGTTGGATTGGGGCCCAGTGGGGTCTGCTCAAATTATTGCACTAACCAAGGACAATATAAGTAGTAAACATCAAACCCCTACTCTGATCTACCCAAAGGACAGGACATTCTCCATAGTTATGTGGAGAGCGGGCAATGACTCTGACATGAACTCTGGTGCTCCATATTTGACTACCTCCCCTTGGTGGGGAGGCCTGATGGCACTTAAAGAAAGAATAAGCAGACTACCAGGATGAGACTGGATAGCCTATGGCCAAAAAGTCTGGGTGAGGTCCCCTGAGTCTTAGCCTAAGGGGAGGGGAACAGGGTAAAAGCAGCAGGGAGGGTGGAACAGGAGGATTCAAGTGATGGGATAACAATTGAGTTGTAATCTGCATAAATTAATTAAATAAAAAATAAAAGAATAATAAACCAAGTGCAACAAATAGTATAAAAAAAAAAGAATCTTATCTTTCTATTTAGAAAAGCTGCAAACTTGGTTTAAGATGTATCTAAGACTACATGTGCATATTCTTGACAAAATAGAAAAGAAATGCTGATATCAATTATAAATATTCATTCTGAAGCATCTTAAAACCTTAGCTGATAGCTATGACTTCCTTCACCTACTAGACATTCTGCACCCTCAGCGAGCATCTGAGTATGTCTTAGTTATTCTCCTGAGGAAATGTACCATACATTCATTATTCAAGATTCTAGGTTATTTTTCACTTTACCTGGATTTGATGTTGTAGTTCCCTCTTGACTTTAGTTACAAGACATGGTAACACCAATTAACACCTTCAAGGATCTCCTGCACTCATGACATCATCTACATTTCCTCTACTGTGGAGAAGAAACTCAATTTTCTCCTCATAGGTAAATTCAAAGAACTGATTCGTCACTAAATAATCCTTATTTATATTAATAGGTACAAGTGTAAATATGATGATACCTTTGGAGATACTACATGTATATAGTCTTACCTTCTGAATCAATAACTCTTCCTAACACCCTTGTTATTTTATTAGCGTGTTGACTTGAAGACATCAGAAGCCTAAAGTGGCTAGAAGTAAGTTTGAATTTCTAGTCCAATGGAACGGCTGATGAATCTCTTCATTAGAAGCACAGTTTTTAGGTCAACAAAACTTAAGGTTAATAGAACAGGAAACAAGTATTTCCCTAGTGGATCATTAGGGATAATAGTGAATGAAAACCATTCACATTTTTCTCCTTGATACTTGCACCCATGAATCCTGGATATAAAAGAAATGGTGGTACACATTGGTACTTATTTAAAGAATATAGCACCTTCTGAAGATACCTGAAGTAGCCCTCAACACTACTGTTACATAATTGGCATTGTGATAGTGTCTTTAAAAGGCCTTTCCATGTTTCTATAAAGCCAACTGTTTGAAGAAGATGGAGAACATGATATATCTGTGCATCCCAGGCATGTGAGCCCACTGTCACACTTCTGAATGGTTCATGTATTTTGGTTTTTTTTGTTTGTTTTGTTTTTTTGTTTTGTTTTGTTTTTCTACATTATTTTTTTTATTAATTTATTCTTGTTACATCTCAATGTTTATCCCATCCCTTGTATCCTCCCATTCCTCCCCCCCCCATTTTCCCATTATTCCCCTCCCCTATGACTGTTCCTGAGGGGGATTACGTCCCCCTATATATTCTCATAGGGTATCAAGTCTCTTCTTGGCTACTTGCTGTCCTTCCTCTGAGTGCCACCAGGTCTCCCCCTCCAGGGGACATGGTCAAATGTGAGGCACCAGAGTACGTGAGAAAGTCGTATCACACTCTCTACTCAACTGTGGAGAATATTCTGACCATTGGCTAGATCTGGGAAGGGGTTTAAAGTTTACCTCCTGTATTTGGAATACTACTCAGCTATTAAAAACAAGGAATTCCCGAAATTTGTGGATAAATGGATTGAGCTAGAAATGATCATAATGAGTGAGTTAACCCAGAAGCAGAAAGAATCAAATGGTATATACTCACTTATATCTGCATACTAGCCCAAGGGGCATGTCCCACGAAAGCCTTCACTTACCAGGAAACTGGGACAGAGGGAAAGGCATCCTATTGGGACTCTAAATGAGAGACGCATGGGAGAACAGCAAAATAAAAGGATACAGAGGGTCCTAGAAATCTACAAGTAGAACAATATGATAGGCAGATTTGGGCCCAGGGGTCCCGCTCAAACTAAGGTTCATGTATTTTGTGTATAAAATTGGATCCTATTCTTCTCTTCCTCATTCAATAGGGAACAGCAGAAGAGAAACAAAAAGTACTGGCAAAGGGCTATCTATCCAAGACATTGGGATATTTTCATGACGCTTGTTTGTACTTCAGTATCTACTTAAGCTAAATCACTTAGACATCAATTCCATTTGATATTGGATTGCTGCAGTGCATATCTTACTTTAAGTCATGATGTACTAGATAATCCACAACATAAGAAATATCCTCCACAGGATTACGGATGTAAACATCTGGTTGCAGATGGTGGCATTGTTTAGAGAGGTGGAAGGTGAGAAAGTGCAGCCTTAATCAAGGGAGTACTCCATTCTGGGCAAGCTTTGAAAGTTTTTTTTTTTAATTTATTATTGTTGCATCTCAATGGTTATCCCATCCCTTGTATCCTCCCATTCTTCCCTCCCTCCTATTTTCCCCTTATTCCCCTCCCCTATTACTGTTCCTGAAGGGGATTACCTCCCCCTGTATATGCTCATAGGGTATCAAGTCTCTTCTTGGTAACCTGCTGCCTTTCCTCTGAGTGCCACAAGGTCTCCCCCTCCAGGGGACATGGTCAAATGTGAGGCACCAGAGTACATGAGAAAGTCATATCCCACTCTCCACTCAACTGTGGAGAATATTCTGACCATTGGCTAGATCTTGGTAGGGGTTTAAAGTTTATTGCCTGTATTGTCTTTGGCTGGTGCCTTAGTTTGAGCGGGACCCCTGGGCCCAAATCTGCCTATCATAACAGGCTGGTTGATCAGTGGATTCGAATCGAAGACCCAGATATGAATCCACACATATATGGTCACTTGATTATTGACAAAGAAGCCAAATCCATTCAATGGAAAAAGGATAGCACCTTCAAAAAATGGTGCTGGTCTAACTGGATGTCTATGTGTAAAAAAATGCAACTGGACCCATATTTGTCACCTTGCACAAAACTCAAATCCAAGTGGATTAAAGACCTCAACATAAAACCAGAGACACTAAGTCACTTAGAAGAAAAAGTGGGGAAGAGCCTGGAATATATTGGCACAGGAGACAACTTCCTGAACAGAACACCAACAGCCCAGGCCTTAATGTCAACAATTAATAAATGGGACCTCATGAGGCTGAGAAGCTTCTGTAAGTCTGGAGACACTGTCAAGAGAACAAAGCGACAGCCTACAGACTGGGAAAAGATCTTCACCCACCCTACATCTGACAAAGCTTTGAGAGTTTAAAGCCTTTCTTCACTTCCAGTTCACTCTCTTTCATCTTATAGTTAAGCAAACAAACAAATAAATAAATAAATATGATGCAAATGGATGTGATCTTTTAAAAATTCGATTTTATACTATTTTGTACATTACTTTAAATAATTGTAACAATTCTAAAAAATAATAGATTGGTCACTGAAACAAATTCACTTACAAGAATATATAAAATCAATCAGATGAAAGAAATCAAAAAATCAGTTCAAGATCTGAAGTTGAAAATGGATTCAATGATAAACACACAGACAGAAGAAAAAACGAGAATATAAAATCAAGTAAATGTGAAATTATATTGGAAGATAATACATGTATAATGTTCTTATCATTTAATAACTGCCAGTTACAGTCAATCATCTAGATATATACATATATGCATATATATTAAATATATATAGTATAAGGAAGAAAAGTAAATAGTTTTTATATGATTTTATTTATTTTTTTGTTCTTATATCTGTTTTGTCTTATATCTGAATTGTATATTATTTTGATAAAATTATGTTTGTTAAACTTTATTTGGTTTATATAATCATTCTAAGATATAAAACATTACCTACAAAGATTCAGAGAACTTGGTATAGATATAGACTGGCTATGATTTTCTTCTTAATTATTAATGTTCCTAAACTTTATCAAATTCATATTTTATAATTTAATATATACTAGTAGTTCACTATATTTCAAGATTTTTAAAAAATATTTTGGTTTTATTGATGTCTCTCACATAGACATTCAAAAAATGTATATTAGTCTAACCATACATATGTACAACATGTATTTTAGACTAATATAAAGATATTTAGACTAATATTTATAATACAGATTTAAATAATTTAAAGAATTAGCTCCTTTATTCTTTTTTGTCTTATAATTTATTAAGATTACTTTCTGATAAATTTCCCCTCACTTCTATCTTCATGTTCCCACCCTCCCTCCATCTTTCCCCCTACTCCCCTTCTCTAGTCCTCTGGTAGAGCGGACCTCCTCCACAACCATATGAC
Source organism: Acomys russatus (assembly GCF_903995435.1). Classification (NCBI taxonomy): domain Eukaryota; kingdom Metazoa; phylum Chordata; class Mammalia; order Rodentia; family Muridae; genus Acomys; species Acomys russatus. The sequence goes on along the minus strand of NC_067151.1, from coordinate 48,284,619 downwards.
CAGAGACTATTGAGTCTCCTCTAGGTAGACTGTTCCCTCTTCTGTGTGCCACCAGGCCTTCTCACATGGCAAAGAGACCAAGTTGGGGGCACCAGAGATAATGTCAGAAGCAATCCCCACTCTCTTCACAACCATGGAAAATAAACTGTCCTTTGGCTATATCTGAACAGAGGGTCTACGTTTGACTGAATGTTTTGTCCTTGGTTGGTGCAACAAGTTGTACAGCTACCTAAACCCAGGTATAAATCCGCCAGCCTTGATGGTCTCCTTGTGGGGCTCCTGAACCCTCTGGGTCCTTCCATTCCCCCCTCTATCCTTCCATACCACTCTCACTTGGAGTCCAGCAGCTAGGCCCAGCATCTGTCCTGAGACCCTAATGAGTGGAGACTCTCAGAAGACATCTATGTTGGGCTAATATCCACTTATAAATGAATATATACTGTGCAGGTCTTTAGGAGTCTAGATTACCTCACTCAGAATGATCATTTCTAGTTCTATCCATGTGCGTGCATATTTAAAGATTTCCCTGATTTTAATAACTATTACTGCTAATGAGGTATAGTGTTAAAGTAACTCCTACCAACTTCTTATTATACCAATAGATCAGTGTATCTTTCAGACCTCAGCAGAGAATCTTCTATGTGCAGTAGATAGTTGGTAACACAAAAAATCACAATTAGTCCATGTGCAGAGAATAAGTGCTCAGACTCAAATGAAACAGATACATTGTACTCTTTTCTCCCAAATTTCAGACAAAATTGCAAAAGAACAGGTGCAACAATAATACTATCCAAATAGTCTCTACAAAAGAAAACTGTTTTTGAATACTATTTTAGGCAGTTGCATATACAAACTTATAGAGGTGCTTAAGACCTACACAAACTCAGGCCAGAAAAAAGAAAAACAAAAGCAAAACAAACAAAGAGAAAAAACAGCACAAAGAATATAGATAGATATGAAGCTGCACTCCTCTTCTACTCTGAGGCTTGTTCCTGTCTACTGGAGCATGTGAGATCTAGCTGGGTTAACATCCTTAAGTAACACAAACTCTGCTCCTAAGTGCAGCACTATTTGGACTTGATCCTTTTTAAAAATATAAAGACACTAATTTGGGAGGGTACAAAATAAGGATGGATCTGGGATGAGGCTGAGGAATGGAAAAGGTCATTTGTATTGAAATACAAAGTGTGTAATTTTCAAAGAACTAAGAACACATTTTTAAAACATAATTAGTTAGGGTTGGAGAGACAGTTCTGTGGTTTAGAAGTCACGCTGCTCTTAGACAAGACCCAGAGACAGGTTCCATACATAGAAACCACACTGTGGCTCACTATCGTTCACCATTCCAGTTCCGGGGGATCCCATACTCTATCCTGACCCCCACAAACACCAGGCAGGCACGTAGCATATATACAAGCACTCAAGTAAAAACACTTATCTCATAAAAAAAAAATCATTGAATGTGGAGCTTACATGTCTCATAATGCTGTTGCTTTCCCACTCATTTTGCTATATATTACACTGCCTTTGAAGTCACTAAATGTTTCTAAACTGATTTGTGAAAAGTTCATTTATTATCTTGCTGAAAACCAGTTATTTTAGAGTTTTCTTGTCCTCTGTGGAAAAGCTGCCATCTCTATCTCCATGAGTCCTCAGTAACCCTGTTGGCCTTGGGGGTGTTCATATATGAATCATAATAACTAATGATAGAATTCTTCCATCAGCCAAGGAACTAAAAGGCCACAAGTCTTATGGCGTTTTAATCAATACATTGTCTTAGAATTTAGAAAACACAGGAGCTGACATATGACAGCAGTCCTTGCATCAAAGAAAAAATACTTTCCTCCCTTGGTGCCTCCTTATTTTTTCTGACTGCTCAGATTTTCTTATGGTTACAACTCTTTGCTAAGAGACATTTGTTGATGACACCCTTCTTTCTCTCCAGTTGGGTCTTTTCAATGAAAATTTTACTTTCTAAATAGCTTGGTTTACTGTCACAAACCCTTTAGCATAGTGAACAACTAACAGGGGTTAATTGCTGTACCAATTCTATTCTCAAATTATTAAGAATGCATACTTTATATCTTTCTAAATGGCAGTAATTCATTAACAGAAAGATATTTATTCATGTAATTAAGAGATAGATTTAATGGGAATTTCCATTTCAATTACTACAGATATCTGATAATTTGCACAATAATGTCTACTCAAATGAACAAAATTAATTATTTTAACTTTTATATAATTTTGAGATAAAAATATTCATGGTGATATACTCACAGTATGATAAATAACCTTTGTAATAAGTTTATTTTCAAGACTTATGCCTCAAAAATATTTTTCAACAGGTTTTCATTAAAACTTTGACTAGGAATTGCAGTTCTTGACTTCATTACACAGGAATGACTAAAATATGACTTCCATTCTTGTCTTCCACTGAATCCAACACACAAGGCAGCCCTTACTTTTATTAAAGCAACAACATGAACTAAAGCTCAGTAGTTTGGTTTGCCAATCTCAACTAAGCTAATTGGTCCTCTGTGCAATGTAGAATCTTCTACCTATAGAAAGTTCCATCTTTCTGTATGTCCCATTTGTTCCTAAGGCAGCGTTTCATTCTCCCAATATGCCTTGTGGACACTGCCATCAGTTACTACTTCAAATACAGATATCTTTCTTTTTAAATCTAAAACAAAGGAAGCAAACAACTACTTAACTCTGAAGCCTCCCCATTCCACTAATAAACACTCGGAGTCATCTCAGTGTCAGCATTTACTTGAAGTTTTTGCTTATGGCTCATATTTCAAAAGAAAATCTTAAATAAACCACCAGCTTATAAGAGTTTGAGAAATGAACTTTCTTTAGAAATATATGGTTATTTTGGATGTTCAGATAACGGGATTAGTTTCTTTTACTATGTGGTTCCAGCTGGCGAAAATTTGTGCTTTCATTTTGACACTAGTAGTGATTTTAGGTTAGCTGGTATAATTAAAATGTTCTGGCAAAAGGCACATTCTGGTGATTTTAAAAACCATTGATAGAATTACAGTGCAAGATAAAGAAGTTTTTTTTTTTGTGATTTGTTACTACTTAAGGAGACAGTCATAAATGATCCTTGAAAATATATACAATACCAGACAAATTGAATCAATCTTGAGAGGAAAATTATAATTGGCCTCTCAGATGACTTTCTCCTTTGTCAACCATGTAATTTTCAAAGGATTGCAAAGGTGCTATTCTCAAAGTCATTGTGCCAATTCCCATTTATGCTGCAATGTCTCTTATGGTTGCTTGGAAGGGGAAAGCTACGACATAAGGATATTAGACAATTTTGGGAGAAATCATTGCAAGAAATCAGCTGTAGCCAGGTCTTTGTATTATTATTTATTTATTTTACTAAGTTTTAATTTTATTCTTCCACATGTGGATATCCAATTTTCTGAGAATCATTTGGTAAAGAAGCTGTCTTTTCTGCAGTGTGTAATATTTTTTTGTCTTTGTCAAGTATCACATGGTTATGCTTATTATATTTTTATTAAGACAATTTTAAAATTTAAATATATTTATTATGTATTTCCCTTCTACTAAACTCTTTAACATTCTCTTCCCCTCTCTACCCACCAATTTTTAAGTTCTTTCTCAAAATAAGCAAAACAAAAACACTCAAAACTAAGAAAACAAACAAAAAACACATATATTGTAATTTACCTTCCTCTTCTGCCTACTTCTCTCCCTAGACCTCTGAAAGAATGTAACCTCCTTCCCTGCCATATCGCCAAAGGATATCAGGTCTCATCCAGATAGCCTGCTTCATCTTCCTCTGTGTCTTCATAGGCCTCCACACCAAAGGGAAGTGATCAAATTGGAGGCACCAGAGCTCATGTTAGAGGCAGACCCACTCCCCCCACAACCTTGGTAAATGAGCTGTCCGTTGGCTAGATCGGAACAGGGGGGTCTCGGCTTGCTGCATACATTGTCCTCGGTTAGTGCAACAGTTTGTGCAGTTCCCCCCGAGTCCATATCCTCGAACCTTGATGGTCTCCTTGTGAGGCTTCTGAATCCGCTGGGTCCTTCCATCCCCCCATTCTTCCGTATCACTCTCATTGCTCCACCCTGAGTCCAGCAGTGAATCCCAGCAACTGTCCAGATCCCCTGCTGGGTAGAGTCTCTAAGAGAACATCTATGTTGGCCTAATATCCACTTATGAGTGTATACCGTGCACATCTTTCGGGATCTGGGTTCCTTCACTCAGGAAGATCGTTCCTAGTTCCATCCATTTGCCAGCAATTTCAAGATTTCCTTTTGTTTGTTTGTTTTGTTTTGTTTGTTTTTCAAGACAGGTTTCACTATGTAGCTTGGCTGTTCTGGACTCGCTTTGTAAACCAGCACGGGTTCAAAACTCACACCGATCCACTTGCCTCTGCCTCCCTGAGTGCTGGGTATAAAGGCATGTGCCACCACTACCTGGCATCAAGATTTCCTTTTTTACTCCTCTCCTAGCATGAAAGACATCAAGAAGATACTAGACAGTGTGGAGATCGAGGCGGACTACGACCTGCTCAACAAGGTTATCAATGAGCTGATTCGAAAAACATTGAGGCAAACTTGGCAAGCTTGCCAGGGTGTCTGCTGGTAGGGCTGTAGCTGTTTCTGCTGCCCCTGGCTCAGCAGTTCCTGCTGCTGGTTCTGCCCCTGCTGCAGCAGAGGAGAAGACAGATGAGAAGAAGGAGTAGTCTGAAGAGTCAGATGATGACATGTGATTTGGCTTGTTTGATTAAATTCTTGCTCCTCTGGGGGGGGGGGGGGGATGGCAAACAAACAAACAAACAAAAAAGCTGAGGAGTATTCCATTGGGTAAATGTACCACAGTTTCTTTACCCATTCTTCAGTAGAGGGACATGTAGGTTGTTTCCATATTCTGGCTGTTACGAATAAAGCCACTACGAATATATTTGAGCAAATGTCTTTTATGTATGGTGGAGCATCTTTCAGGTGCATGCTCAAGAGTCATGAGGTAGGAATATCCCCAATTTTCTAAGAACATGCCAGATTGATTTCCAAAGTGGTTGCACAAGATTCACTTCTACCTGGATGGAGGAGTGTGCCCCTCTCCATACATATCTCCTCCAGTATGTGCTGAGACTTGAATTTTTATTTTATTTTATTATTATTTTTTTAAATTTTTTATTTTTTTATTAATTTATTCTTGTTACATCTCAATGTTTATCCCATCTCTTGTATCCTCCCATTCTTCCCTCTTCCTCCCCCATTTTCCCATTATTCCCCTCCCTTATGACTATTCCTGAGGGGGATTACCTCCCCCTGTATATTCTCATAGGGTATCAAGTTTCTTCTTGGCAACCTGCTATCCTTCCTCTGAGTGCCACCAGGTCTCCCCATCCAGGGGACATGGTCAAATGTGAGGCACCAGGGTACGTGAGAAAGTCACATCCCACTCTCCACTCAACTGTGGAGAATGTTCTGATCATTGGCTAGATCTGGGTAGAGGTTTAAAGTTTCCTGCCTGTGTTGCCCTTGGCTGGTGCCTTAGTTTGAGCGGGACCCCTGGGCCCAAATCTGCCTATCATAATGTTCTACTTGTAGGTTTCTAGGACCCTCTGGGTACTTCTACTTTGCTATTCTCCCATGCTTCTCTCATTTAGAGTTCCAATAGGATGTCCTCCCCTCTGTCCCAGTTTCCTGGTAAGTGAAGGCTTTTGTGGGACATGCCCCTTGGGCTAGTATGCAGATATAAGTGAGTATATACCATTTGAGTCTTTTTGCTTCTATGTTAACTCACTCATTATGATTATTTCTAGCTCAATCCATTTATCCACAAATTTCGGGAATTCCTTGTTTTTAATAGCTGAGTAGTATTCCATAGTGTTCCTCCACTATTCAATATTCTTCTGTTGAGAATTCTATATTTAGCTCTGTATTCCATTTTTAATTCAGTTATTTGGTTTGGACATGTTTAATTTCTTGGGTGCTTTATATATTTTGAATATTAGCCCTTTGTCAGATGTAGGGTTGTTGAAAATATTTTCCCAGTCTGTAGGCATTATTTTGTTCTGTTGACAGTGTCTTTTGCCTTACAGAAGCTTTTCAGTTTCATGAGGTCCCATTTATTAATTGTTGATCTTAGAGCCTGAGCTATTGGTGCTCTGTTCAGGATGTTAACTCCTATGTCAATGAGGTCTAGGGTTTCCCCCACTTTCTCTTCTAGCAGATTGCGTGTCTTGTTTTATGTTGAGGTCTTTGATACACTTGGACTTTATTTTTGTGCAAGGTGATAATATGGGTCTATCTGCATTTTTCTACATCTAGACATTCAGTTACAGCCAGCACCATTTATTGAAGATGCTATCTTTTTTCCATGGTATGGTTTTAGTTTCTTTGTCCATAGCTGTGTGGGCTTACTTCTAGGTCTTCTATTTGATTCTATTGATCAAACAGCCTATTTCTGTGTTACTATCATGGTGTTACTATTTTTGTTGCTCTGTAGTACATCTTGATATCAAAGATGAAGATCTTTTATTGTACAGCATTGTTTTAGCTAATCTCAGTCTTTTTTTTCCCACATGAAGTTGAGAATTGAACCTTCTAAGACTGTGAAAAATTGTGCAGGTATTTTGATAATGATTGATCTGAATCTGTAAATTCCTTTTGGTAAGATAGCCATTTTTACTATGCTGATCCTCCAGCTCCAACTTAGTGACACATTTAGAAGCCCTAGGGTGAAAAAGGAGCAGAAACACCCAAGGGGAGTAGATAGCTGGAAATCATCAATCTCAGGGCTGAAATCAATAAAATAGAAACAAACAGAACAAATTCAAAGAATCAAGAAAACCAAGAGCAGGTGCTTTGAGAAAATCAACAAGATAGACAAACCAAATAAAAGGCAGAAAGACAGGATCCAAATCAACAAAATCAAAAATGAAAAGGGAGACATAAGAACAGACACTGGAAAAAAATCAAAAGAATCATTAGGTCAAACCACACCAAACATAAGCCAAGGAAAATCAAATGTAAAAACCCTGTGGAGTCTCTTATGTTGGTGAATTACTCCTGGATGTGAGAAGTTCCTGGAGTGGGTGATATAGCCAGTGACAGTTTATTGGAGAAAATTTATTTTCCCTTTCTTCACAGGGATAAGGAGAGCTCAGTTGTCAACCTTTTCGCTCATCACTAGGATTTCATTCATTAATTCATATATTTAAATTTTAAAATACAGCAAAATAAAATATAATATGGTAAAACAAAAAATAGGACTTTGGGCGGGGACAAGACAAACCAAAGGACAGAAACGAGCACAAGAGAAGGCACACGGATCAGAGGATCAGAACCCATTAGTTTATTATCTCAGGAACAGACACACACACACACACACACACACACACACACACACACACACACACACACAAAATAAGGCACAGGAATCAGAACCCATTAGTTTATTAACTGAGGAATACACACATATCAAATACATAACATTCAAGGGGCTAAGAAAATTTTAAATAAATGTTCAATATCTTTAGTCAGCCGGGAAATAGATATCAACACTTTTGTGATTTCATGTTTCAGCTATGACAGCTCATTCTGGGGAAGTTGTGGGGTAACTAAAACTCCCATCTTTTGCTGGTGGGAGTTCAAACTAGTACACCCACTATGAACGTTGGTGTGGTAGTACATCAGGAAGATGAGTGTATCTATCTACCCCAAGGCCCACCTATTCCATTCTTGGTCATATGTGCAAAGGATGCTTCATCCTACCACAAAGACATGTACTCTACCATCTTCATTGTTTTCTTCATAATAGCCAAGAATTGGAAACAACCTAGATATCCCTCAACAGGAGAATGGATAAAGGAAATGTGTCATTTCCATAATGGAGAATTACTCAGGTGTAAAAAGAAATAATATCATGCAATATTCAGGCACAAGGATGGATCTAGATAAAAATCATCCTGAGTGAGGAATCTCAGAAACATGTATAGTCATTTTTACGGGATATTAGCTATTGATTCAATGGTAACCCATCTATAATCCATAGGACCACATAGGGCAGCTATAGAATAAGGTAATGGAGGGAGCAAATAGCTCTTGCTCTCATTAGGAGAGGGAATTACATTAAATAAATATTAATGAAAAGGGAGCTTGAATAGAAGGATTGAGGGGTATAGGAGAGGGAAAAGAAAGTAGTAGGAGAGAATAAGGAGAGAGACAACTAAGGGGTATTTGAAGGGTAGTATGAAAACCTAATATAATATAAGCTTCGTAAAATATATACATATGTGAAGGTGATCTAAATTAAACTATCAAACAATGGAGGGAGGCAGAATCCCCACATATCATTTCTTGTCATTCAACCAATCATTCAGTATCAGGATGTGGCTACATCTAATAAAGTTAAGTGGCCAAAAGGGCCACTTGTGAATCCCAAACTCTGGCTGTTGCTAAGACTATACATTGTTCTCAAACTGACAATAGGGCATCATTACTGAAAACAATACCTCAACTGGACATGCAGATATCAAGTTGGTACATGTATAGAACCTTTACATTCCAATGCCTTTCATGCAGAAAGGTACTCTGCATGTTTTCAAAACAGTAGCACAAACATCAAGCCAACCATAAACCCTTTGTCTACAATGCTGTCCTGATTGTAAAACATGTTAGAGTAATGGTGGGCAAAGCTTGTGGAATTAATCAACCAGTAACTGATTTGACATAAGGCCCACCCCAACAGGATGTAACCCATTATAGGCCCCTCTTGGGTGACCAAGACATGATAATCTGGGGAACTATAAGAAAACCAAATAATACTGGAGTAAAAAAAATGCTCATAAGATGCCTCCTAGATACTCTGCTACTCTCATAGATCAGTGTCTTTTTCAACTTTCATCAAAGTAGTTTTCTCTACAGAAGACAGAGAAAAACAGTCAGATATTATGCAATGCATGAAGATCTTGTGACACTCAGCCACAAATGTCATGTGTCCATCAAAACCCTTTAGCTCTGAGTACAGGAAATCCTGCCTCAAAGAATATAGAAAGAGTGTAAGATCTAGAAAGTATGGAGGACATCAAGAAAATGAGTCCCTCTAAACCAACATGAGCAAAGCTCATACTAACTCACAGAGACTGTAGCAAGATTTATAGGGCATGTACGGGTCTGCATCAGATACTCTGTGTATTTATTGTGGCTTCCAGCTTAGTGTCTTAGATAATCTAATGTTGAAAAGAGATAAATTTTAAAACCTTGCACTATTTTAAAACTGTACATAAACCTTTACAGTTTTCTTATAAAATCCAATATTGTTGCCTTAAATTTGAGGAACTTAAAACATAGGATAGATTTCTTTAAAAATTGTCCATAGTATTAGAGAAACATAGTGTCATAAGTCCATGATGCTGTCTATACCCTTAAATGTAATATGATCAACTATATCCGAGCAGTATATTCTATCTCCTGAGATTATAACAAGCTGTTGCAAAACTAATCAGTTACTGTCTAGTAGTTCTAAATATTGCCAAGAAACTCCGATGTGAGCATGAGGGTAAAGATAATCATGCACAAGTTGCACATCCAGAATTAAAGCTGGCCAGGCCACAGTGTTCTCTGAAACAGGATGTTTTCTTCTGGATAATATGCTTGAACAAACTCATAGTGATTGTGGTGGAAAGAAGAAAGCAATTATTGTTAACAGCCAACATAATGGAAAAAGCACATAGCATTTTTATTTGACTATTGATTTCAGCTAAAATTATATTCTTGTGTTTTTTCTGGACCACTGAATATAAAATATTTTAGGGAAATTCAAAGATAAATTGGAGACTGACCAGTAACTTAGAAGTGAACTTTTTCTGGATCAATGACGATTTCCAAGAATTTACATTGCTGAGTAAGATGAGAGTCCATGATAATTTGACTCTTCAATATCTTCCTCACTTCTCTAAATCATTTTGCATCCTGTTCTCATTGGTATATGTTAATTAGTAAAACTTTTCGTATGTTGTTTTTGTTTTATTTGATTATTTTCTTACACAATTATTTTTTTATGTTTTACCTTAATTTAACTCTCATGAATCTTCTGATTGTCAACTTGACCAAATTGTAGGGCACACCTCTGAGATCGTTTGAGTTAAATGGATTAATTGAAGACCCACCTTAAATCTGAGCCACACCTTCTCACAGCAGCCTATATAAAGAACAAGGAAGAAGCAAGTGTTTATTGTATGTCTGTTTGGCCTCTTTCTTTGGGGAAATTTAATACCTTTGTTATCATTAGACCATACTGCTTTGGGATTCTGACTATACTGAATAATAGCTGATATATCCAGAAGTATGGATGAACAACTGCTCTATTCATGGACTTTCTGTGTGTAAGTATCTATTATTGGACTAGCTGAAAATCAGCCTGCAAGTCACTGGAATAAATGCACTTATATCATATATTGTATATCACATATTGTATATTATATATGAAATAAATATCCCATATATATGTGTATATATATATTACAATCTCTTGATCTTTACCTAACCATCTCTTTTAATCATTTAATACTTAGTCTTAAAAATAATTCCAAAAACTAAACAAACCTTTTTTAAAACTCTAAAATCTGATTCATAGTTTTTAAACTTTGGTCTTGCAAATAAAGCTTAGCATACATTTCATCAAAGTGTCTGTGATGTAGAATTACATACCTGCTGGCAAAACTAACCACAAGGTAATGAGAAATAACATTAGTGTTGTAGCTTGGTATCAGGGTATACTGTTTTATACCTCATTGTTATGTAGTGTCTGTAAAGTTGAATAATTAATAAACACTAAGATTTAAGTTAAATAGTATGATTTCATCATCATTCATTATATCATCCTTACAAGAATAATATTCTGCTGTGAAAGAAAATTCACCTAGTTTTGATTTGAATCATTTAGAGAATTTATCAAAAACAAACGCATAACCTTGATTCTTGTTTACCTAGTTTAAAAAATGTGCTCTACCAAACACTTACTGTTGGACATACAAAAGAAAGATACCTGTGACTAGAACAAAAGGAAAACAGAAAGATTAAAAAAGCCATTCTATAGGAAAAACCATAGCTTGCACTAGGAAACGTTATTCTTTTGCTTAAATTGTAAATGTATTCCTCTGATTTAAGGTCTACTGAAAATAGTAAAATTGAAGAATTTTGTTTTTAACTGATGGAGATACACTTTCCAGTCTCTCAGGTGAGACAGTTACTACAGACAAACTAGCACGGAAAGGTAGTAACTGCAGGATATGTCTTGTTATCCTAATTATATTTTCACAATGAATACGATGAGTTTTTATTTAAATATTTCTATTCAATTTAGTTATTACTAATCTGTTGTTCTTATATTATCACATTATTGTGCCAATTGCATATTATTGTATATAAAGCTTTGCTTTCTTCTAGCACATATCCTTTAAATTTGTTTCTATTTTTATCGGGGTAGGGACTTCATGCATACATGCCATAACCCACATAGGAGTCAGAGGAAAGCTTATCTTACCATACTCACACAAATATTAAAAGGAGATGATATGCGTTTTGATGGGGTCTTTCTCATTTTCTGGTTAATTTTAAGTCTGCCACTCTTGTGCATCAAATGAATCCCTAAAGTCTACTTTTATCATTTTAACCACTGCTAGTCCTGCCTTCCCAAAGACTTCTCACATCGTTGCCTTATCTGCTCCCCGTCCCTCCTGTGTACAGAGAGTCTTTCCTTGGCACTCTGGTCCTGCAGTGGTTCACATTTTTCTAAGGCCTTCTCTCTCACAGGTTACAAGGAACTCTTGACTGAGAATCTCAAGTCCACGATAGAACATAATATTTGTTGGATATTACAAACTGTGGTGTAAAGAATAACATCTGTCCATTTCATTTATGCTTTGCTTTATATTTCTTCAAATTTAACATTTGAACTGAAATTATGTGGTATTGGCAACTTTTTCTCTTTTTTAGCTTCCGTTTGTGTTTTGACTTATTCATTTAACGTTAAACTAGAGATGACTGTTACAAGGATTTTGCTGTTAAACATGAAAACACTTTTTTAATTACTGTGACTTCATCACAATTTTGTGACAATTTTCTGTGACTAAATCTCATTCATCCCCAAACATATTTTGTGTTTTCTCTGCTGTTTCCCAAGGTAATAACATTATGTTCACCTGATGATTCTGCACAACTAAAATTATTTAATACCCAAATCAAATATAATTTTCTCTTAATCTTGGACTAATTACAGTTAATGACATCTGGGATTAAATAATTCAAAATGCTTCTGAAACAATCTGTCTGTTATTTGCACTCAAAGACTGGACATTACTCTTCTGACTTTAACACCTTATTACTGTTACACACACAAACGTACACAAATGGACATGTACACACACACACATACACACACGCATACCCTAGTACCTAAAATACCTGAAAAATAATAATATCTACCGGTTTCTTAGGTTATATCCCACTTATCCAGGCAAACTCAAATTTTAAAATAGAAGTAAATGAAGAATAATGTTGAGGGAAGCATCACTAGATTTTTAAAAAAATAACTATGGTAAATATGGTTTTCCATTGTCCCATTGCATTTCTAGAACAAAATTTAATTAATAACTAAATTGAGTTTTGTTTACTAAAATCAGTTTCAAAGGACATGCAATGTAATTATAATTAAATAAATCTCTTATCTACTTCTGTCATAGAATAGTAAAAATCAATTAAATATTTCTTTACGTATATTATGGACTATTTGTAGGTGTCTATCATATGACTGTGGATAGATTGTGTGTGTGAGTGTGTGTGTGTGTGTATGTGTGTGTCTTTATCTCGAACTATGTAAATTATATAAAAAGATACTTGTCCATTGCCATATACTGTACAATTGGGTTAAAAAATCTACCTGACTTGAGTGGTGAGGGAATGAAGAAGCATTCAACACACAAACAAAAGTACAGAAAAACTGGCAAGAGTAGAGGTTAACTAATCTTGGTAGGAGGTCTCTGTAAGGGAGCAGTCCTAGGTTATAGTCTCATTAGTGGAGGAAGCTACAGCTGCTACTTTTTGGACACATTGGTTAATTGGTTTTTGGTAAACACTCTATTTATTTATTTATTTATTTTGGTGCTCAGTTTTTTCTTTATTAAATGTTATTTTATTTTCCACATACATGTGAATATTATCGCACATGTACACATCAAACTACCTATAGCAAGAAGCACCATGACATGATCAGGAACCACATAAATGTTACAATCCCAGTGTTGCAGCACGTACATCTGGCAGCCTTGAAGAAAATATCTTTACCATCTTGGTGCATCTAAAATTATTTTTTGTCATTTTTTAATATATTTTATTAATTTATTCATATTATATCTAAATTGTTATCCCATCCCTTGTATCCTCCCATTCTTCCCTTCCTCCCATTTTCCCCTTACTCCCCTCCCCTATGACTGTGACTGAGGGGCACCTCCTCCCCCTGTATATGCTCATAGGGTATCAAGTCTCTTCTTGATAGCCTGCTATCCTTCCTCTGAGTGCCACCAGGCCTCCCTCTCCAGGGGACGTGGTCAAATATGGGGCACCAGAATTCACGGGAAAATCAGACCTCACTCTCCACTCACTGGGGAGAATGTACTGTCCATTGGCTAGATCTGGGTAGGGGTTTGATGTTTACTGCACACATTGTCCTTAATGTAAATTAATATCCATCCCATCCTGTCACCATCAACCCAAAACATTCATCCAGACCTAAAAACATCCTAGGCCCCAAACAACCAAGTCCAACTGCAAAACCATGCTATCTTGTATTCAATCTCATCAGAGACCCAAGAAGGAACAAACTTGACCACCTGAGAATGCCTGGAGACCAGGCTAGTAGCTTTTCAAACACTATACTTGTCCTATGCTAAGGCTTTGTAATTGCTCGGAGAGGAATTCCCAGGAGAAATATTTTGCCAATTCACATGAGTCTGAGGCCTTGGGGTCTTCTTGTTAAACATACACATTCATTCAAGATGTCATCTTCTATTTGCATTCATTCAGGGCTTTTAACACTTCTCACAGATTCCTCTTTATTATTTACTAAATATTTACGATGAATCTTCACTTGAAAACCATTCCTCTCTCAAAGCCACCTCAGGCTTCCTCTCCTACCTACACGAAGAGCCAGAATCACTTCCCTGAGATGACATGGGTACCAAAAAGGTACCTGACTCTAAAGACCTCTACCATAATGGGTAATCACCACAGCAGAGGACGCTGGGTCTGAGAGTTTAGTCACTGTCAATAATACATATTCAAGCAGGTTCATTCAGTCCTAACACATTTACTCACAGCTTCCTCCCTTCCACCTGACCCCTGAGATAAAGAGTTCAGAGCAATAAGGAAAAACTAGAAGGACTAATAAGTAAACTATGGAGGCAAAGTGTACTGGTTCCCACCAATGACGTTACAAAATAAACAAAGACACACCGACCTGTTATGCTTACAGAATTGAACACACTGACCTGAGTAAACATATGTCCTTGTTATATATTTGGAGCATCATGTAAGGCACTACCGTAGACAAGAACTTCTTGCTTGCTAAAGGGCACACATGCTTTCCAACAAGACTCAGAACCTGAGTTTGCTTCTCAGAATCACGGAGGAAAAGGAAAGAACTCACTCCTGCAAGTTTTCTTCTGACCTCCACAGGACCACAGTGACAGGCAATTGTGCACACCTGAGCACACACACACACACCAGGTATAGATAAATAAATACATACATAAATAAATATCTTAGTAAAGTTGTATTAGTTCACTTACAACTTTATCTTGTATCCTTTTCAAGAAATAAAATTTCAATCTAATTTGCTCTCATGCCTGTTCCTCATTGCCTAATTTTGACCCTCTCCTAAGTAACATGTTTACTGTATCATGGATTATCTGGTACTTTATATAAAAACCCAATATTGTTACAAGTAACACATTACTACTATAATTATTTAGAAAAATGACTTTAAAGAGAATAACAATTTGAATTCTATTCCTATTACAATGCCAATTTCCATGTGAACACATTATACCTCTCTACTAAGTGCAGAAAAAAAATTTTAAATGTTAAAAATTGTGAGAGCAGATGCTTGACTTGAATTGTTTCTCAGCATCTATCATGTAATCTTTTTCTCTGCTTCTATGTTGACAGCAATCAATAACTCAATATTTTTAAAAACTGAAATATTATGTTTCAAAAAGAGTCACACAGATAAATACACTGTGTGAACTTTGGTGAAATTTCATGTTATCCTAACTTCTGCTTGTGATTTAGTTTCTTTGGGACTTCTTTTTTATTACTATGGTTTTTAGCAGGATACAGACACCTTCCCAATGGGACTTGAACCTGCTTGTTCTTTAAAATGATGGGTTATTTTCAATTTCTCCCAATGTGTAGAATCTCTCACTAAATAAAGTGAAATGTTTTCATTTAAATAATTGATTTAAAAACTTTTTCATGTACCATATTGTTTCGCTTCATGTTCATGGTCTCATTTGTTTAATTGTTTATATGCTTTCTTTCTATTTATATATTATTTATAAGTATATATGTATACACACAAATATATATATATATATGTGTAGTCCTTATCATATTACTTATATGTAGATATTTTAGGGCTGAGTATTTGGTATTGATAACAAACTTAATATGCTCTCCCATGGGGAAGACTAATTCTGCTGCTCTCAGTGTTCATTGCCCATAGTTCTTTATCTAGGACTGAGACCTGAGGAGCCTTCCTTCTTTTATTATATAATGCTAAGAATTTGTAAGTATATATACATGTAAGAAGTCCAGTAGAAAGTATACTAATATATAATAATGAAAAATAATTATTGGATTAAATGAAAAATATTAAGCATAACGAACATGACTGTAGTGTTTACCTCCAACACTGCAATAAATGTTAACTTAGAATAACTTTTCAGGGGCAAATAACCAATTATAGCAGTGGAGTTAATTTCTTACTGGATTAATTTCATAACATTTTATGTTTGAATCAATGATGCCTCATGAACACAAATTTTATTTTTCTATATCACATCAACAGTTATCGGTTGGTATAATAGTACATTGGTATATGCTTATATTACACAGTGCAGTAAGAATATTAATTCCTATTCAAGTCAACGATATCCATGTCCAAGTGCATGGAAGCTCCTAATAGATATTTGTAAATGAGCTGAAGATTTTATCAGCTTAATCCAAATTAGGAAACGTTTGTGAAATATGAAAGTGAGTACACATATACTCACAAACAACATTTAGAAAAGAGTAAAATTAGAGGAATGGAGAGTTTTCTGTTAGGTGATATTTGCTATCTTCGGAAGTGGAGAAAGGGGCATGAAATGCTTCTAGAAGGTGAACAAATGTGGTCACCAGACCTCTCCTATAATCTCCATCCAGAATACCAAGCTGCCAACAATTCCGTTTTAGCCCAGTGAGGCTCGTTGTGTTTTACAAGGTACAATTACGATTCAGAGATGTTTGAAACCACTAAACTTTAGCCAATTTTGATAGCAGCAACCAGGAAATTAATTAACTGACTGAGTTCCAACTTTGTTCAGAATGGAGCACTTGTAGAGAAGTCTCTCACTATTCCAAAAGTGTACTGCATAGAACAAGTAAAGGAGGCTCTTCTGTGTCAACTCCTGGATGTGTTTATTTTTCTATCCCTATATTAAAACCCTTACTCCAGGAAACACCTACATTAATTCCTAGCTAAATTTGTTATGATTTTTTTACATATATATTATTAACAAGTAAATTAAAATGTGATTTTTTTTCATCATATTTCAATTCACATACAAGAACCATGGGGGTAAAATACTAAATAATTTCAATATAAATTGAGATTAAGATATATGTTTTTTCTACTAAATATCAGTGGTAGGTGTTTAAAAGATATTTAAGTTTCATTGAATGAAATTTATTCTTTTAAACTGCACTAGAAAATTAATAGTAGGTTTATTAACACATGGGTTAAATGAATGATAAAAACTATGAAACCAGAAAGTAATCATGCTTTTTGTACAGTTATTTACTCCAAAGTACAACCTCCCCTTCATGAAGAAGGAGACAAGCCCACAAGACTTAGGATGGTACGTAGTCTTTGAAAGCTTCAGCTGATCACTCAATTACAAGTTCCAAGAATGGGGTTGTGGATTTGGCTCAGTGGTAAAGCACTTGCCTAGCAAGTGCAAAGACCTGGGTTCGATCCTCAGCTCTGGAAGAAAAAAGACAAAATAACAAGTTCCAATAACTTAAGAGTTTACAAGATTCATACAGTTGCATATACCTTTTTATTTCTAGGAAGGAGGAAATTGTTGGGTAGAGTTACTTGTACCTTGAGCAGAGAGCTTCTGGCGTGCAGCTTTTGTGAGTGGTTATCTATACTGGGGCAGAGTTTTCAGTGATAAAGCCGCCTTTGAGTTGCTCATATTCCTCTAAGAAAACCTCACAGAAGCACTTGCATGTATGTCAAGTCATATATTTGCCAAAGACAGCCTTGCATGGAATCTTGGATTTTTTTGTCTAACCTAGGTTTCTTTCTTAATTGAATAGTCATTTTTCTCATGTATGGCTGGCAAAAGGCTCAAAACAATGTTATTTAGAATTTTGATGCATTATCACTTTAAAATACCATCAAATCAAGTTTCCTATGTGTTTCACCAATGCAAAAAAAAAAAAAAAAAAAAAGCAAACAAACAAAAAACAAAGAGCAATTAAGCATGTAAATCATACTGAACCCATGCAGATGATATAATAAATATTTGTGATAACAATTAGAACATGACAAGTAAATGAACAAAAAAAAACTATATCACCCAATTCAGGAAACTGGGTAAAATAGTGCAAGGTAACCTAATATTAGGAAGACAAACGCTGTATATTCTCTTTTATGGGAGATCTAGCTTCTAGATTTGTATACTTGTATTCACGTAGGAGTTAGTGACTATAGATAGATGTTAGAAAACTTGAAAGGGACCCAGCAGAGAAGAAAAAAACAATGTTTTCAAGGAAGAGTCAGAGGAAGTATTGTAGACCACATTTGAGACAAAAATGAAATGGGGAAGCCTGGGGGTCTAGAAAGATTTCAAAGGTGATTTAGGACAGGAAGTTGGAAGAGGAAGGATCAGTGACTACTTGTCAAAGGACACACTTCTGGCACTCAGTGGTTAAGAGTATTATCTTCTCTTCCAATGGACCCAGGTTCAATTCCTAGTACCCCTACGGTTCCAAGGGATCTGACACCCTTATACAAAGGCATATGAATTTTTTAGCTGGGTGTGGTTGTGCACACCTTTAATCCCAGCACTGGGGATGCAGAGGCAAGTGGATCGCTGTGAGTTCAAGGCCAACCTGGTATACAAAGTGAGTCCAGGACAGCCAAGGCTACACACATAGAAATCATGGCTTGAAAAACAAAAACAAAAAACAAACAAAAAAAGACAAAAACAAAAACAAACAAACAAACAAGGACAAAACAAAACAAAAACCACCTTTTTTTAGGTCAAGGTTCTATGGAGATGTCATAATGAAAAATTAGCAATATTTCTTGCTCAAAGAAACCATTTAATTATGTTAGGTATGCTATCTGATTACAATATTATTATTTTAAAGAGGAAATTTCTTAAATTTAGAAAGTATTAGCTGTAGTAGGTACATGCAGGAAAGCATGAAAATTGAATGGAGTGTTAATAGTAGTAGTGCTAAGTCCTAATGGAGAGAACTTGAAAATTTTATAGCTTTATCCTTCTAGAAAAGTTATTCGTTTATATCTTTATTTTACATGATGTAATTTTTCATTGAAAAATTGGTTTTTATTGTATCAAATAGAACACAGACACACTTCATGATAAAGATAAGTGTGAATAATCTCTGATTTGCAGTTGAAATGGAGAATATGGATGAAGAGAAGTCCTTTTAAATATTTTTTCTATTATGTCCATAACTCTCCTTAAGTAGGTAAATTCTTTGTTTTGCAGTTGATTTGCATTATTTGTACACATGAGCCACAGATGTGTAAACAAATTCACAGGAGAGTGTTCTACCTATTCATAAGGAATTCAAGAAAAGATCAGTACAAACAAAGCACTCCCTTCATGCCTTTTCTTATAATCCAGTAGACCAAAAATCCCATGATGTAACATTTCCAACCACATGATGCTTTTACGATATCACATTTATATCTCAAGTAATGGCAATTAGGTTACTGCCAGATTAATTTATATTATCATTTTGATTAGTGTTTTTCTGATGATAAGTAAAAATGAACACTTTTCATGTGTTTATTATCTATTTGCATTTATTCCTCTGAGTTGGGTCAGCATATTTAGACCATTTTTGATCTAGGTAGTTTGCTTTCTGAAGTTCATTTTTTCAGTAACATATTTTATTCTGGATGTTGTTACTTTATCAAATACAGCATATATTAATACTTACTCCCATTCGTGGGTTGCCATTTAATCCTGCTTCAACAGTTCTGAAAAATCTTCTTTGGTTCAAATGAATCCCATCTGTGTATGTTTCCCACTGTGTTTCCTTTGGGGCCTATCTGAAACAGACAACAAAACAAACAAAAACAACAATAAAATTCTGTTCCCTACATTAACCTCTTGATGTTTTTCTCCTTTGCTTTCTTAGAGTTTTTTGTTTTTTGTTTTTTTTACAATGATTTTACAGTATTGAGGCTTATGGTTTAAGTCTTTGTTTGATGTTTACTCATGTATTTTTAAATAAAGATTTTTGCTCGTATTCCAAATCTTCATAAGCAATAATGACAATTATCATGTGAGTAAATAGCAGTGTCCACTTTGATTTAAGGCCCATTTAACAGGAGGAAAAACATACCCGTTTCTTCACAAAGCTAAGGCTAATCAGCTCATGGGTCTTAAATAATTTATTAATGCCACTTTCTTAAGCTACTTCAACTTCTTAACATATTTTTATATTCACAGATAAGTGTAGCTCTCACCATCACTGAAGAAACTGTGTAGACATTTCCTATTTTTCCTTTTTTCTTTAATTATTTCTCTTTTACGTGTATCAGTATTTTGCCTGCATATATGTATATGTATGAGAGTGTCAGATCATCTCGAACTTGAGTTTCAGAAAGTTGTGAACTGCTCTGTGGGTGCTAGGAATTGAACCCAGGTCCTCTGGAAGAACAGCCAGTGTTTCTTAACTGTTGAGCCATCTCTACAAGCAAAAAATTATTTAATTATTTAAATAAATGAAAGTTTTCCTTTGTGTAAAAAATACCAGCATAGCAAGCTACAACATTCCAAAAGACAGAAAACAAGTGATTATGGAGTATTCAGCAGGATTAGATATATGTACAACATGATATGATCTCTGCACCTAATGCTGAAACAACATCATGGAAGGCAGGGCAGAAAAACAGAAGTATCAGATTGCCTTCTAGGAGATTATGTTTTTTAGACATGACATAGAAAACTCACTAGTTAAAAAAAACAATGACTGCTTACAGATGCACTTTCACAGATATGTAATAAAGGAAAGAGAATCTTCTTTCTGCAATATAGTTTTTGACAGGAACTTATGATATTAAGTATGCAGGCATGTTCATAGATGTGCTGCAGTGGCTCCTTTAACAAACACAGGAATGCATATTTATTATATCGCATGAAAGGCCTAAGATTTCTTTTGGCGTGTCACAGAAATATTGAATGAGCTGTGAATAAGACTCGTTGTTTTAAGGTATTAAGTCATCCACCAGCCTCGCATACCTGAGCTCTAGATAGCACAATTTTCCCAATATAACACCATTTCACCTACACTGTAAATAATTTGCTTAAGATAGCCAACTTAATCATTACTTCTTTTTCATATCTTACTTTCTGCACCTTCTCCATTAGTAAAACCATTTTCACATTGTAATTTAGTGTTAGAGAAATTGCTTCTATTCTTAAGTCGCTCGATTCTATGTTAGCGTAAGTTTTTTTCTTCTTTAGCTTTCTCCTCTCTTTTGGCCTTCTCAAGGTGTGAAGACTCCGTTTGGATTCTATCACATAGGGTAATCATGAGGCTGCTTTTAATCTTCTCAAGCCAGTATCTTAAAACACATCAGCCAGAACACTGCATCTATTTTACTGTTTGTGTGTTCTCCATAAGAGGTTTTTAAACTCCCTTTCAGAAAGCTGTTTTTGACAAAATGTTTGATGCAAGATTGTCAGTTTTCAACCTCCCTTAGCATTTGGCAGCCCTTTCTGGATCTTGATTTCACTGAAAGATGTGAAAGCCCTCCCTTAATTTGAAGACATTTTATAAATAACATATCTTACACTGTATATTTATGTCAAATGAGTGAAGAAAGTCTGAGGAGTAAGAACAAGGAATTAGCAGGTTCCTAAGGCAGACTGAACACACATAGCATTTCTTAAGTTCACCATGTTATATTGGTGGGCTTCATGGCCTTCCAAAAATATCTTCAGTATTAACATTACATATGTAATAATGATTAATTATTTGAAATACTAATAGAATTCTCCAGATAAGATACCGTGGTATGAAGAAAGTGTGAACACAATCTTCATATAATATAATAATATCTATAAAGTACAACACAGTGAAACAAAGTAAATAGAAATCACCCATTCTCATGTCTAGGCTCTAACGGAATACCCGGGGCTGGAAAATTCAATTTAATTTTCATTGTTCTAGTAGATGGGAGATCTATCAAGGTGCCAGCATTTGCTGAGTTTGTTCTTGGCTGCCTCAGCCCTAGTCTTGAGGAGTGAGGGCAAGAGGAGTATAAAACAGCCTCAGAGCTCCATGGTATCAAGGCATCAATTTATTAATGAGGATAAAGCCCTCATGACCTAATGCTTCCTATTTGGCCCCAAGGTCAGCACCATTGCTCAGTCAATAAATTTCTGAGACAAGCTTGTGGGATACATTCCCACCACAGCAGCTTTGCTAGCTATGTGGCTAATAGCACTTATTCTTCATCCAGAAGACTCAAGCCCAACTTCTAGCATCAACATGGGAGCTCATAACCATCTACAAGTTCAGTTCTAGAGAATCCCTTGTCCTTTTATGAATTTGATCAGCTCCAAACACATATGTAGATGCACAAACATCCATGGAAACCAAATACTTAATACATAAATAGCATGAAAAAGGTAATAGATACATGGAGTTTGGAGGAACGTTAGAGAAAAATGGGGTCGATATAATAATATGCCACCATTCAAATGTATAGAATTCTCAAAATGAAAGAATTTTTAGAAAGATAAAAGTAGATTTGCCTACTGCCTTTTTATTTGCACACAAATATTTGAATAATCTATCCCTATGCCATTTTCTAAATATTTTCTTTCTGTCTTCCTATTCTTTCCACACATTTATATTTGTAGAAAGATAAATAGAGTCTTGGCTCTAAGATATCAGTAGTGATTTGAATAAGAAATAGTCCTGGGCATTTGAACACTAGATCCCCAATAGAGAAGTTATTTGTAGAGATTTAGATGATGAAAACTTGGTCGAGGAAGCACATCACTTTGTGTAGTCCTTGAAATTAAAAGCCTCCTGCCACTTCTAGGTCATGTTTTCTGTTTCTTCTTTGCTGTTCATGATGTTGAGCTCCCAACTTTCTATTCTGGCCATCACACCTTCCACTTGCTTCATGCCTTCTTACCATGATCAATTCTTATCACTCAAAAATTATACACCAAAACAAACCCTTCTATAGGTTGCCTTGGTCGTGGTATGTTATCATGAAATAAGTCAAGAAGGTTCACACACCTGTATGAGTTTATTGAACTAAGTTTTCGTATCTGAGTGACAGAGAAATAACTGACCTAATGTCCACATCAAAATAGGCAGGATCTAACAGTTTTAAAAACAAAAATTAACTTTTAAATAATAAAACTCCGACAGTGATAATCAATTATCTTCCATGTATTAAAGTGTATTTATATTTTAAGACACTAATGCCACACCTAAAAACACAGAACTTTGGAGGAAAATGTTCTTATACCATCAAGGTAATCTGCTGGATATAATTAAGCTAGAAAAAATGTTGATACCTCCATAGATTTTAAGAGCCTCTGAAATGATATTCTGCATATCTTTTAGGACCTACAACCCAACATGTTTTATTTTTAGAGTTACTTGATGCATAATTGAAATAGAAATAATCTCTTGGGTAAGGTCACATCATTATCTGTAAATATCATGAATGAGAAAAAACAAGTTGATATTGAAATTATATAAAAAACAAAATCAGTTTTTTAATTCATGTAGGTTGAAAGTCTGACCATAAGAAAAGATTTTCATATTATCATTCTAATAAGAGATGAGTATATATATATATATATATATATATATATATATATCACTTTTATTGTTTCAGAAAATATCTGTACAAAAAATATACATGAGATGTAAAGGAAAAGTCCAGTAGCTAATCAGAAGTAGTAAAATATATATTGTATAAAGAGTAAAAATAGAGTAAGTGATGCAAACAAGGCACTAATAGAAGAGAAATGGTTTGGTAGACATATAAAGAAAAACAGTACTGTGAGAAGACATGGCTGGTGAGGAAAGAACTTTCTTCAGAGACCAGGATGTTTTAACCAGATATTACTTAACCTCGTTATTAACTTAATATACTTTTAGAAAAGATTTATTTTAAATATTTCTGTATATATTATTGAGTGTAGGTATATGCATAGGTGGCCAGATATGTCAGATTCTATGGTGCTAGAGTTGCAGGCATTTCTCAGCAGCCACACATGGACATGAGAACTGAACCTGGGTTCTATGAAACAGCCCATCCCAAATTATTATGGTTTTATTAATTTGTGAGTAGATGTATCAATAGAAGTAAGATTTAAGGGATTTTTTAAAACTAGTGTGTGAGATATCTTTAAAGCATAGTGGCCACCATAAATTAAAATTGTAGTTGACATTTGGAAAGCTACTAACCTGCCCTCCTGGCATACTCAGGTAATCAAGTTTATTCATTCTCAAGTCTCTGATGGAGTTGAAGACCAGGTATCTTAGTTTTACAATGAAGCTTAGTTGTTTAGAGGTTAAGATGATTTTAGTTCTAGATAGATGTTTTATGTTGACAATGACAAGATGTGATGGATATTTATTTACATTCAGAATTTTAGACGCACCAAGATAGGAAGATGTTTTCTTCAAGCCTGTCAAATACAAATAGCCAAAACACTAAGACTGATATATATATTCCTGACTGTGTCATGGTTATTCTTGCTATAAGTATTTTATTTATTTATATATGTGTAATAATATAAATGTGTATGTAAAAATGTTAAACAATAATTTAAAATGTTTAAAAATAAAAGTCCCTATTACATTTCAAAAAATTGTAGTTGATATAATTTGTCTAGTAGAGTTCTATTTATAATACAACATATTTTTAATTTAATAAAATGTAATTTAAGCATATTAAGCCATTATTATTCCACTAAGGTCTCCTACATATATTATACCCTTCTTCAGAAATTTTAACTCCTATTATTTTTTAAATAAACTTCTGAGTTCAATTTTCTCCCTATATCGTCCTGGTGGTAGGAACATCTTCAGGATCGTGGTTTACCTAACAGTGAACACAATCTTCAATAAGTCTGGTCCTCCTGCCTCCAGAAGACATTGGCTATAAATAGTTTTTCAGGTGGATAGAAGCTTATAAGCCCTTCTTCTCTCTATGATAGAATGCTGATTAGCTGGATCTTGTAAATATCTTGTGTAGACAACTGTAGCTGCTCTCAGTTTATGAGTACTATGGGCCTGTCAGCTCAAAAAACACTTATTCTCTGTGGACCTCTCCTTCCTAAGCTCTTACGGTCTTTCTAACCTCACTTCAAAAATGGTACCTTATATTCCATTTGTGGCTAAGTGCTCCATTGACACTTAAGCCAGATTGCCTAAAACTAGTGTAGCTGGTAGAATTTGCATAATGATGCTATATTAGAGATAATATTTACTCACTAAACAATTTGGTAACCCAAACATTTGTGATCCAAAGATGGTATTGGTCTTGTTTAACACAGGTCTAAGAGAAAAGTAAGTGTTGGATAAATGTAGACTCTAAAATTCCATGATGGCAGGACTGATGTTACATCTAAGATTTTACTGCAATGTCACAATTTAACGTGAAACACTGTATCTATATAAAATATAAAAGCATAGACGGGAACACATGAGAGTAAGAAATAGTCCAGAGAAAGATTTGGCTTCTAGCTAAATCTGACCAACATTCTCCAAGTCATTTTGTGTTTTGTATAACAGTGTCTAATGGCATTTCTATGTATTCTTTGCTATGTTGTCATTTTGCACATTAATTAAATACATAATGCCTAACTTAATAAAGTGCAACTAAGTTTTAAATTGAATTCCTGCTAAAAATTTAGAAATGAATTTTAGTAAGAATATATATATATATATATATATATATATATATATATATATATATATATGAATGTGTAGGTAGTAAAAATACATTCTCAGAGGCTGGAGATCTAACTCAGTGATCATTTGACATGTAAGTGTCAAGCACTGGAAACTTGATTTGATACCGAGCAGTGCATATGTGTGTGTATTCTCATATATGCATGTGTACATACATGTACACATACATGTATACATATATATGAGTGTGCATATCTGTATGTATAAAATGTGTATGCACACTTTTTCATGAGCTATTTGCTTAGTGAAAATATCTTTCTATTACTCCTATGTTTGTATTACAATTACTAAATGAGGTTATATAAGTTACATAGTGTATCTAATAGTATTTTAACTCACTAAGAGGAAAATTTTAATGCAATTGCTATTATTAAATTATTTTCTAGGATGATATGTTTGCTGAACTCACAGAGAATATATTTGCTTAAGTAGGTAGTATGTTCCTAGAAAAATTTTAATTTTAGCACAATTTATAAATAACAAACTGTAGGAGTGAAATACATGGGCATTTTCTTCTAGACTTTATATGCTGGGAATTTATCATAGTCTTGAAAATTCTAAAGAAATCAGATAATTCTAAAAAAATCTTTCAGAATACAAAAAGAAATATCCCTTGGCACATGCACAGAAATGTCATCTGCCAGTTGTGCTGTTAAGCTTCATGGTGTTACCTTCCTAATGTGCACAAATAATAATATAAACAATTTCACAACCTTCTTTACTAGAGCACATGTGGCTTTTGGTTCTCCAGAGTAATTAATTAAAATGAGTCATGAGCCACAGGTATTTTTTTTTAATATTTTGTGTCCCATTACTAAAACATTACTGCTCATTGTTTCGTTTTGTCAAGGTAACAGCCCTTTATTCTTATCAACCGACTGTAAACTGTATTGACTTTCACCTCACTTAAGTAGTCAATTGCAAGTGTAATCACTTAGGCATGTAACCTTATATGGAACTCTGAGCATCAGCTATTCCCAAACTACTCCAATAAAACTGCCCATTCATATTCTGGTAATCCTAAACTTAGAAAATTATGAATATATATTTTGCCACCTTATGTGTAAAATATCATTAGAGATGCGTGTAAGTCCAGGACATTGAGTAGAAATTATCACGTTCTTGGACTTGATTTAGTCACCAATCTCATTAGAAGTAGGTTAAATATCAGACAGAGCAGAGCCTATCATAATTTGAAATAGAAATTAGAGTCATTAAGATAATTTAACATGAGAATCTGTGATAGGCTTCAATTTTGTCCTCTGAGGATCATTCTCATTGGACAAGTGGTCACCAGAAATACCAAGATACTTTGAATGATTCAAGTCACTGAAATTACTCATTGTTTGTTCTAGCACTAGTTGGAAATCCTTAAAATTTTTTCCTGGATTTTTTTTTGTGAAAAGCAAATGTCATAAATATATGATCAAATTAGGCTTCTCAACAGAAATTTAATTTTCTCCAATCGGTAGCATTGTGGTTAGCATTTTACATTTTCCTTAGAGAAAGTCACTACAAAATATTTTTACCTCCACAGTAGCACTTATCAAAGTGTTTAACTTCTTTCAGACACCTCACAAAATATTTGAAAGGAGCATATTATGTACTGTATGAGCTCAGCAACCAACAGACTTTTATATAGCAATCTTTCTTCGTGGAGCAAAATAGGCATTGCTTTTACAAGACATAAATATCTTACGAGGAAAAATATACACATCTTATGAAGGAATCATTTCCAGTTGTGCAGAGTTCACAGCAGAAACATAAGCATTTAGCAAACACAGAATGTGAGTGCAAATGACAGAAAGTATTGTATGAAATTT
Source organism: Acomys russatus (assembly GCF_903995435.1). Lineage (NCBI taxonomy): Eukaryota > Metazoa > Chordata > Mammalia > Rodentia > Muridae > Acomys > Acomys russatus. The sequence continues at coordinate 48,257,254 of NC_067151.1, read as the reverse complement.
AGGGATTGAACCTGTAGACAGGTTTATTTTGAGGAAAATAAATGTTGATAATGTTTGATAATTTTTATTGAATACTGACACATATATTGATAAGCAAAATGTATGTGATTTGGTGATTTGCACATCAGAAAATGGATAGAATTTTTCCTAGCTCCTCATGAGTCTTAGGAGAGAGTATCTTTGCTATTGAATTTTTTAATCAATAAACTAGTTTCAGTTCTGAAGCCATATCATCAATCTTTTATTTTGTGAAGGAATCACTGCTGCAGTGCACGTCAATTCTCCATCTAAGTATGAAATATGCCATGACTGCAACCACCTTAAGAGAATTAACATTTTTCCTAACATGAGAGTAATATTCATTGCTGTATATATTTATTCCATCCATGCATATTCTTCTGCCTTTTTCAATAAAAGACATTTTTATTCTTCATTTCTCCTAAAGTGCAATTTTCTGGGAAGTAATAACATAAATCAGATAAAGACAGGGTCATAAATGAATAATAAACCACTTCTAGGTTGAGCCACAAGTAGGAGACTAGAGGAGAAAGAGTTTCATCTAACTTTAAAAAAATTCTTTCATTTCAAGGCAAAGCACCATGTCAGTTTCTGTTCTTCAACAAGGGTTTTATAGATGTCTCTGGCTCCACTAAGAAGTTAAACTACTATTATTTATCTTAATTTATGTCCAATCAGCTGATGTTGTATGCCCAATTTAATATTCTTCTTTTAGCTATGTGCTGGCAACACACACATGTTAGCATAGTGTTCTTCTCCTAGCTTTGGTCTATGGCAAAACTAGTACTAACAGCATTTTTTTTTTCAGCACACAATTGAAGATGCTTTTGTTTTTATGTAAGAAAGTAAGACAGAATGATAAAGGTTAATGAAGAGGATGGGATGAGAAAGACAATAGACTGGTAGAAGCAACCAAATTAATGCCAGCAAAATATGTATAAGTTAGAAAGAAATCTAAAATGTAGACAGAAATTAAAATGCTGCTGCGTTTTTATATATAAAAGTCACATACATTCATTCCAAGGCAAAAAGCTTGCAATGATCCCTTTATTTTCTTCACCACTTAAAATTTCTATAGATTTTCATTTAGCACCCTCATTGTATATATTAGATAAACTTTATCCTGTTAGCATATCTATTTATGAATAATTAAGAACTTTTTAGTCAATTTGATAATGAATGTGGAACAAATTGTACTATTAGTTAATTTTTCAGATAAAAACTCCAACCTAATAATTTTGTCTCATAGTTTACTAGTGAACATATAAAATGATGCATTTTAATTACTTTAAAAGAATAATAATCAAGTGTTTCTTAAATGTAATTATATTTAATAAAAGATGAAAATATTATGAGTTTAAATAACTACTTTGGAGCCCCTTTGTTTCACTCAAATATTAAAATATTTGTGTCTTGTCACATACTATGCATACACAAATATACTTAGTACTTTGAAATTGTCAGTGCTGCCTCATCTTTAATCTTATTTTACTCTAAGTAACTCCCCAAACACAAAGTATTTGCTACTATTGCCTCATGTTTATTTAGGTTTAAGAAAAGCGAGTATCTTACATGATCCTTACAGTGACTTTAGACATTCAAATCTCAATATAAATATATTAATAAATAACAAACTGTCATACAACTCCTCATAAAACTTTTACTTTGTCTATCACAAAAGGAATTACAACTGTTGATTTTCTCTATGCATTAGAAAGTGAAAATGGCTACCCCATAAAATGCATCTTTTATTTTAATGTATTGGTGAATAGATTATTATATGCCTCATCTTAAACGTAAAGAAAAACAGATCACCTTTTCCAAAAACTTGCCTTTTATTTTGTCCATTTGGTCAATCATTCCAATACTCAAATATTAACACTCAATGCAGCAACATCTAGCTTGTAGAAAGTTTTCATCCTAAAGAATTTCTGGGTCTCGGGTGGAGTCTTCAGACAACTGGTTCAGAAGGTCATCGGAATCTTCTCTTGACTTCAATCATGGCCTGTGGTCTGGTTGCCAGCAACCTGAATCTCAAACCTGGGGAGTGTCTCCGAGTTCGGGGCGAGGTGGCCCCCGATGCCAAGAGCTTTGTGCTGAACCTGGGGAAGGACAGCAACAACCTGTGCCTACACTTGAACCCCCGCTTCGATGCCCATGGGAACTCTAACACCATTGTGTGCAACAGCAAGGATGGTGGAGCCTGGGGGACCGAACACCGGGAGTCTGCCTTCCCTTTCCAGCCTGGAAGCATCGTGGAGGTGTGCGTCACCTTTGACCAGGCTGACCTGACCATCAAGCTGCCAGATGGCCATGAGTTTAAGTTCCCCAACCGTCTCAACATGGAAGCCATCAACTATCCGACGGCAGATGGCGACTTCAAGATCAAGTGTGTGGCCTTTGAGTAAAGCCAGCCAACCCATACCCTCAATAAAGGCAGCTGCCTCTGCTCCCCATTAAAAAAAAAAAAAAAAAAAAAAAAAAAAAAAAAAAAGCATTTCTGACTGATGCAGAGATGTCAAGCCTCACTGTTGCAGCAAAAATATTACAGCTTATTCCTCCTAAGATTCAGTTTTCCATCCGGTGTGTACATTGTATTCAGTTCCTCATGAATTTGGTCTATTTGGGGTTATCATTAGGGTATACTTATATACATTTATATATTTATTTGTTTATCTATTTATTTTTTAAAGAAGTGCTGTACACGTCACACTGAACACGTGGAATTCATATCACTACTAGCTGGAGTTGATTATCTCATTTTCCACGCTTATATCAGAGCTCCAACATATGAACTTGGTACTGAGCCTTGACATCAGGCACCTTTACCTTCTCAACTATCTCACAGACCATTTAGAGTTATACAAGAGGACACCCTCTGGTGGTGTTCTGTTGAAAGTCCACTAAAGCAGGTTGGTTTTTTGTTTTGTTTTGTTTTGTTTTGTTTTTCTTTTATTTTTCTTTTTTTTTTTTTCTTTTTTAGATTATTCACTTCACCTCCCTCCTCTCCTCCTAGTCCCATCCTCCTTCCATGTTTTCCCTATCTCCCATCTCATACTGTTCACACAATGGGAGCCTCTCCCTACCCACCCACCATATCATATCAGGTCTCAACAGGACCGAGCACAGCCTCTTCTCCTGTGGCCTGGCAAGGTAACATCACCAGCAGAAGATGACTGAAAAGCAGGTGACAGAGTCCATTTCAAAGTCAGCCCCATGTGCCTTACTAGGGGACCCACATGTGAACCACTCTGTCCGTAGGTTACATCCGTGTGAGGGACCTAGCTCCAGTCTATGCATGGTCCTCGGTTGGACTTCAGTCTCCAAAGGTCCCCTGGGCCCTGCTTAGTTGATTCTGTCTTTCTTCATTTGGAGGTCCTGTCCCCTCTGAGTCCTACTATTTTTCCCCCTACTCTTCTGTTAGACTTTCTATGCTATCCCAAAGGTTTGGCTGTGAGCCTCTGCATCTGTTTCCATCAGCTGCTGGGTGGAACCACTCAAAGGATAGCTGTGATAGACTCCCATCTGCAACTATAGAAAGAGTATTGTTAACAGTGTCAGTGATTGGCTGTCTCCCATGGTCAGTATCAGGTTGGGGCAGGCATTGGTTGGACACTTAGCACTGAGGCAGTTCTATGGTGCATGTTCTAAATTCCTGACAGGACGCAGTCTAGGAATCTATGGACATTCTATTTAAAAATATAATAAAAGCTGTCCTCATGACTGACTTGATGGCTGACCTGGCAAAGATGTTTTCTCCTAAACCTGATGACTTGAATTGATCCTTGGCAGTTAAAAGAAGGAAATGACCTAATATAATCTTTCAGGAGGTCCTCTGATTTACACATAGTATGTCCATACAAGCATACAAATAGGTGAATAATAGATTAAATAAATGATACATAAGAAGATAGATAATAGATAAATAGATGACAGAAGGAGAGAGGCAGAGGGAGAGGGAGAGAGAGAGAGAGTTAAAGAGATGCAGAGAGATGATTGGATAGACATAGATAGGTGGATGATAGATAAATGATAGATGATACATAGATAATCTGTAAGAAATAGTCTAATAAGTAACTAGCATTCACATTTACTAAAGTATATCTTTATTTAAAACTTGGCTATTTTAAGAATTAATCTTGAATTTTAGTAACAAACAGACCTAAATGAGAAAAATAAATATATATTGGTACTTTTTGTGTTATGATAGAAAATTTAATATTCTCTCATATTTCTCTCATTAAAATCCCTTTACACAAGAACACTAAAATTCGGACTGTTCAACTTTCCCAGTAAAATTTTCAAGAACAAGTGAATTCCTGTGTGATTTAATAAATATTGACCCTTTCCATCAGAAAATAATAAGATAGGATTTTCAATGTTTTATTATTATTTTTACTGCACAAACAAATGAAAAAACCTGTTATTTTTTCAAAGTTGATATAAAAAAATCATTTATCACATGCTTGAAAAAGAATAGATGTGAATAGTAACAACAGCAATAAGAAAATGCACACTAATTAGTAGCACTGTAATTACTCTCCATTCAATCCATTGTAGAAAACTAATTACATGATGCTTAGAATTTGCATTTAAAAATCATATTAGTTTTTGAAAATGCCCTTATAATCTAATGGGTTGTTTGAATAGTCAAGCCAGGGGTAATTATATGTAAATGAATCAGAGGTCAACCTCAGATAAATTTGGAAAATATAACAAAATCAAACAAATTTAGAAAGTATAAATAAGTCACATATAATTTACTTGGAAGTGGTTTTAGAATGCTGTATTTTATATGAAATGCCAAAATCTTCTCCGTGAGAGTGAGACCAAGAATATTAAAGGTCAAAGTCCTTCTAAATATGCACAAGAGTAACAGAGATAGAAAAATTCAGTCAATTCTTCACACTGGTTTCATTTCATTCTAACCACATTTTCTAGATGTAATTCAAGAGAGGAAGTAAAATCTGAAGTCTGGGATACAGCTGTACGCAGGGGTAAAATAAAAATCAGTCACTGAACAAGTAAAATATATTCAAGTTTTCCCTGGAGGAACTAAACACTCTCACCTTGGGAGAGACCTAGAGGCTCTAAAGAAATGTTACATAACACAATGTCCACACAGAGACAGGATTGGATGATTGATGGAGCCTGGGGGAGGCACCAAGTACAGTGAAACACAAACATATGGGCAGGTGGGAAATAGTCATGAATATCAAAATAGACGAGGGTAAATGAAAAAGGGTTTTATTGTGCAGCAGCTGTTCTAATTTAATGAAAACTCACTACATATTTGTTTTAAATTAGAGGAGTATTTAAAATAACAACCCAAGAAGTCGTGTGGAAAGTAACTATATTAGAAAGTGAAAAATGTAAACTTTTGGCTTCAGGTTTGACGTTATGCTCAGTATAAATGTGCATAATTATAGGGGCAAATAGAAACATCTATATAATAAGATTTTATGTTATTTGTAAATTACGGTGTTGTATAACCTTACTTGAATAGAAAATCACTCCATCATTGTGATGTAGAAGTTTCTGAATTTTGTGTAGTATTTCACATTATGCTGACATTAGCAAATAGACAAAGATGAAATTATAATTTAAGGACCATAAATTAATAAAATTAAAGGTTAATTTAAGGTTATAGGAATATTTTGAGTGTTGAAAGATTGTATCTAGGATGTTAATATCTGGTCTTCCTCCAGAGTTTTATAATCCATGTTGTCAATCATCAAAGTAAACTATAGTCTATTAATATTAAGTGGTGCTTGCTTTGTTCATGCTTGGCTGTAATACCAGCACTCCAGAAGCTGAAATAGGCAGTGTGCAAGTTTGAATTCAGCATATGTTATATGTGACTACTATGCCAGCATCAATTGTATGACAAGATGTTGTTTCAAAAATAAAAATTTCAAATAAACACTAAAGTAAAGTAAAATAAGACAAAAATTATATATGAATGCATAAGTGAAAAATCCAGAAAAACAATGTCTTAAACTGGATTATAATATTGTAATAAGCATTTTATTACGGTATAGTACTGTTATTATATTTACTCACTTTTTTTTTAAAAAAATGACTTTTCCAAACTTACGTATGTATATGTTATTTTTTCATTGATACCAAAGTATGTAACAGAAATAAAACTTCAGCGATAAAAAGTTCACTATCTCTCTAGTTTCAAAAAAATTTGTAAACATTTACTTATTATTTACACAGTATTCTTCCTGCGTGTGTGCCTGCCCTCCACAAGAAGGCAACAGATCTCATTAGGAAGGGTCAGTCTTGAGCCACCATGTGGTTGCTAGGAATTGACCTCTAGAGCAGATAGTGAGTGCTCTTAACCTCTGAGCCATCTCTTCAGTCTTCAAAATTTTTAAACAAAGTTGCCCAAAAAAGCGTGTGGAGCATTTGGTATAAAATTGCCCCTGTTGTAGTAGATAGTAAGCACACAGCTAGATTAGTAACAGATGCCATGTAAACCCTTAGAAGTAATGACATAACTCACCTACTCAGGTCAAATTTCTAAGAGGCTTCATATCCCTGCAACACAACAGCCACTTGTCACATGAACCTTTGGGGAACATTTCAGATACAAACACAATGAGCTATTCAGGGAGAAGCATGGTGTTTGGAGTTGTGTCCTGACCATAATTTCAAGCACCTGCTAGATCTTGGAATTTAATTCTCTTGAGTCTAAACAGGCTGACTCATACATCCACCTTAACTGAGGGATACAGGTATATGGTGTTGAGTGGTCATTAATTACATTAAGAGAATGGTCACCTCCAAATCTTCTAAATTTTTGTAGATTATAATTTAATCAAAACATTTTTTCTCAACTCTTATTCCTCCAAATGCTTCCATAAATCCCTCCAAGCTTCCATCAAAGTCATAGTATCTTTTTTTCACATGTGTTTCCATGTATATATGTATATGTATATAAATATAGTCCTATATTAAACCTATTCAATTCATTTACTGTTACTTGTACATAATTTTTATGGATGACCATATGGCACTGGAAAAAATCCCCAGAGAAGACTACCTCCTGTTCCCAGCTCTTCACCGTTGCATACAGGTCTTTTTATAGAGGTGAGGCCTCATGGGCTTTTTTCTATTCAGCCTTTTTCATAATTTAATAATATGCTTTTGTTTGTTGAAAAAAACCTTAAAGTTGGGTAGGTAGAGAAGGATAGACTCTCTAGAAAATCTTGGGAAAGGAAAATAATATGATCAAATATATTTAAATTTAAAAATAAAATCAATATAATAAATAAATAAAACAAATATATTTAAAGAATAAATTGCACAAAAGACAAAAATGAAATTCCAAATACTTATTCTTCAGACCATCATAAAATTACAAGGAGTCCTTGGAAGACAGTATCCTATAGACATTTATATGGCCACTTGTTTCTTTTAGCATGGTTATTTGGATAATTACCTATCAAAATAAAATATGTAAATACAAAACTCCAGTTTAATTTTATTCAATCCCACCATTTCATATTTTTAAAGACAAAAACTGTTAACTTATAATTTAAATATATTTTCAATTATATTTTAAGAACAGGTTGAAAAATAATATGATGTTAATAATAATTTAGAAGTGGTATCCACTTAAAATGCAAAGCAATATATATTTTAATTATTCTTAATTTAACTTAAACAACTTTATCAAAAATTATAGAATTGTCATGGGTGTTACATTCCTCCAAATTCTTACTCACACAGATAAAAACAAGACAAACCCCACACATATGCATACACATGCATGCCTGCATTGTGTACATACATATAAACACATTTTGGCTATGTACTAGAATATTGGCTCAGATAATGTTATTTGGTTTGGCAGAAGTACAGCTGGGCTTCTTTTAAAATTATGGAAGCTTTTTTTTAGTTAGGTGGCTTCCTTTATCCTCACTAAGACAAATATGAAGAAAAAGAAATATGTAGCATTTATTTTTCCACAAATAAACAAGATATATTTATTAGGCGTCTCCTTTACTTGAAAAGTTTTCTGTAGTTCATATATGTCAATACAAGGTATACAGTGATGTAAGTCTGAAGAAACAATGTGTCTTCATGACTTCAGTATTTTAAGTTACCACTTAAAATTTATGATACATGTAGGCATTAACCACATATGTCTTATTTTATATCTGAATATGTGGCATAATAGTGGGTATCTATAAGTACTGTAACAGACTCTGTTTCTTTCTTATTTATACCAGTATTAAAAATAATGCTTGACCAGTCCCACACGCCACATTATCTTCTAAGGACAATTGGAAGACTCCAAAGAAACACTAGTAAGTACAGTTCTCGATAGATCTATCCTTCAGTTTTGAGGTCTCCTACTTAGTTTTCTAAAAGATTGTCTAAAATATCTGTCTCATATACTGTAGAGGACAGTGCAGCTGTGATGATTGTTTACTTCAGAACAAGTTATCTATCCAGATATGATAACTGGGGACCAATAAGCCTCCAATAAGGTTTACTTGGAGTCTCAGAGTAATGAGACTGGATCAGGCAATTCTGCTAGTCACACAAACTATCTAGTAAGATAAAATTTGAACAATGGCAACATTTCAGCAGCCAATTTCCCAAAGGCATTCAATTCATTGAAAGGAGGTGGATTTTCTCCCAGTGAAAACCCATAATAAGACCAAAAGAAGGAAAGGAGGGAAGCTGACAAGTTCAGAGCCTCCAGATTTCCATAAGAATCTGTGTACTTTATGGAAATGGTAAATTAAACAGACATGAGAAGCTCACCGAGATGAGGACTTGGAAGTTTAACCAAGCAGATGGTCTAAAGCAAATACCCAAAATGCACTTGGCTGTCACATGGAGCCATAATTGAATAAGCCAAAGACTGGATTATAAAAATCAGCAGAATAAGTGAAACAGAGGGAGAGAGATAAGAATGAGGTCAGGGAACAGACAGTGCTCTTTCTCCTCTGAGGGAGCTAGGGAGGCAAGGCAAACACTTCTGAACTAACACAAAACTACAGTAAATATTCCATTAGTACTGCTTAGTTGTGTGTTTGTATTATCTGTGCTTTTGTTTTGTTTAGCATATAAATGTTCTAAGTGTTGAACTTCCCAGATGCATCACTTAGTTCTCAGTGTTGCATATTCTACTTTTGGCTTCTATGAAAGTTTGAAAAATGAAGCCAAACAGTCAATACTCATAAAGATTGGTAAGAATAAGAGATAACAGTGATAGGTTTTCCTATGGGCTGAATACATATGTGGAAGTACTTAAGCCTAACTTAAAATGTGAAACTAATTGAGGATGGAATCATGACAGAATTAAGTTTAAATGGAATCATTAGGAATGTGATTTGTATAATAACGAAAGTGTGACATAATCAACACAGAAAAACATTCGGATAACAGAATTGAGATGTGATGCTTTTAAACTAAGGAACACCAAATATCATCAGCACAGTACAAGAAATGAAGAGAGAGGCAAGAACACATGGTGCTCATGAAGAGGACTCCAGATCAGTTCAGCAGCTACATGGCTTTTTGCAACCATAAGTAACTCCATTTCCAGGGTATATAGTGCCCTCACTTAGCCTCAGCAGACACTAGGAATACATTATAGTACACATACATAGAATTCAGACAGAAGACACAGACACACACACCAGAAGTGGGTTTTTTTTAATAAGAATTTATTTGGCCACAGTCTTCTGGGACCCTCTGGGGTCCTGCTCAAACTATGGCACCAGCCAAGGACAATATGTTCAATAAATTTCGAACCCTTACTCAGATCTAGCCAATGGACAGGACATTCTCCACAGTTGATTAGAGAGTGGGGACTGACTTTCACACAAACTCTGGTGACCCATATTTGACCACATCCTCTGGATGGGGAGATCTGGTGGCACTCAGAGAAATGATAGCAGGCTACTAAGAAGAGACTTGGTACCCTATGAGCATACACAGGTGGAGGAGGTACCCTTCAGTCACAGTTATAGGGGAGGGGAGTAGGGGGAAAGCGGGAGGGAGGGAGGAATGGGAGAATACCAGGGACGGGATAACAATTTAGACTTAATATGAATAAATTAATAAAATATATTTATTTTTAAAAAGAATATATTTGATGGGAATAATCCTGTCCACTTGGACTACAAAACTTCAGATATATGAGTCTATAAATTTCTGTTGTTTAATCCATGTCTTGTGGGTACATTGTATAAAGCTTTCCTAGACAACTGATTTATTACTCCACACATAGTTTAGTTTAGAATCAAGTCTGTGTTGTTTCTTCCAATGTTCAGTCGTATCCAACCAGTGAGATTGCCACTTTCAAGAGAAAAGTCTAGAGAATAAAGCAGAATTTTTGCATTGATTGGTGTTTGATAAATAAACATCTGCATGCTAATGATTCATTTCATGTATCACATTACACGGAAAATCAAAATCACTTTGCACTTATCTAACTAACCTTTCCATATAATTTTACTCAGATGAGCTCATCAAACCAGAAAAAAAATAGATGAATCCCAGTGCACTGTAGAACTCTGGTGGGTTGCACAGGTAATTGGCTTAGTCTATATTTGGAAGATTGATGACCACTAATTTTAACATAACCATATAAGAAATAAGGGCTGCATCAGATATTGCTTTTTCAACAGTTCCAAAAAGACTAATTATTTTTGTTTTCATACGGTATCATATTTCTGTTTTTTATATTTATCTCTGTTCTATATCTTGACTAGACACAGACTACTTAATCTCAATATGTAATGATTCTCTAGATATTTCATAACATCCTTAAAGAATTTCAGTCCATTCTCTACAGAGAACATGTTCTGTTTACTTTAGTAGTTTGAAATGTGATGAGAATTCTCCTTCAATATGATCTATCTTAGTAAATGGTCCATATAAATTGGATAAGTGTATGCATATCAAATATTGAGCTAAAGACAATGTCACCAGTTAGGTTATAAGGAAGCCTAGTGATCAAATTTTTAACATTAACAAGTTTTGAAAGAGAGAGTTTTATTTTGTTTGTATAGGATGACTTTAAATACCTCTTCCCAATGCCAGGTATGCTTTGTGTGTTTTGAAACTGTGTTAAATCCATACACTTTTATGGTTATTGTATTTCATTTTGATGAACTTACAGTTTTATGCACATGACATATTTTTCCTCATCATATCATTTGTACAAAAAAAAAAACTTGAAGATGCCAAAAAGGAAATGTTAAGAAGATTTCAGAAAATGAAAATATTTCCTAATAAAATGAATTTTTAGAAATAACTGATGGGCACATTTTCAGAGACTGCCAAACACTAGGCAGACACAGAACACTGTAGAAGAGCACTGTATTTGATGTGGGGTTGACATTTAAAGTATATAAGAAACCACCAAATCTCAGTAGCAGAAGTACCATATAACTGAACTGAAAATCAAGCAACAAATGAAAACATTTGCAATCAGAGATTGCAATCAGCCAACATATATATATATATAAAACCCGGGTACAAATTAATCACTATGGACATACAAATAAAAATCCTGATATATAACTTGACCTCAATAATAGTAACAGTCACCCCAAAGTGTGATAATTAGTGCTGTGAGGATGTGGAGAATGGAGGCACTTACACACTGTAAATGTGAACTAGTAAACCCTTTATAAGAATTTTGGTAAAGATTCATTATAAAACTAAAATATAGAACTACCTTTCACTTGTAGGCATATATCCAAATAAAAGTCACAAGGTCAAGCAGATGGCAGCACTTCATCTTGACGTCAGAAAAATTTACAATAATCAAGAAATCGGAACAACACAAATACATATCTACTGATGCATATGTAAGAGATATGTGCCCTGTGTTCACAGTGTGATGCTATTCTAAATGAGTGACGCAATGATATTTACAACAAACACAGTTGTAAAAGGAGTTCATCATATAAAATGAAATAAGCTAGGCATAGAAAAATATGTTATCGTTCATATGTAAAATCTAAAACCATTTCTTTTATGAAAGTTGAGATAGGAATGATGAAAATCAAATTCTGGATAGAGTTCTGAAGAAGCAAAGGACGTAACTCAAAGTGAGAATGGCCAGGAGACTTGGGGACAGTTGCACAGTTCCGTAAGTACTGGTTGCAAAATCTGGATGAAAGGATTTTCAGTTACCAGCAAGAAGAAAATATAAATATATTTAACTGACTTAAATGTCACAGAAGGAATACATTCATTCAGTAATTATTTATATAGTTTCTCATTGAAGAATCTTATGAATTCTTCTATCAGAAAAGCCATGGTCAGGCCAGCAAGTATTCTTATTAGGCAGATTCTCATGAACATTCATTGTCATTATTTTTATAATTTAAGATTTGAAAAATATTAGAACAGGATAGGTGGAAAAGATCACAAGTAAAAAGTAGAAGATAATATTGACAATGTCATTCCATGCAGTATTTGTTACCATGAGGACCAAAAAAGTGTCCACACAAAATTGATTGCATGTAATATCTTAGAGGTTTTTCCTTGCAAAGTAGTCAGATATGACTATAAGCTCTGTTTCTACTTGTTTTCTTCCTTTAATGTGCTTACATTTTGTATGATTCAAAAGCACAGCTTCAAACCTGATTTCAAAACATTACTTCGTAAAATGGCTGTGAGGAAACACAAAAGGCACTCCCAGAGTTAACTCCTTCTGTATATTCTGTGTGTGAAATGCACAACAAAATTTGGTCATTTTTATTTGCTTCTACTATCTCCTCCAAGAACCTTTGCCACCAATTCAGCCACCTAATGGCATATTTTTTCTCTTTCCTGAAGGAAAAATATTCAATATAAAGTCTAGTTTGTGTTGATTGACAACTCCTGAACATGGGTCCTGACTTGGAGTATGGTTGATATATCCAGTAACAGTCTACTGAAAAAATTCTTTATATTTCCTATTTGGACGGCTACTAATTTGAGAATAGCTTCTTTTCTGGGAATAGGATTTAGTAAAGACTCTCCTGTGAGCTGGGTTGAGTGTACTCAGGTCTTATACATGTTGTCATAGTCTCCATGAGTTCAGAGGTACATCTTCCCTTGTTTGTCTGGAAAACACTGTTTCCTTAAAGATATTCACCATTTTTGTCTCCTACAACCCCCGTCTTCCATATATAGACATCGCTTTAAAAGAAGAGTGTCCCAAAATATATTCTTTACACCTTGACAATTTGTAGATTTCTGTGGTAATTACCATTTGTTGTAATAAGTTGTTCCTCTGATGAAAATTGCATTGACCTATGAATCTAGCAATATGTCTTTAGGATTCATTTTATTGCTATGTTTACTTAGAAAATTAATAGTAGTAGGTTTTCAGTAGAATCAATTCCATAGGCAGACCTTGGTTCTTGGCCTCACTGACAATATCTTATACAGATTCCATCACATGGAGAGGATCTTCAGTCTAATTTTTAAGGTGTTTGTAATGAAAAGGCAGAGAGTTGTGAAGTTCATTTCCAATAGATACACCTATAGATACACCTCTTGCTCCTAAGATTCAGGGACCATCATGGAAGACATGCAAGAGGGGGCAAAAAGATTGTAAGACCTCGAAGATCAGGGAGTTCGATGTGATTTTTTTTCTCCTAGTAATGTCAGAAGCTCTGTTCATAAAATCTAACTGATGTGACTCCTCAACAGTGAGCAGAACAAGGATAACACAACAGTTATGCTAAAGTGGATCATGAAAATGAATTCTGTGTTTGTCAATAATGAAATTCTTCTATGTCTCATTACTTGACTTTCACTGAACCCATTCCATGGCATCAATAAATGTCATAAATATAATCATTTAATGTAACTAAAGTGTCATCATTGTTTAAATTAATCCGTTATTAGCTGATCAAAATAGAGCATAAAATCAATCATTTTACTTCTTCTGAATAATGCTGTCAACTACCTTGACCTGCCAACTTTAGAGTACATCTGAGAAATGCACCTTCTTTTCAAATTCGCATGATAAATAATGTTCTGAGTCATAAAACCAAAAGGAATGTCTAAATATTGGAGAATAATTTACATTACACAGATGTGGCCTCTGACTAGGAGCCATTGAATTAGAATGAGAGCCATATAAACTCTCTATTTATCAAAATTCAAAGTGTAAACACCCACCCCCACACCCCTACACACACACCACAAAGACGGAGGAGACAGGAAATAAAATGCAAGAAAGAATATATCTATAAATAAATTATTGTCCTTTTTAGCATAGCTAAATAAACAGTTCATCAATGATGAAATGAAAAAATAGTACATATTTAAAGTTACATTAATGAAACATAAAGAGGTTTTGCTGAAGACTGTACTCATTGCTTAGATGTACACTATCTTTATTATAAGAACGTCTTTTTCACTTAGTCCCAATAATTAAATATATCATTAAAATTTCATAGTAAGGGATGATCCAAGATGGCAGCACCAATCACACACCTTATCTGATCCGCAGGACAGCAGTGAGTGCACAACAACCTGAAGGTCCAAACTAAGAGCTCCAAAATATCAGTTTTGCTGTTTCTGAGGTCAAGTCTTTTGTTCTGTCTACATGTCTGGTATTTGTGGCTTGAGCTTTTAGCACCATATTTGCTTTTACCCCAAGTTGGCAGATTTCAGATAAGTAGAACTGTGTTTTAAGTTCAGTCTTGGGCTCACTCGGAGATGATCTGTGATTATAGAACCAGAAGTACGCTTAGCAAGGGAAATGTATAGTTTCTGAGCTCAGGGGTAAAGTCTCTATGACTATGTGGCATTTGACATGGCACATGATAGGGACACTGCAAACATGACTTCCCAGTGGCTGTGACCACAAGAGCAAAAACTACCAAGTACAGATCTAGCCAAATTCTCATCATGAATGAGGGAGGGGCTTATAAACCCTCAATCTTCCCAAAGGAACTTTTAGCAATTAATGCCTTATGGAACAACAGCTCCAGCTTTCTTTATGGTTGTGACCCCTGACAAGTTTACAGTGTGACTTGACAACCACATACATCCTGGCAACCCTGTGTGGACTGAGTAAATTTGAAAAATAGTTTATGAACTTGGAAGAAGATTGGTAAGATACAAAAGAAGTTGATAGTAAAAAATAAAAAGTTTCAACAGCATACATTACATGCATGTATAAAATTGTCAAATGATACATTAAATATAAAACTACAATATGTATTCAAAATATCTTATATTCTCATAAACAACAATATGGCATCTCCAGACCCCAGCTATCCCAAAGTAAGTAACCATGAGAACTCACACACTATCGAAATACAAGAAAATTACCTCAAATTCTTAGTAATGAAGATGATAGTGGAAGAAACTAATAAAATCCGTGAACAAATGCAAGAAGGTGTAGCCAAACAGGTTGAAGACATAAAAGAGGCCTATAAAGAGGCACTGGGTGAAATTCAGAAAAATACAATCAGATGAGAGAAATCAATAAAACAGTTCAAGTCTGAAGGCCTGTAAAGAAGCACTGGTAGAAAATCAGAAATATACAACCAGTCTGATGAATGAAATCAATAAAACAGTTCAAGATCTGAACATGAAAATGGAAACAATGCTAAAGGCACAGACAGAAGAAAAACAGGAATGAGAGAACTTAAAGAAGAAAGCAAGCAACACAGAGGTGAGCTTCTCTAACAGAATCCAAGAAAGGGAGTGACAAATCTCAGGACTAGAAGATACAATCTTAGAACTTGAAACAACCATCAAAGAAAGTGCTAAGTCTGAAAAAATCCTGACACAAAACTTCCAAGAAATCAAGGACATCATGAGAAGATGAAAGTTGAAAATAATAGGCATTGAGGAAGAAAGACACCCCACTCCAAGGCCCAGAAAATATATTAAACAAAATCAAAGAAGAAAATTCCCCCAATTTAAACAAGGAGATCCATATAAACATACAAGAGGCCTACAAATTGACAAATAGAATAGACATGAAATGAAAATCTCCCACGGACTATAACTGAATGGATGCATAAGCAAGATCCAACATTCTTTTGCAGTCAAGAAACACATCTCAGCCATAAGGATAGACATTACCTCACTGTAAAGGGCTGGTAAAAGGTATTCCGAGCAAATGGAAACAAGAAGCAAGATGGTATAGCCATTTTAATATCTAATAAAATATATTTCCAACAAAAATTAATCAATAGAGATGAAGAAGGGTCACTTCATACTCATCAAAGGTAAAGTCAACCAAGAGGACATCACAATTCTAAACATCTATTCTCCCAATATGAGGGCATTCACATTTGTAAAAGAACTATTAACAAAGCTTAAGCCACACATCAATCTCCATACATTAATAATGGGAGACTTCAGCACCCCACTTTCACCAGAGGGTAGGTCATTGAATCAGAGACTAAACTGAGAAATATGACACTAACCAACATCATAAATCAAATGGATATCTACAGAATTTTTCACCCAAGCACAACGGATTATACCTTCTTCTCTGTACCCCATGCATCCTTCTCCAAAATTGATCATATTGTAGGTCACAATCAAGCCTCAACAGATACAAGAAGATTGAAATAATACCTTGTATCTGATCAGATCACCATGGTGTAAAGCTGGACTTCAACAAAAAAATAACAAAAGAACCTACACACACGTGGAAACTAAACAACTATCTAATTAATGACAGTTGGTAAGAGAAAAAATAAAGAAAGAAATTAAAGACTTCCTGAAATTCAGTGAAAATGAAAGAAAAACATACCTGAATTTGTGGGACACATTGAAAGTGGTGCTAAGAGGAGAATTCATAGCACGAAGTGCCTTTAAAAAAAATTGTAACCTCCCCATATAAGCAAGTTAATGACACATCTGTAATCCATAGAACGAAAAGAAGCAGAAACACCCAGGAGAAATAGGTATCTAGAAATAACCTAACTCTGGGCTAAAATCAATAAATTAAAAACAAGGAGAACAATTCACAGAATCAACAATACCAGAAGCTGGTTCTTTGAGAAAATCAAAAAGGCACATTCTTAGGCATAATAAGGGCTACATATAGCAAGCCCAAAACAACATCAAATTAAATGGAGAGATACTCAAGGAAATTACTCAAAAATCAGGCAAGGCTGCCCACTTTCTCTATGTATCTTCAATATAGTTCTTGAATTTCTAGCCAGAGCAATAAGACAAGAAAAAGGGGAAGTCAAATTATCCCTATTTGCAGAAGATATGATAGTGTACCTAAATGAACCCCAAATTCCACCAGAGAACTCCTACAACTGATCAATACCTTCAACAAAGTTACTGGATAAAAATTAACTCAGAAAAGTCAGTAGCCTTCCCATATACAAATGACAGCCATGCAGAGGAAGAAAGCAGGGGAACTACCTCCTTCACCATAGCCAGAAGCAAATAAAATATTTAGGAGTAACTCTAACTGAACAAGTGAAGGACTTATTTGGAAAAAACTTTAAATCTCTGAAGAAGGAGATTGAAGATGGAAAGATCTCCCTTGTTCATGCACCATGAGAATTAATACAATAAAAATGGTCATCTTACCATACCAAGAGCAATTTGCAGATTCATTGCAATCCCTATCAAAATACCTACACGATTTTTAAAATACATTGAAAGATCAATCCTCAATTTCATATAGAAAAACCAAAACAAAACCAGAATAGCTAAAACTATTCTGTACAATAAATGATCCTCCATAGGAATCTTCATAATTGATCTCAAGCTGTACTATAGAGCAACAGTTATTAAAACAGCATGTTACTGGCACAGCAATAGGCTGGTTGATCAATGGAATCTAATCATAGACCCAGAAATAAACCACACACATATGGATACTTGGTTTTTGACGAAGAAGCCAAATCTATTCAATGGAAAAAGGATAGCACCTTTAACAAATGGTGCTGGTCTAACTGGCTGTCTACATGTAAAAAAATGCAATTAGACCCATATTTACCACAATGCACAAAACTCAAGTCCAAGTGGGTTAGCGACCTCAACATAAAACCAGAAACACTAAGTCAGTTAGAAGAAAATGTGGGGAAGAGCCTGGAACAACTTGGCACAGGGGACAACTTCCTGAACAGAACTCCAACGGCCCCAGCCTTAAGGTCAATATTTAATAAATGGCACCTCATGAGGCTGAGATGGTTCTCTAAGGCAGAAGACTCTGTCAACAGAACAAAGTGACAGCCTACAGGCTGGGAAAAAATATTTACTAACCCTACATCTGACAAAGGTCTAATATCCAAAATATATAAAGAAATCGAGAAATTAAATACCACCAAACCAAATAACCCAATTAAGAAAGGGGGCTCATAATTAAACAGAGAATTCTCAACAGAGGAATATCAAATGACTGAGAAGCACTTAAAGAAATGTTCAACATCCTTAGTCATCAGAGAAATGCAAATCAAAACGACTCTGAGATTCCATCTTACACCCATCAGAATGGCTAAGATCAAAAACTCAAGTGACAGCACATGCTGACGAGGATGTGCAGAAAGGGGAACACTTTCATTGCTGGTCAGAGTGCAAGCTTGTACAACAACTTTGGAAATCAATATGGCATTTTCTCAGAAAACTGGGATAGGGCTATCTCAAGACCCAACTATTCCACTCCTTGGAATATACCCAAAAGAAGCTCCACTACACAACAAGGACATTTGCTGAAGTATGTTCATAGCATTCTTATTCGTAATAGCCAGAACCTGGAAACAACCTAATTGTCCCTTAGTTGAAGATTGGATAAAGAAACTGTGGTACATTCACACTATGGAATACTACTCAGCTACTAAAAAAAAAAAAAAAAATGAAATCCTGAAATTTGCAGACAAAGGGATGGACCTAGTAATGATTGTATTGTGTGAGTTAACCTAGACTCAGGAAGACTCACATGGTATATACTCACTTAAAATTGGACACTAGCCCAAAAGTGATGTCCAATGATAGTCTTCATTTACCAGGAGATTGGGATAGATGTGAGGACTTCCTATTGGGACTCCAGTGAGAGAAGTATGAGATAATGGAGAAATAGAAGGTTACATAAGGTCCTAGAAACCTACAAGAAGAACATCATGACGGGCAGATATGGATCCAGGGCTGTCTGCTCAAACTACTGCACCAACCAAAGACAATACATGCAGTAAACATTGAACCCCTACTCAGACCTAGCCTATGGGTAGGTCACTCTCCACAGTTATGTGGATAGTGGGGACTAACTCTGATATGAACTTTGATGCCCCATATTTGACCACTTTCCCTTAGTAGGGAGGCCTGGTGGCACTCAGAGAAAGGGTAAGCAGGCTACCGAGATGAGATTTGATCCTCTAAAACCATGTGGTGGAGAAGGAGGTCCCCTTCTGTCACAGACCTAGGGGAGGGGAATAGGGTGAAAGTGAGAGAGAGGGAGGAACAGGTGGATCCAAGTGAGGGGAAAACAATTGAGACATAATCTGAATAGATTAAAAATTAAAAAAGAAAAAAATCATTAAGTAATTGAAAGTTTCCAGGCGAACAAAAATGGCAATATAAAAAGCAACAAATAAAAATGCCAACTTTTCCATAATAATTCTGCCATCTAATAAATTAATATTGTTAAAATAGTCATAGAATTAGTATAAATTTTATATTTTAAGAAGCTACAATTGTAACTTAAAATAATGTTTTGGTCAATGCATCCATTTATTTAGGCTAATTAAACGTTTGTGACAATTTGCATTGTTTCTTGTTAACTTAGTTATAATTCTAATTAACAATAACAACAGGGGCTACACATGAAAGTTATTACAAGGAACTTGATAATTACTCTAATTCACAAGTTACTGATCCACTATAAATATATTAGGTGATTACAATGTGCTTCTGCCTCATCATCCCATCAGTATTCAATTAGCTTTCAAGAAATTTTGTAACTTCATTATAATTTAGAGGAAATTATTCTAAACTTGTTGAGTATTCTGTGTCTGAAAGATGATGTCACCATTTGAAGACAAATCTGTAACCCTAAAGCCTGGAATCAGCATTAAGTTGTTTATTTTCTAATTGTGTCAAAAATTGAGTTTCTCTAATCATTAAGTTTTAATTGCTGTATTAAAAGAGTTTTTATTTCTTTAAGTAGGCATCTGGAAAACAGAATTAAATAATTAATTAATTAGTTAGTTAATTGTGACAGTATTTTATATAGTTCAGTCTGACTTCAAACTGTCTATCCAGTTGAGTATGGCTTGGAAATTCCAACTTTCCTGCTTCCACCTGCTGAGTCCTGAGATTGCACTTCCTCATTCACTGGAATCATACTAGATACAGTACTCAAGAGACAAAAGGTACTACAGGAGTCAGGCAGCATGGTGATACATTCCTACAACCCCTTTACTCAGGGAGGCAGAGGCAGGTGGATTGCTATGAGTTCCAGGATAGCCTGGTCTACAAAACAAGTCTAAGACAGCCAAGGCTACATGGAGAAACCCTGCTTTGAAACAAAACAACACACACACACACACACACACACACACACACACAAAACAAAAAAACAAAACAAAAAAAAACGAGTACTGGAGAATATATCACACACATACAATGTTTTCTAAACCTTCATATGAATTACAAAGACTCATATTTTTACACTTCTCTGATGGTTACTGAATGGAAAGTTTGCTTCCTTTATTGGATTGAAGGAAATGCTGGTAGTGATTGCTGAGTAAATAGTAGAGTAAAAAAATGACATATATTCTTGCCTTTCTCTTGTAGGAAAAAATTCACTTTAGCTAGTCACAAAAAACTTATGAGCTCTAATTTCTGTAAGTGAAACATTGCCTCAATTTATAAAACAGAAGATGAATAAGGAAACCAGTCAACCAAACCTCAGGCATTAATATATATATGGACATAACTGTATACATGCACATGCACACACACACAATAATCCAATACACATACACAGAAGCATGAATACCATGTACATATGCATATACCAAAACTAAAATGAAAATAATTGTCTGTGTTGAAAATCCCTAATTTCCTCCAATTTATGAGCATGGGATAGCCCCTCACTTTCTAGTGTCATTTTCAATTTCCTCACTCAGTATCATAGAATTTTCTTTGTAGTTGTCTTTGGTTTCATTGCATAGGTTTATTCTCAGTTCCTGGTTTTCTGTTTTGTTTTTGTTTTTGTTTTTTGCGGTGAGTGGGAGCAAGTTGTGTTTGTGTGTCATAAGCACTTATCAGCTCCTGGAGATTCTTGGTGGTGCTACAGCATTTTAGTTATAAACTCTTACTGTTGGAAAATATTGCATTTTTCCCTATGAGCAACTAACTTATTTCCTTTTCTTGTCTCATTGCTTTAGCTAAAGCTTTGAAAACTATATTGAGTTGGAATGGAAGAAATTTGAATTTGCTTTTCATCTTTAGTTAATGTGTAGCTGTCTTATTAGTTTTCTTCCAAATTTGAAGAAATTCACTCAAATTTTATTTTCTGCAATACCAGAATCTTAGATAATCAATCTAAAATGGAATATATTAGGGAATCTTTCACTCACCAATGTTTAAAATAATTCATATATTAAAATAACTTTCTATTCAGTAATATTTACTTCCACTAAAAATGGAAACCACAACCCTACTGTTGAATTCATGGATGAAATTATTAATTGTCAGAAGGAAACTAAACAAACTGTGAAATTTCATATATACGTTGTTCATGTGCTAGTTCATGAATACAATAAAATATTACTTATCCAACTAACATTAAATCACTAGTTTATATTTATCCTATTTTATGTGACTAAATGAAAATTTGTTGATTTTTTTGAGTATTTTAAAAATTTTTTATAATTTATTCACATTATATCCCGATTGTTATCCCCTACTCTTCCCTTTCCCATTCTTCCTCCATCTTCTGCCCGACTCCCCTCCGTAGACCTCTGACAGGGAAGGGGGACTCCTAACTTACCATCTGTCCTTAGCCTATCAGGTCTCATCAGGATAGTCAACACCCCTTTCCTCTGTGTGCCCACAAGGCTGCCCCTCTAAGGGGCACTGGTCAAATCACATGCACCAGAGTTCCTGTCAGAGGCAGTCCTCTCTTCCCCGACCCCACATGGAGAATGGGCTGTTCATTGGCTACATCTGGACATGGCGTCTAGGTTCTCTGTTTGTAATGTGCTTGCCTGGTGTATCAGCTTATGCAGCTCCCTCTTGGTCCTGATCTGCCATGTGTGATAGTTCCCTTGTGGAGCTCCTGACCCCTTGAAGTCTTTCCATCCACCAAGTCTTCCATACAACGATCAGTGCTTTACCCTGAGTTCCAATATCTGTTCGATCCCACACTGGGTGGAGTTTCACAGAGGATATCTATTTTACCCTCATATCCACTTATAAGTAAGTATATATCATGTCTGTCCTTCAGGGTCTGGGTTAACTTGCTCAGGGTGACCTTTTCTAGTTCCATCCATTTGCATTCAAATTTCAAGATTTCCTTGTTTTTGATAGCTGAATAATATTCCATTGTGTAAATATACCAGTTTCTTTACAGATTCTTTGGTTGAAGGATATGATATCTAGCTTATTTCCAGATTCTGGTTATTATGAATAAAGCTACTATGAACATAGTTGAGCAAATGTCCTTCTTGTATGGTGAAGAACCTTTTGGGTAAATGCCCAGGAGTGGTTTACCTTGGTCTTGAAGTAGCACTATTTTCAATTTTCTGAGAAAGCACCAGGTTTATTTCAAAGTGGTTTGTACAAGTTTGCACTCCCACTAGCATTGGGGAGGGTTCCATATCGAAAGCATGTGCTGTCACTTGAATTTTGATCTTAACTCTTCTAGTAGGTGTAAGATGGAATCTCAGAGGTACTTTTGATTTGTATTTCCCTGATGACTATGGAAGTTGAGGTTTTCTGTAAATGTTTCTTAGCCATCCAATGTTACTTGGTTGAGAATTCTCTGCGTAACCCTGTACCCCATTTTTTAATTGAGTTATTTGGTTTGGTGGTGATTAATTTCTTGGGTTCTGGGTATATTTTGGGTATTAGGCTTTTTTTTAGTGAAGATCTTTTCCCAGGTTCCCAGGCCAAGCAGAAGCCTGTACCTTCTTTTGCTGGAGAGATGTTTAAGTCTTGAAAGTCTAGGCTCATAATAAAAATTTGGTGATTTTTAAACCTATCCAAAATGATACTTGTTATGTTGTAATGATACTTTAAAGAATCCTTATGTTATGTGACACAATTTATATTTGTGCATTTTACAAAATCTATATAAATTAAAAAATTAATAACCAAACAATATCATTTCTTCCTATCAATTCAACTAATAATATGATGTAATACTTTACTAAAATAAACACCAAAAGCCATTCCTTGATTTTGAGCTGCTCATAGTTTCTGCTTGGTCCTTCACACTAAACATTGGCCAGCTCCTATAAAAATGTCAGGGAGTTGGAACTGTGAATTGGAAAAAATCATTCAGCTTTAGTGTGAATTTTTTTCTATTAGAATAAAAACCTAAAGATACCATTGTCAACGCAACTACACAATTCACGATATACTTTCATAATCAAGAGATTTTAAGGAAAATAAGTAAAAACTTGAGAAACAAGATAAGCTGCAATAGAATAGTGAGTAAAATGTAGAAATTGGCAAGACAGTACAATAAGAAAACCTGAGAGATCATTTTTGGTTTCTTTGCCAGTGTCACTAAGGATTAAAGCAGCTAAAATGACGTACAAAGATATAGGGACACGTCTTAGGCTCATAGTGAAAACTAAGGTAAATTTCAAATGTCATGGTGATATAAGATATCTGTCATATGCTCTCTTTGCAAATATTTACTTTTCTTGGTTTTGTTTCTAAACAAGGTCTCATCCTGTAACCTAAGCTGCCCTTGCATTCCTGACCATCCTCCTGGCTCACCTTTCAGGTAAGGAAAGGACGTGCTTGAGTCTCGTGTCTTGCTCTCTCATAGTTAAATGGCATGAGAGTTTTGGAATCACTCCATATAAGAAAGATATTATAGCAGAGAAAATGTTTATTCCTAGGTGTTTTCACTAATTCCTTAATGATTTTTTTGGTAGCTATTATATGTTAGATAAAAAGTTCTACAAATACTGCAATGTTTCTTGTTCTCATGGTATGAACATAGTTACTGGCAACAAATACAATGGTAGATATTAAAAGCTTTTATGAAATTAGTCTTAAGAATTAGAAAATAATGAGTAGCTGTATGGGGGCATTAGTCAGGATGAAAGGGAAGAATATTCTAGAATGTAACATTAATGCTCAGAATTAAAGCCATAGAAGACAAACTTGTTAGTTAATACCTGATTAAAAGCAAGTTTGTTGGGGTTGAGCAAGTGATATCAAAATAAGCTGAGCATTCTAGAGACAATGAAATAGAAATATGTCAAAACAATAAATTTAAGACATATTTTATGTCTTTTCAATAATAAAATAAACTTTGCAGTGGCAATCTTCCTTACATATGCCATTAGTTTGTTATATTTTATTATGCAAAAATTGAAAGATAGGAGCTATGCCCAATTAGAAAGTTCCATACAGAGTATTTGTTCTCATTTCTTCACTTATTCCACAATTCCTATTAGATCCACCTCTGCTCCATACTTTCCCCACCCCTGCTCTCTCTCTCTCTCTCTCTCTCTCTCTCTCTCTCTCTCTCTCTCTCTCTCTCTCTCTCTCTCTCTCTTTCTCTCTCTCTCTCTCTCTCTCTCTCTCTCTCTCTCTCTCTCTCTCTCTTTTATTAAAAAATTTACCCTGTATCAGATGTGCTTTTTTTCCTGGCTTTTAAATATTTCTGACCATTACTCTGTGATATGCCCTTACTGTTAACTCTAGAGGTTGTGTTTTAACTGTGTTAATTGAGGACAGGCACCCCATGGTCAGTAGATCTTAGCATTATGACTGATAGTGGCTTTCTGTAATTTTCTCCACTTGTTATTTTTTAAAAAGCCTCTTAGATGAGGTGTGAGAGTTGCACACTTGTCTGTAGATATAGAGACAAATATTTAAATGTAGTTAAAGATTATCCTCATTTAGAAAATTAGAAGATTAGATATATCTCTAGGTACCATGGTCTCACTACTACAGGTAGTTAACTAATTTTACTATGCAATGATGTATTCTCTCCCACTAAACAATGTTTAAGTAGAATTGGGTATCTGTTGGTTATCCCCAGGATATATGTGCCACTACAACACTTTCAGGAATATCTTGTGCTAATCATGATTGAGCCCTTTGACTTTACATCAGGATAAGATTATTGATATATTATTTTCTGTTTGAAAATTGTATGGCTTCCTCTGAGACTATGAGATCTAATGCTCGACATGGACTCTTCCAGGTTAGTCTCAGAGGAGGCCAATAGGTTCTTACTTTCATTATATGAAAAACACCAAGGCCAATGGAAATAGCCTATATTGCTTTGGGTGCCTTTTATACTCATATGACTAATAAATTGGAAGAAAGTTTCTCTTGCCTGGCACTGGGATTTTTTTTTTTTTTGATGTTCCTTTTTTTTTTTTTTTTTTTTTTTTTAAGCACTGTTGTTCTAAGAAGGTTTGCTTGAACTAAAGTTAAGTAAATTGTATAAAGAATAAATGGATAAGTGATATATAGATTAGGAATGAGAGATAGATAGTATAAATGATATAAATGTTAGACAAAATTGTGTATAATATTTGCAATTTTAAGTTGTTGAAAATAATATATATCCCTATGGCCTTTTCAAATACCCTTTGTGCTGTTTTCCACCCCCAGCTTTTCTTTCCCTCTGAATTGTTGTCCCATCTTCCTAAGACAAATTCCTCTAACTTATGTTGAGAGATTATTTAACAGTTAATATGAATTATTATTTTAGTAAAAATTTAGTAAAAATTAACCATATTTATACTCAAATAACCATTCAGAGATACCAGAATTTATTTAATTAGCCTAAAGCAAAATGTTGCACAATAATCACTCCAACCTAAACCTCTATGCTAGTATACTTTCTTCCTATTTTCACTTCCCACTTTATACTTGCTTTTTTTTGCGGGAAGTACTTTTTAATAAGTAAGTTGTGAACTCACAATACATATTTTAAAAACTGGTTTAACACTACCCAGATCTACCCAATGCACAGGACACTCCCCACAGTCGAGTGAAGAGTGGGGTCCAACACCCACACGAACCCCGGCGCCCCGTATCCGACCACGTCCTCTGGATAGGTAGGCCAGCGGCACTCAGAGGAAGGACAGAAGGCCACCAAGAAGAGACTCGACACCCTATGAGCACACACAGGGTGAAGAGGTCCCCCCCAGTCACAGCCACAGGGGAAGGGAGTAAGGGGAAAATGGGAGGGAGGGAGCCATGGGAGGACACAAGGGACGGGACAACAATCGAGATGCAAAATGAACAAATCAACAAACTATATAAAACTGGTTTAAAATTTCAATATTTATCAGTAGGGTGATATGTTGATAAATATTTCATGAAGACATCCTATCATTAAAAATCCAATCTTAAAAGTGTCAATATCTTCCTGTCCTAATACAGAATGCTTCATTGTGTCCAAAACAGGTGTCTCTCTCATTAGTAAATTTCATGAAAAAAAAAAACCTTGTTTTTGCCCTTTCCTGTTTCTTTTTATTTTTTAATTGATTCTCTTATGATGTATATTCTTTATTTCTATAGAGCACTTGTAAAAAGCTGTTATAAAGAGAAAATCATTAGTATACTTCTTTAAAAGGCAAGGTTCTTTGAGAAAATATACTTGCTTTTAAATCATCTCCTAGGCCCACTTCATTTCTCCTGGTATTTCTGGGTCTTGTCGTTGTGTTTCTGTTCTCTCCTTCCTTTCTTTCTCTATCAGGATGTCCCATTCTGCCCTCTGTTATTGCACAGCATTGGCTAGTTGGTTTTATTGCCAACACAGAGGACAAATAGTGACATATTTATACAAACTTGAAATAGGAGATATTTAGAATAAAGATCGCAGTGCAATGTCTGGATTGACCCAGATAGTGGGGTAGAGAAATCAGTATTTGAATGAAGAAGTGTAAATTATACATAGTCCATTATGCAAACAAATCTATTTTTTTACATTCTTACCCTTCATAGAAAAAACATTCAAATACTCCCATTCTAACTGCTCCAATAGTCTTCCTTGCATGTTTCTTACAGTAACAGTAAAAAAACAAACAAAGAAACAAACAACAAACAATGTATCTTTTGAGAATTTACAACACAGTTCCTTTGTAACCATGAACCTGACCTATCCAAAGTCAATCATAGACACAAATATTTTCATCGTGGTCCATCAGTTATAAATCTAAGAACTCATGGAGATCATGTTACATTTTGTAGAAGCTCTAAGAAATGTCCAAAATATTCATCAAATATGCTTTTAACTTGTCATAACTTATTGGAAAAGGCCTTGAAGATAATGCAAGAAATATGGCAGTATATATGAAAATGAATACATTTCCTTGATATTTCTGGTCATATTTCATATCTTTTTCATTTAAGACTTTGGAACAAAAAGCCAACTCAAAGCATTTTCTCTGGTTTTCCTACTGAAATATTGGAAGGGCATGAATGTTGCCTGATCGTCAAATTTCCTCTTAACTACTACTATTTTTATTAGTCCCAGGCTTTTACCTTATTGATCATCCTGGCTCTGTTTTTTACAAATCTAGATATTGAATTTGTGTTCTGTGTACCAGAGACTCAGCTCTCTGAGCAGGTTTGAACCTACTCTCATATTTTAGCTTTGTTTTCCTATCTGATACTCTAGGATGCAAAGTGGAATGTTACATAATTCCTTAAATTTAAAATGCCTAATGTTGAATGCATATTTTTCCAAACTGGTTTTAGGTAGCCATATAGATATATATTCTCTGCATAGAAATTTTGTTACAGCTCTTCTTCTAAATATTATCTAACATGATTATACCCTAATCTATGCAAAGCTTATCCAATCAGCTCTTCACCTGATCTAATCTGTTCAGAGGGAAAAGAAAGAAAGAAACAAACAAACAAAAACAAAAACAAAAACAAAAACAAAACCAATTTTCCATACTCTCAGGATACCCTTGAAACTACTTAAATTTCTTTGCTTCCACATTATTTCTGTTGCACATATATCTGAGCGATACCTATACTAAAATAAATAATAGTTTTTTAATTTCAAGTAATGTGGTACTTAAGAAAAAGTAATTACAACTTTATCTTAAGAAGATATATCAATGCATTACTTTTTTAATTTGGGGGCTCTGTTGGTCTTTTTGTGGTGCTCCTGTACCCTCTGGATCCTTTTACCTCACCCCCAACTCTTAAAAAAAAAAAAACCTCCCTGCTCTCTTCCTAAAGCTTGGCTGTGAGAATCAGCTTCTGCTTCCCTCTCCTGTGGATAGAGTCTTTCAGAGGATATCTATGGTAAGTTCCAGTCTTGTTCCCTCTCTTCAACAGTTACCAGTGTCTATTCTATTTTCCCTTCTTAATGAGAATTAAGCTTTCTCCCTAAGGTCTTCCTTGTTGTGGATTGCAATATTGGTATCCTGTTTTATATGGCTAATATCCTCTTATAAGTGAGTATATACCATAATTGTCCTTCTGGTTCTGGGTTACTTCACTCAAGATGATCTTTTCCAGCTCCATCCATTTGCCTGTGGATCCAGGGTGGGGCAGTGGATACTGATACACCAAACAAGAACTATCTATCAAGAGGATCTTGAACCCCTGGTGAAATGTAGCTAATAGGTGGCTCTGTCTCCGTATGGGTGTCCTAGTAAGGGAAACAGGGACTGTCTCTGCCATGGACTTTGTTGGCTATTCTTTGATCACTTCCCTCTGTAAGGGTGCCTGACCAGGCCACAGAGGAAGAGAATTCATGCAGTCCTGATAAGACTTTGTAGGCTGGGGTCAGTTGATAGAGAAGAAATTCACACTCTTTTTGGGGACTAGGGAAGGGGTAAAGAGGGATAAGAGGGAGGGAGTGTAGAAGTAGGAGGAGATATGGAGGGGGGCTATGATTTAGATGTAAGGTAAAAGATTTTTATAATAATATTTAAAATTTTTATTGTTGGAAATGTTCAATTTTCTCTTCTCTGTCAGAGGAAATAAAGAGAGTATATCCCCCATAAATGTCCCACAAAAGCCTTCACTTACCAGGAACTGGGACAGAGGGGAAGGCATCCTATTGGGACTCTAAATGAGAGACGCATGGGAGAACAGCAAAATAAAAGGATCCAGAGGGTCCTAGAAATCTACAAGTAGAACAATATGATAGGCAGATTTGGGCCCAGGGGTCCCGCTCAAACTAAGGCACCAGCCAAGGACAATACAGGAGGTAAACTTTAAACCCCTTCCCAGATCTAGCCAATGGTCAGAATATTCTCCACAGTTGAGTGGAGAGTGTGATACGACTTTCTCACGTACTCTGGTGCCTCACATTTGACCATGTCCCCTGGAGGGGGAGACCTGGTGGCACTCAGAGGAAGGACAGCAAGTAGCCAAGAAGAGACTTGATACCCTATGAGAATATATAGGGGGACGTAATCCCCCTCAGGAACAGTCATAGGGGAGGGGAATAATGGGAAAATGGGGGGGGGGGGGGAATGGGAGGATACAAGGGATGGGATAAACATTGAGATGTAACAAAAATAAATTAATAAAAAAAAGATATATTATACATTTATTAGGTAGGGTTTATTGTGCCTTTATGTATTTTTACCTCATGCAAGGTATACTTATAAAATAATATGGTATATACTCACTTATATCTGCATACTAGCCAAAGGGGCATGTCGCACGAAAGCCTTCACTTACCAGGAAACTGGGACAGAGGGGAGGACATCCTATTGGGACTCTAAATGAAAGAAGCATGGGAGAATAGCAAAGTAGAAGGTTCCAGAGGGTTCTAGAAACCTACAAGTAGAACATTATGATAGGCAGATTTGGGCCCAGGGGTCCTGCTCAAACTAAGGCACCAGTCAAGGACAATACAGGCGGTAAATTTTAAACCCCTACCCAGATCTAGCCAACAGTCAGAACATTCTCCACAGTTGAGTGGAGAGTGGGATATGACTTTATCACGTACTCTGGTGCCTCACATTTGACCATGTCCCCTGGAGGGGAAGACCTGATGGCACTCAGAGAAAGGACAGCAGGTTGCCAAGAAGAGACTTGATACCCTATGAGCACATCCAGGGGGTGGTAATCCCCCTCAGGAACAGTCATAGGGGAGGGGAATAATGGGAAAATGGGGGGGGGGAAGAATGGGAGGATACAAGGGATGGGATAAACATTGAGATGTAACAAGAATAAATTAATAAAAAAATTTAAAAAAAGAAAGCTGTGTATAATAAATTAGAATGTAACTATTTAGTACCACAACATTGAAATAATAAGAAAGAAATTCAAGATTGTCAAAAGTTCTTCCAGACGTTTAGATATATGTAGATGTCTTATATTGATTTCATGGATTTCCATGCTACCATTTCTTTATTCACATTTTATTTAACTTGAAGTCATGCAAATATAGACTCTTTTGTGATACTTTTATAATTAAAGTGCTGGGGTGATCTATTTTCATGAGACACTCAAAGCACATGTACCTATAAATTCCTATATTTTTAATTAAATATAATGCTGTTCCACTTGGTATTAGGCCTACCAGTTTGGACCAAGGGTCTAGGATCATCCAAATTCCAGCCCTTTGACACTTTTCACCATTCCTACAAATGCATCTCCATTCCTTTGTGACTTCCCATGGATCCACAGAACCACTGCTAACAGAAACTCCACAGCTTGCAGAGTTGCTGTACTGGCTAGAACCCACAGTGGGTCTGATCAGCCAAAGAATAGAAAGGCTGCACCAAAGAGCCAAGACCTACACTAAGAAACACTTCAGTCACATATTTCAGATGCCTACTTACCAGCATGAAAACAAAACATGGATAATCCAGACAATATGTATCTTCTAAAAGCCACGCACCCCAACTGTCCCTGAGAAAAGCAATTTACCTGAAGTAGAAGACAAGGATTTCAATCTAGCAATTATGAATATGTTTAAGGACCTTAAAGTGGATATGAATGCATGCCTTATTAAAGACTGTGACAACAAAAACAGTTGAATGAAATAACAAAACCAAGTCACAACATGAAAATAGAGTTTAATAAAGCAGGTAAAACTAAAAATGAGAAAATTTAGAAATCCAAATTAAAAAAATTTTTTTTTAAAGACAAGGAAGAAAGAATTTTTGGTCTTTAGGACAAAAGAGGAAAAAGAAAGTCAAAGAAAATGATTTGTGTGTTTGTACGTTTGTTTGTTTCATAAAGTTTTTTGACAGAGAAAAAGAACATAAGGTGGGTAGTTAAGTAGGTGAGAAAGATTGGTAGAAGATGTGAGAGAAAAAAGAGTCTGATTAAAAAGTAATGAATGTAAAATATTTTAAAAAGAATAGCCTCGTCATATTTATCTACTGAATAATTGATAAACACACACATACATACATATATATAGAGAGAGATGTGCATATATATACATATTTCATTTTCTCACATTTAAGGAGATACAATATTAGTATACTTGCTCACTTATTTGTGCTTGTGTGTTTCTTAAGACATAAGCACAGATGTGTACATATGTATATTTATAACTGAATCACATAGAACAATGAGAATATTTACCGCCCGTTCATTAATAAATATTACAAGAATTCTATCTGCACACAGAGTTGACTGTATAATCTAACTAGGCATGCCAAAAATTTGTCTAATCATTGCAAATTAAAGGCCAATTCTGTTGCATTTTGGTTTTTCTTTTTTCTTTTTTTTCTAAGGTAGGGTGCAGGCTGAAGTCCATTTCGTTGTGTTGTATCAATGCCCATTCTTGTGTTTAAAATTACTAACATGTCATGCTGAGACATAACATGTAGGAGATGAAGAATCAAAGATAATGCCTCAAGAAAATGTGTTATACGAAATATATAGTAACTGACTATAGAGAACTGGTTGGGGGTGTAGCATGGAACTTAAAAGTAGATAACATGTACTAATGCTTTAATAACATCCAGTTGTCATATTGTTCCTGAGATAGAATAATTCAGTTTGAAGCTTCTTTGATAAATATGAAATTGTGGTGAGTTCTAGTCAATTGAATATAAAAGTAGAGACATCCACTTCTATTGTGCAGCTAATGAAAACAGTTTTTATTATTGTACAACTTTCCTCCCTGAGCATTAGAAATAAAAGAATTCCCATAGCCTTTAGTAGATACTTACCTTTTGGGGCTATTTATCTTCCAAGACGTTCAATTTCCCACTACCACGTCTGTGTATGTTCTTCATTGCTATGTCAGAACGCCATAGACAGAAATTTTATTTTATTTTTATAAATTTATATATTACTGTTCTAGTGGCTGTGAAACCTAATAATAAAGTGCTAGTATCTAATAAGAAGTATCTTCCGGCCTTCTGACATACAGAAGCATAACACAAGAGGAAAGCAAGTACTTTAGACCAGTCTTCTTTCTTCTCTTACACAGACACTCACACCTACTGGGGCCTCATTACCAGGATCTAATGTATGCAAAATTATTTTTAAAAAAATATCTCCTGCAAATACTATGTGTATATTCATTCCCAGCGCTTAAAAGTTAAGGAGAGCACATTCAAACCATATTACCATAATAGTAAGGGGTAAATTACAACAGCCTAAACATTGGAGGAATATAAACATTTAGCTAGGGTTTTCATTTATAGATTTTTAAAATGTTATGAGGTAGGAAAAAACCTACATTTATAATTACACTCTAAGCCCAGTAAGACTCACTTCACTTCTTACAAATGACTGGTTGGGCATTATTTCAAAAGAATATTCAATAGCTTAAATTTCTGGCACTTTTCTTTTGTATATATTTTTGATAACACTACTTCGGTATAGATGTGCATATATTCCAAGATGGGCACCTGTGCCACGGTGACATTCGGAATTTATTTAGGTATCCAGGGTGTTCATTTTTGTTTTTAAATTGATTTTCCTTATAAGGTATAAAGTGTTTAGGCCCCAAAGACTGAATATCTGAATAGCCAAAGAGTAGAGTCTTGTAATTTGTACCATCTGAGAAAGATTCAGCTTATAAATATGTAAACAAGATCCACCAACCACTGCATTCTTGGAGCTTCCCCAGATGTGCTTTCAAAGGGTTGTTTGGGGTCTGCCTTTTATGTTTTTCCCATTTTATTTTCAGTTTCCTGAAATATCATGGAAAGGGCAAGTGATTACCTCACGAAGCTTTCTTCCAAATATGAAATATGCATGTGAGACATTCTTAGAGAAACACCATATTTGCTGAGCTGATTTTACGTCTTTGAGGGCTTAGCCTTAGTGGCTTCATTAAGCTTTCTAGAATACAGATTTGCATAATAAACAATACTCATTTTACATAAAGCATTTGTTCTCATAAGGACATCTTATGGTGAAAGTACTTTTCTTTCTATTCAGCATTACAAATAACAGAAAAGACCAAAATCATGTATGAATATATTTCTTTAGAGACAGGCTTTTTATTTCAATATTTTACATTTTCCCTTCATGCCACATGTTCAAATGTATGTTTTATCTTAATTCTAATTTTGGAAATGATCAGTTTTGTTTGCTATGCTTTAAACACATAACATTCGCCACAAATTAATGGATCTATGATTGACCATGTCCATGACCCTTATGATACTGCTTCCCAAGTTCTGAGATTATAGATGTGTGCTACAACCTGGCTTAGAAACTGTCTTTTGAATATTGAAATGTTGATCCTAGTCTTGTCAACCCAAAGCAGCTCTCACCTCAGACAGGAACCATGAGTAGCAAGAGTCTAGATATACAGACTCATGATTTCCTAATACCATGTTACTAATAAATACTGTTTCATGAGATTTAAAGTCACATACCAGAAGAAAACTGAAACTAATATGTGCTTTAAGCACACAGCTAGAGACATGGGATAGACAGATTACAGAAAAACAGGGACACCTCCAATAGGCCTCAGATGCATTACAATGACAAGATCAGTTTCGGGTTGGTAGAAGATATGCACATCTTATATGTTCCAAAAGAATCACCGTTCCCAAGAAATGTTTGTTGCTGGGCCTGGAACAAACAGGGTCCTCCTTTTATTTCCTAGTGGCAAGAGATTACTTCCTTCATCTCTCTTGGGTTATCAATCCCTAAACGAATATTTTCTCTTACTAGAGAAGCTACAATTCCCTGGAAATCTTGCATATGGTTACTATTACAGGTAGAATGCACCTCTTATTTTGATGTCTGGAGCTTTTAACCTTGGAAATTTTTTGCAAATGACCAAATTTACCACAATAAAGCACCAGGTGTGTTGATATCTGAGACCTCTAGCTATGGCTTGTGCTATGATATTGGCTTGATGCTCCTGAGAGCTAATATTAGCTGTCTCTCTTAACCATTTGTCTAATTGGGATCCTTGTGTTCTTAATGATCTAATTGCTCACTCGCATTCAGTATTTGCATTCTAATATGCCCTGTCTGGTCTCAGAGTCTGGTATAACTTTATCTAGAGCTGAATCCAATGTCTATAAGAATTCTGTGACGGCTTCTCCAGGGCCTTGAATTACCTTAGTAAAAGAGGTGCTTGGTTTACCAGACTCCTCAACCCTGTCCCAAGCTCTTAAGGCTGCAAAACAGCATTGTTTAATTGTTACATCTTCAAATCTGGTTTGTTCTAGTAAATCAGCATAACGCCCTTCACCAAGCAATGATCTTTAACAACACTAACTCCCCCTTGTTATATTTTGTTGTTATATTGTTGTGGCTTTGTTTATCCACCACGATAAGTACTATAACTGTTGAGCAGCTACTAACACAGCTGACACCAATCCCTTCCAATCTGGAGGAATAAGTCTATGCTGTGTCGCGTAGTTACTTAACATGTGTTTAAAGAAAGATGAATGCTTCCATACCCTAAAATATACTCTTTAAACTGCTTTATTTCTAGCATATATACTGGATGCTATGCTATCTAGACTCACCACCATCTTTAGTAGGAATATGTTATACGAAGACTGGAAATGCTGATAGCGTCTAGGTAGTCCTAGAGAATTTCTGGTAGCACACTTGCCTCCAAAGCCCTTTTAGCCTGTCAAGATACTATAACCCTTTTGGCCTCTCTGGCTTCCAATTCTTCTCCGCCCCTGAACACCTGGTGCATGGAGCTGGACAGAGCAGAAAGATCAGAGAACTCTGGTTTGTAGTTATCACTGATTTTGAACTTTTTTTCTCCATTTATCAGGGTGCTATTTGCTTCCCAGGTGCTTCCATATCTATCTATAAGCTGTCTTGTTGCACGACCAACTCTGAAGTCTTTTCTAGCACTATAGAATTTAGTGACGCTTCCAGTTTTTTTTAATTTCATCAGTCTTTCTTCCAATCTTTTTAAAAATGGAATACAGCAAGAAGACAAAGCAAAACTAGGAAACTCAAGGCAGGGAAGAACCCTACAGTAGAAACTGCCATCTTCCTGACACCCTGAAACAGTGTCTTAAAACCTATATTTTTCTCTACAGCTTAGAAGTTAAGTTACCCATTATGCCCAAGCCACATTGGGCAGCACCTGTAAGCTATGAACTTTTTCAAACCTACATGTTTGGGGTTCTTTAATGCTTATACTTCCCTTCCAATCCACCTACCCTAGGTAGGAGAGAAAAGAGGTTAGTTGGAACAGGAGACGTAGACCTTTTTAGACTCAGTTCCTTGGAGTGATTCCACTCTTTGTAGTCAGTATTTAGCATAGGACATCAGCAATTCAGCAAAGGTGACAGCAACTTCAGCAGCTGGAACTTGGAGCAGCAGCTGGAATTTTGAAGGATTCTCTGGAGGGGTTCTCTCTAGGGGTATTTCAAAGTGAAGCAATGAATAGCCAAACAATAAGAAGCAGTGCCATACACCAAAATCTAAAAGAGCCAAGGCTCTTGGGGCATATATATATGTATGTTTGTGTGTGTGTATACATACATCATACACACACACACACACACACACACACACACACACACACACACACACATATATATATATCCTCTCAGAATCCGTAACATGATGTTTAACAGCTGGCAAGGACCATGCCCTCACAAGAGGCATGTTTCCTTTTCTAGTGGATAAATATCACCTGTTCTCTTCAATGGAAAAACACCACACACCCTCACATAAGTCTGTTTCATGTCCCACCCTTAGGATCAAAGCAGAAACATACTTACACCCACTACAAGCATAGAGGTGTGATTATTAAACAATTTACATAATGAGATGTTTGTTCTCTATCTGTGTCAAGGCCATGCCTTTCTTGCTGTGTCCTGTTGGATCATGCTGTCATTTTTCAGCCCATCAAACTCAGTCCAGATGACTGAGGCTTCTCAGCCTGCCTTTGGCGCCTGCTTCCAGACACCGCATTGTTTTTTCCTGTTTCTCCCATCTGATGTTCCAGTGGGAGGTTATTTACTCCACAAGTGTTTGCTCCCCTGGCCTGCGGGAGTCAGGCCAGCAAAGAGCCACTTCTGAAAGAGAAGACTTTGCTAGGAAAGCCTGGCTTTGAGAAGCTTCCTTGTGTTAAAGAACCTTTTTTTTTTTTTTTTTTTTTTCTTTAGAAAGGACACCCTTAAAGTACTGAATCTCTTTTGCTTCTTGGGATTTGTATCAGTTTTTTGTTTTGTTTTGTTTTTATACAGCCAGCTGGAGGCCTTGCTGCTTTACAAGGGGTCTGTGTAATCAGGAAGTTGTAAATTCCTGCCTTAGAAATTGCAGTTGCTCTCTTAATGGACAAAAATAAGAACCTACTCTGTAGTTTTATTATCTACATAAATTCTTGACAGATTTTTGAAAGTTCTGCCCCACGTTAGGCACCCTTTGTTAAAATTATTTTTATAAAATTGTGTTTGTTTCTGTTTCTCTTTTAACCCAGCTATCACACAAATAAAAAATGCTTTTTTATATTTGTTTAATAATAAGCCTCACAGCACAAGAACTAAGCAATTCTTACTTTATTCTTAATCCTCTATGCTAATTTTGTTTCTCTGTACATCCTTGTATTTTGTAGCATTCCTATTCCTGCTCCTCTCTTCTTATCTTTTCTGAACCTCTGCCCTTGACTGAATCCACTAAGACCTCTTCTTGTTCCTCCTTCCTTGCCAGGCAGGAAGTCCAACCTATTCTTTCCACTCCTCAACAACGGGCTGTAAGCTGCTTTTTGGTATTCAAGGGGACAATTAGGGAGAAGAGTTTATACAACATTAAGATAGGACATTCCCAGAAAAGGGATTGAAAACAGGTTTGGGAGGTGGGGGTACAGAAATCACTATTTGAATTTCACAATAACCTTTTCCATTTAATAATCTCACTCTATCCATTGTCTTTCCATAATTATTTATTCTATTTCCCTTTTCTTGGGAGAACCTCTAGTCCACCCAAGTCTCTTATTAGATGCCTAATCTCTGTGGTGATGCATATTGTAGCACACATATCAAAAGCATAAAAGGGAACATAAACATATAAACAACCATATATTTTTCTTTTGAAATCTGTTACTACACTTTGAATTTTTTTAGCTCCAGCCATTTACCTATGAGTTTTGTAATTTTTAAACAGACAGATAATAATACATTATGTAAATGTACATTTTCATTATATATTCATCAGTTGATGGGCATCTAGGGTGTTCTTCATTTTCTGCTCTTATAGAGCTGCAATGAACATGGATGAACAAGTAATTCTGTATTAGGTTGTGAGTCCTACTTGATATATGCACATGAATATATGCATTGATCTTGGGGTAGATATATTACCAATTTCCTGGGGAGCTACCACACTGATATCTATAATATTAGTACAAATTTGCACTCTCACTAGCAATGCATGAGTGTTCCTTTACTTTACATTCTTAGTATCATGAACTGTCATTTGGTCTATTGATTTCACCATTGTGACAGGTGTAATATTGAAGCCTTAAAAGTACTTTTAATTTATATTTTCCTGCTGGCAAAGAATTTTGAAACAAATACTTTTATTACCTAATTCATTGATTATTTTAATGTAAAACTCACAGATACCCAATACTGCCTGTCCCTTATAGATTTTCTGTAGCCAGTCATTAAATAGAAGCTTCCTAGAGAATAGGATGAACTTCTAGGCAACTCCAACTAACTTAGTGCATTCCTGAGGACTCACATGTCAATGAAAGTAAAAATTTAGAAAGTCTATTATAGAGGTAATATGTTATTATTTTATATACAGTTATTTATTGTACAAATTACATCAAACTTTAAACATGAATGTGATATATGGTCTAAAACCCAGAACAAATAATGTATACAAAGTCAGAATTGTAGGAATTTCAAAACTGTGCCTTTTCAAAATTTGAAATATTATCTTAAGACTCGTAGTTGAATGTTCCTAATCATAGTGATTGAAATAAATAATGGTCACAAGATATGTTTAGGAAACACTTACTAAGCTTTTACACCCATGGGAATTCAAATCTACTGTTGGAATAATAACTCAGAATATACATCCAGTTAGTCATATACTCAGCAGTATTCTGAGATTTCCTGAGGTATTTGCTCTGCTCATAAATTAGGCTATCTTCAAATATGCCTTGAATGATCAGGTCTTTTGATAGTAGTTAAGAAAAAATACTAGCTATCCCTAAGTTGTAAAAAAAACCTCTCTTTCCCTGTGACTAATACCTAAGTAAGTACTATTTCACTCAGCTATTTTCTCTAGACAAACACAAAAACAGACACATGTGCACACACACTAAACCATGCATGTGCACATATGTGTGCACATACACAAACACAATTTCTCATATTGTTTTGAATTTCTTAGAGCTGGAAAGTACGTAGAAGCAATATATGTGCAGAATTATGGTATATACTGAGGCAGAAATTTTCAAAACTTCTGCTGTTAGTGGAATGTATAATCTAATTTTATATAAATCTCGGAGACTTATGTATTATGTTTTTTTAAATGGTCTTGAATATCAATTGATTTATTTTTCCTTTTATTTTGTTTATAAGGTATTTCACAGGAACAAGTTGTGATGTATTCTTCACTCTTCCACAATATCACAACACCTTATATTCCTACTCAAATATTAACTAGATTGTTACTTACCCTTAATGTTTTGTCTTCTAATTTTAAAGTGACTTCAAATGAAATTAAACCAAAATGAAATACATTATTGAAAAATAAATGAAGTTAAACTAAATGTGTTTTAGAATAGAATTTAACTATTCATTAAATAAACAACTTTAATTTAGCACTGCCTCTTAGTTAAAAGAAGGAAGATAGATCTGAAAGCGGACACATAAGAAAGTTCCAGAGACCAGAGATGATTGCAAAACTAAAATATTCACCACAAACATGCTGTAGAAGCTACAAACTTTAGTTCAGTGTAAGGCACACACTTTGCATGTGCATTTTTTAGTATCAGCACTGGTGTGTGTGTGTGTGTGTGTGTGTGTGTGTGTGTGTGTGTGTTTATAAAACAGGAAAATGAGTTCATCACTAACTGCTTCTTATATAATTACTTAAAGATTTCTTTAAATACTGGTGAATAAATAGTAGAAACTATAATCATGTGTTCCATGGAATAAATGTCTCCTTCCATATATTTATGTATTATCTTATGTATTTGTGTGTCAAGACATCCAAACAACCACATCTCTGCTTACAACTTTTGTGTAACAAGTTCAGACACTTATTGTTAGTGTGTAAGCAATATTTTGAAGTTTAGATTTGTTTTATTACTAGCTCAGCAGTGAAATGATCATCCCAGGAGGTTTATCTGTCACTCTACACGTGATGACTCCTAATATTTCCCAATTAAACATCGTTCAACAGTGTGATTCTTTTGTTGAGCTAAAAACCCACTGAAAGGAAATAAAGAGAATATATCTGAGCAGTCTAGAGAATAGGATGTTATTCTATTTCATTCTGTGTGTTATATTAAGTAGTAAGGCAAAACAATAATTTTTCTATAATTCTCCCAAAACATTTTTTTCTGAAGATACAGATACAATCATTATTTCATATGTTGCAATGACTTCATATTTAAAACATAGGCTACCATGAATCATTTTTTAAAATTTTATTTTATTAATTTATTCATATTACATCTCAATGGTTATCCCCTCCGTTGTATCCTCCTATTCCTCCCTCCCTCCCAAAAACATTTTTAAATGTTTTGTATCAATTTTTGTTTGTTTGTTTGTGTGTGTGTGTGTGCGTGTGCACATGCGAGTGTGTATGTGTGTTTGTTTGGGGGTACTTGTTTGTGTCACAGTGTGTATAGAAACAGAGGAAAACCACGGAGGTTGGACCTTACCTTTTACCTTTTGTGGGACAAAATTTCTTCTGTTGTTTCTTGATCACACCATTGCATGTACCTGGCAAGCCAGCCTGTCGAATCCTAGCAAGTCTTCTGTCTTAGCTTACCATCTTCCTGTGCAAGCAGTGGGATTACAGCTATGTTCTACCTTTCCCAGATTTACGTCGGTTCTGGTGATTCAATATCAGGCCTTCACACTTGTTTATCGGGTGCTTTGCCCATTGCTCATCTTTGTAATTCTTACCTTTCATTTTCTCTCACAAAAATATTAATGCTTGGCTAAGCAACCCCAAATCCCACTATTGGGAAGGTAAGGGCAGGAAAACTGAGAAGTTTATCAAAAATTGTCTACATAGTCAGTCTGAGTCCAACCTGAAAGTAAGAATCAAAATACTAACATCCAAAATTAAGGTTGCCTACTTAAATTTGCAAAAAGTAATCTAAAATTTTTGAAACGTAATGCTAACATTAAACATTTACAAATTGATTTAATTGTCTCAATCACTTAGCCAGAAAAGGTTTAAATGTGTACAAAATAGGTCATTTGGTTTTTTTTATTTTTCTTTTGCTAAATGTCAAAGTATTCATTCCTGTTTTTGAAGTCTTATTATTGCTACAAAATGCCACTCTGAAAAAAGATATGCTAAGTTAAAGCCTGCATTGTTACCATGGTTCCATAATGATACCTCTTTATTTTCAAAACTGAGCTATAAAACTTTTAAATAGCAAAATGTAATGACTTTTTTGCAATAAAATAGATATTCAAAGTATTATGAATCTAATAAAGAGTTATACTCTACAAATCATTTCAGAAAAGATATTTCTTATCAACAACTGTTCCAATTAAATAAAAAATAACCCATAATTGTAGTGTCTTCTCAGGAGTCCATCATTTTATCACCTATCATACATATATAATGGGTAATATAAGATTCAAAGTATGCACAAAGGCCTATTGTGTAACTTCCACAAATGACTTTAAAATTTCCCCGAATATTACAGGATTTTGGGTCCAGATAGCTGACTTTACAAATGATATCCCTGCTAGTTTTTTTTCAGTTATATCCAGTTAGAGGAAAAGAGGAAAGATTTTTTAAATTAATATGTAAGATATTATTAACTTTATAAAATAAGTGATATTTTATGTAAGGATTGTAAGGTATATTCAAAAGCAAAGGTGCCCAGAAAGGTAGGGATGGCAGAATCAATCCACAGATTTATAGAGGCTATAGCTGTAGTCGGGAAAGGGGAAAAATAGATGGGAGAGAATTACCAGAGGTAATAGTATTGAGTGTGACATAGCAGAGGTAAGGAGGAGCGATAAATCACATTAAGGATATTTGGAAAAGTCAAAGAGAATTACAATATTTTATGCATGTGTGTGTAAAACAAGAGTCAAAGAAAAAGAAACTGTCACTATGAGAGTTGAGTGGCATGTGAAGGGTTCAATGGAGGTTAGTTGGGAGGAGCTAGATGGAAGAAAGGGAGGATAAAACATGATATATTTCTTGCTTCAATAAAAAACATTAAATTTTTTGTATTATTATAATTTATTCACATTATATCCTGATTATTATACTGTTCCTCTTCTCTTCCCATTCCCACCCTCCCTACCTCTTCTGCCCTATTCCTCTCCCCTAGATTACTGATGGGAGAGGGAATGCCCTCCTCTCCCCCACCTCCTGACCTCAGCCTATCAGGTCTCATCTGAGTAATCTGCATCCTCTACCTCTGTGTTCCCACAGGGCCTGGCTGCCATGGGGCACTGATCAAATTGCAGACACCAGAGTTCATATCAGTGGCAGTGTCTGCTCCCACTATCCCCACATGGAGAATGACATGTCCATACACTACATCTGAACAGGGCCTTATGGTCTTTACTTGCAATGTCCTTTGTATGTGCATCAGTTTGTCCAGCCCACAGCCCTCCTCCCCTGACTCCGGAGTCCAGATTTGCCTGGCTTGGTGGTCGCTTCGTGGAGCTCCTGACAGCTCCAGATCCTTCCATCTCCCATCTCTTCCATACACCACTCAACATTTCACCTAGAGTCCAGCTGCCAGTCC
The DNA here is from genome assembly GCF_903995435.1 of Acomys russatus. Classification (NCBI taxonomy): domain Eukaryota; kingdom Metazoa; phylum Chordata; class Mammalia; order Rodentia; family Muridae; genus Acomys; species Acomys russatus. The sequence goes on along the minus strand of NC_067151.1, from coordinate 48,214,761 downwards.
CAGTATCGTCCTGATGTCCCACTGGGTGGATTCTCTCAAAGGATATCTATGTTGGGCTAATACCTTCTTCTACGTGAGTATATTCTATGCTAGTCTTTCTGAGTGTGGGTTACCTCATTCAGGATGACCTTTCCTAGTCCTATCCATTTGTCTGCAAACTTCAAGATTTTTTTCTGATAGCTGAATAATATGGCTTTGTGTAAATATATCACAGTTTCTTTATCTATTCTTTGCTTGAGGGACATACTGGTTGTTTCCAGATTCTGCCTTTTACAACTAAAGCTGCTATGAACATATTTGAGCAAATGTTATTGTATGGTGGAGCATCTATCACGTATATGGCCAAGAGTGGTACTGCTGGGTCCTGAGGTGTCACTTTTCCCCATTTTCTGAGAAAGCTGCAGATTGATTTCCAAAGTGGTTATACAAGTTTGCACTCCCTCCAGCAATGGAGGAGTGTTCCCTGTCTCCACACACTTACTAGCATGTGCGATTACTTGAATTCTTGATCTTAGCCATTCTGAAGGGTGTAAAAAGGGGTCTCAGAGTTGTTTTGATTTCCATTTCCCTCTTGACTAAGGACATTGAGCATTTTTAAGTGTTTTTCAGCCATTCATTATTCCTCTGTTGAGAATTCTTCTCTGTGTAGCTCTGTGCCCCATTTTTTTTTAATTTTTAATTTTTTTTATTAATTTATTCTTGTTACATCTCAATGTTTTTCCCATCCCTTGTATCTTCCCATTCTCCCCCCCCCCATTTTCCCATTATTCCCCTCCCCTATGACTGTTTCTGAAGGGGATTACCTCCCCCTGTATATGCTCATAGGGTATGAAGTCTCTTCTTGGCAACCTGTGCCCCATTTTTAATTTGGTTATTTGGTTTGGTAGTATTATTTTTTGTGTGTTCTTTATATGTTTTAGGTATTACCCATTGTTAGATGTAGGGTTAGTGAAGATAGTTTTCCAGTCTGTAGGCTGTTGTTTTGTTCTGTTCACAGTATCCTTTGCATGACAAAAGCTGTTCCATTTTATGAGGTCCCATTCATTAATTGTTAATCTTAGAGCCTGAGATGTTGGTGTTCTGTTCAGGAAGTTGTCTCCTGTGCCAATAAGTTCAAGGCTCTTTCTCGCTTTTTCTTTTAACAGATTTAGTGTCTCTGGTTTTATGTTGAGGTCTTTAATCCACTTGGACTTTAGTTTTGTGCATGGTGATAATTATGAATCTATTTGCATTTTTCTACATGTAGACTTCCAATTAGGCCAGCACCATTTGTTGAAGATGCTATTTTTATCCATTGTAAGGATTTGGCTTCATTGTCAAAAATCAAGTGTCCATAGCTATGTGGATTTATTTCTGGATATTCAAACCCATTCCATTCATCCACCAGCTTACTTCTATGCCAGTACGATGTCATTTTTTATTACTGTTTCACTATACTGCAGCTTGAGATCAGAGATGAAGATTCCTCAGGAAGATTTTTTATAGTCCAGGATTGTTTTAGCTATTCTGTGTTGTTTTTGTTGTTGTTGATTGTTTATTTTTTTTAATATGAATTTGAGAATTGATCTATCATGGTCTGTAAAGAATTATGTAGCTGTTTTCATAGAGATTGCATTGAGTCTGTAGAGTGCTTTTTGTAAGATGGCTATTTTTACTATGTTGATCCTCCCAATCCATGAGCATGGGAGCCTTTCCATCTTCTGATATTTTCTTCAATTTTTTTCTTCAGAGACTTGAAATTTTTTTATACAAGTCTTTCACTTGCTTGGTTACAGTTACACAAAGGGTGGATCTGGGAAAATTTGCAGCTAGAGTGGTAAGTAAATATGATCAAAACATATTATATGAAATTCTCAAAGAAATAATAAAATATTACTATATATTATTCTCATAGTAATTTGTGTTAGCATTGGCCTTATTTTCTAACACAAAGCAGAAAATTTAAATATATGGCTGTCTAATAATTTGAAATATTTTGATTATTGCCTCTTTTGAACATTTATTGACTATTTGCAAACGTATATTAAATTAGTTCACTGGCTGCTTCATAGCAAAAAAGTCTCTTTTCTTAGACCTTCATAATTTTTTTAATGTTCTAAGATAAATATGATTTTAAAAGTTAATTTGTTTTACATTTTGACTAAATATAAAACTTTTATTATATTGTATTTTAGTTCTCATAACAGATTACATAATTTCTTCTTTCCTTCTTCACTCCAAACCCTCCCATATATGCCTCATAACTCTCTTTTAAATTTGTGGTCTTTTTCCACTAACTGTTATCACCTGTATGTGTACATATGTATACACATTTATGTCTAAATATAACCTACTCATGCAATATAATATTAATTCTATGTATATTTTTGAGACTTACTGCTTGGCATCAAACAAACAATTGAAGTATTTACCTAAGGAAGACCATCTCTCCCATTTCCATATTTCCTTAGTTGCCTACAGTTCTTTGCGTAAGGTTAAAGCCTCATGGCCTTGTTTCTATCCAATTTGGTATTGGTGTTGTCCTTGTTTGGTTCTTTTTGGTAAGACTTTATTGGAGCAGCTTTGGAGAGTGTGTAGAGAAATACTCTCACAATAAATTCTCTGAACCCTTGGCTCCTCCAATCTTCATGCTCCTTCTTCCGCAAGCCTTAGTTATAGGAATAATTTGTAGGTGTTTATTGGGACTGGTCTCCAGAACTCTACAACTTGATTGGTTTTCTTTTGCCATATTGTTTTTTATTTGTTACAAAGAGAAGGTTCATACAGGACTCTTGACTGATCCACATAAGTTACTAATAATTAATAGCTCTAGGGTTGTTATTGTTATCCATACTTTATTGGGGCGGTTCATAGTCATATCCATCCTATTGACCCTCATCGAACCCTGTGGATCACAGGACGAAACCAAAACCAATCACAACAGGAAAGGAAGCATGAAAAAGACATGTGTTAGGTGGTCAGATGCAAGAAAATCAGAGCAATAGGAGGACATGAATATGTTTATGTGTGCATGGTGTATGTGTGTGTGTGTATATATACATGAGAGTTTAGAATATTTTTGTTTTGCTATTTCCCTTTTATTGAAAATAAATTATTTTCTTTATAATATATCTTGAATACAAGTTTCCCTTCCTCTTTTCTTCCCAGTTTTTCTCCCTACTCCTCCCAGCTTCTCCCTATGTATGAATATTTTATCTAATAAATATTAGATATTATATTAATATATTTTCATATTAATATATTAACTAATATATTATAATAGGATACAATTAATATATTATAATATATTAATTAGATGGATAGATAGATAGATAGATAGATAGATAGATAGATAGATAGATAAATTAAAACCCTAAGCCTAATCAGTGAAGTTTGAAAGAACATCTAGGTCTATATGGGATCTGACAATTGAAATAGAGTGAGTTTTCTTCAAGAAAGTTTATAAATATATCAAGTCTAAGTGTTACTCCTTTAAATATGTGAAAATATTTATGGAAGGAGAAAAATACATCCAAGATCCTGGAAAACAGTGGTGGGACCTGGCATTTTACTTGCTTTCCTACTAGGCTGCAGGGATTGTGGAGGCAGGGAAGAGAGTGAGAATGACCAGCCAGGGATTATTGCTGGGGTGAAGACATCTGCTGCTTCATTATCTGCCTCGTAGCAGAGTTTGCCATTGAATCTACACAGGCAAATTCAGATTGTTCAGGTAAGAGTAATATATTGATCCTTGGTTAGAATGATAAGATCTGTTTATTAAGCTCTATCAACCTTTTCCACATACATTTAAAGATGTTTTTGCAAGTATTTTGTTATATAGCCATGATTTTTTTCTTTTATATAATTTAATTTTTGTGTCATGTCACCAATGAAACACTGATATTAATATAACTATTAGACAAATGCAAATATAGGAGAAGGGATGAGGATGCTATAGCTGAGTTATCTTCCTTGTCTCTTTCCTTTTGCCAGACTTTTAAGGCAGCCACCAAGTACTTAATTATAGATTGATTCAAGGTTATTTCTTGAACAGGATTGTGATTGTTAAATTGTATATGGTTACTTATTTATTGCATTTATTGTGTTTCATTTTAAAATTCAAATTGATTTCAACCTTTTTAAAAATTAGCTCTGTATTGGGATAGGAAATATAAAAGAAAACAAATTTATCGTTGTTATACTAAAGTACCATTTTTCACAGAGTCCATTTTGTTTTGTGTGTTTACACATATTTGTGTGTGTGTGTGTGTGTGTGTGTGTGTGTGTGTGTGTGTGTGTGTGAAGAGAGAGAGAGAGAGAGAGAGAGAGAGAGAGAGAGAGAGAGAAGTATATATTGAAGTTAAAGGTCAACATTGGTTGTGTTTCATGATCTCTTTTTTGAACTTTATTATTTAAGACAAAGTATCTTACTCAGCTTAGAGTTTAAAGATTTTCCTAGTCCAACTGAAAGGACTCTGCCTATCTCCACTCTGTCACCACTATTGGGTTTATATGTTTATGCTGTCATGTCCAATTTTAAATGTGTGCTGTCAATCTCTCCTTTGTATAGTAGGTATTTTAGTAACTGTCACAGTTTTCTAACAGAAATATTAATAAGATACATGGCATTTGGAAATATGAACTTATGCCCACGTTTCTGATAATGGACTATTGATTTAAATAAAATTACCAAAGAAATGAAAGATCAGTTAATTGATGAATTGTACAAAAGTGAATTTATATTATAAAGAATTTCAATTTTTCTAATGCAAGGTATTGAGTTTTTGGTCGACCTGTGCCGATCCTGTCTTCTGGACCTGGGATCTGAGGACCTGAAAGAGTTGGTCAGAGTACAATCTAATGCTGCATACAACCTTAGCTCTATTTCAGTGTACCTTTATTTATAAATATAATAAAGAAAGCACCAAGGCAAGAATGATAGAGTTCAGAAAAACATAATCAGCAAAACATGTAAATAAATGTCAATAAACGCATACTAAATATTAACAGAGCAGCCCTTTTCCAGAACTTTCACAACTGCTTTGCCCTCCTGAAAATAAAGGTGTTCATAACCCTCCCCTAATTCTGACTCTTACATGACACGTGTTCACTCATCATTAATGTTTTCTGAGCTTTATGGGCTATAACAGCACAAGGGGCTAATGCAAATGTCCCATTTAGGACAGAACACTCCACAGTCACATCTTCCTGTATACTTTCACAAGTTAAGAGTTGTTGTATCCCTATTGCAAAAAGAAATATATTTGCTGAAACTTGCTGAAAGCATTATGGAATGAAAGTAGTTTGATTCTGTAACCATTAAGCAAGCAAGCAAGCAAATAAATAAATCAAATTAAAACTCAGAGGAAGGATAGCAGGCTACCAAGAAGAGACTTGATACCCTATGAACATATAAAGGGGGAGGAAGTTCCCCTCAGGCACAGTCATAGAGGAGGGGAATAAGGGGGAAATGGGAGGGAGGGAAGAATGTGAGGATACAAGGGATGGGATAACCATTGAGATGTAACAAGAATAAATTAATAAAAAAAATTTTAAAAATAAGGAAGTTATTTCCTATGACCTGTAACCTCTCAGACTGTTTTCTTGCCTAGACTTACAGTTTCCTGAATGAGTTCCCTTCTGTTGAGCATTTCTCAAATCCAATGAGAAAGCTATAGTTTAACCACATATAATTATGTCACATTTGTAACATTGGGTATACTATATCAGATAGATTATTAAGATATGAATTTGATACCTAGGTAAGACCTCTAATGAACTTGTATAGTTCCTTCTGGTACTGTGTTAATATTCAAGGCTACAAACAAGGTTGTGCATGCATGTAGTAATATCATGTGAGAGAAGAAACTACAATGGATAGCAGCACATACATAAATGTGTACTGTGGGCATAAAACAACATTGAAGGGATGACAGAGAGCTGTTTTATTGTTCCCAAGGTGACGATAATAGGAAGATAAATATAAGGAAATGGAATGTGATAAACTTGGAGAATTTCACCCCCTGCCTGTGAAGATGAGGGTCTGGAATGGTCTTTAGTGAAGGGGAATTCACATCCTGTCTTGGATAGAAAAAGGGAGGAGAGAGAAAGGATCACTCACTTGCTGATTCTCAATTATGCTTTCTCCAAAAATAGTGTTTGCTGCCAAAAAGGCATATACGAGGATCACATTTTTCTGAGTTCTGGAGCTTTTCTATATAAAAAGACTGGTGAAATTATTTGGGTGTTTAATCATTAATCATGTGGTCTTAAATTTATATAGGTGGTTACACCTTGGAGTAAACAGAGGAGCATCACACAAAAGAAAGGTGATGTTATCCTCACTAGGTTTCTTCACTGTGTATAAAATAAGAATATTTAGTATGATATTTTAAAGCAATTTTTGATTAAAATTTTCAGTTCTGAGTCACAGGAAATATATATCAAATTTTGTTTGAAGCACTGCTGTTATATTTCTATTTGCTTCTGAAAAAAACGCATAGTGTTCAATACAAAGCCTAAATAGAGGCCAACAGTAATTTTTAAATTATCTTTTTACTTCTGGGTAACTCACTCATTATGATCATTTCTAGTTCAATCCATCTGTCCACAAATTTCAGGAATTCCTTGTTTTTAATAGCTGAGTAGTATTCCATAGTGTATATGTACCACAGTTTCTTTATCCATTCTTCTACTGAGGGACACTTAGGCTGTTTCCATGTTCTGGCTATTGTTAATAAGGCTGCTATGAACATGGTTGAGCAAATTTTCTTGTTGTGTGCTGGAGCACCTTCTGGGTATATTCCAAGGAGTGGAATAGCTGGGTCTTGAGGAAGCCCTATTCCCAGTTTTCTGAGATAGCACCTGATAGATTTCCAAAGTGGCTGTACTTAATGGTATATACTCATGAATATCTGCATACTAACCCAAGGGCCATGTCCCACGAAAGCCTTCACTTACCAGGAAAGTGGGACAGAGGGGAGGACATCCTATTGGGACTCTAGATGAGAGAAGCATGGGAGAATGGCAAAGTAGAAGGATCCAGAGGGTCCTAGAAACCTACAAGTTGAACATTATGAAAGGCAGATTTGGGCCCAGGGGTCCCGCTCAAACTAAGGCACCAGCCAAGGAAAATACAGGCGTTAACTTTAAACCCCTACCCAGATCTAGCCAATGGGCAGAACATTCTCCGCAGTTGAGTGGAGAGTGGGGTATGACTTTCACACTAACATATTTGACCATGTCCCCTGGAGGAGGAGACCTGGTGGCACTCAGAGGAAGGATAGCAGGTTGCCAAGAAGAGACTTGATACCCTATGAGTATATACAGGGGGAGGTAATCCCCCTCAGGAACAGTCATAGGGGAAGGGAATAAGGGGAAAATGGGAGGGAGGGAAGAATGGGAATTTACAAGGGATGGGATAATCATTGAGATGTAACAAGAATAAATTTAAAAAACTTTTTAAAAATTAAAAAATAAATAAATTATCTTTTTAAATTTTTAATTAATTTATTTATTTTGTATCCCATGTGCAGCCTTCTCATGACCCAGTCCCACCCTCCCACCCTCTTCATCATTTGTGTGGGCGGAGGATATGGAATATTTTTTTTAGTTGGATATTTTGCTACGTATTTCCTCATTTCCAATGCAGAACATATTCTCAGATATGATTCTCTATCTCTATGTTTCTGGAAGTTTTTCTGTTTCTTGCCCATAGATGTTGAAATTCAAGTTAAGATCAGTAAGATGATAAGTACCAGCCATGTTTACTCAACATAGCTCAGTGTATGTTTACCAATTGCCATTCATATACATGTATATATATATATGTATGTATGTATGTATGTATGTATAACAAAATCACATATTCTGCATACATGCATTCATTAGTAAAATCTTATTGTAATTTTTAGCATTTTCTTCTATTTTAGAACATTTGCTTTTTCATAGAAAATATAATGAATAGAAAACCACTAGATTCCAAGATTATATAGTCCAATTTATCACTATGATGAAACACTTCATATACTAATTTTGGCAGATGGCTATCCATCTGTTTGTGTTAAGGAACTCGCAATACATAACTGCTCACTTTTTTCCCTATGTGTTCTGGTTGTAGAAATAGTATATCAAACATATTGATTTTTTTGTTATGATTAACTTTGCTTTGGCTTTGTTTCAATGATCAATATCTTAAAGAAGACATTATTGTAGCTGTGGTAAAGTTATAAGTTGGATGCAGCAAGAGTTGTAGCTGCTGGCATATCAATTACTGGAAAAGTTTGCACTAAACAATCCAAATTTAATGTATTGCTTTACCCCTTTATAAGGAAAAAAAAGTAATAAATATTTGATTTTAAACTAATTCACAAAGTATTAGCTTCTTACAGCATAATATAGAAAAATTGAACTCATCAAGAACAGCCCAATGTATTAATTCACAATGTAAGTTTTGACAATGGTCATCACTAGGAAGTTCTGACTCTGTACTTGGGAGCTTTATCTGGAGGTCTTCTGCATTGGTTTATTTGCCATTAAATATGTTAAAATACCAAGGTCATGATGACTTAAGGAAAGAAGGTTTCCATCTGAATAAGTCCACCAGGGGAGGGAAGAAGGGTGGCAAAGACTAGGAGAAGTAGTTGAAACGGTAAAGAGCTCATATATTTAACTTCAACCATGAATAGGAGATATCAACCTGGGATTTCTATGAGGCTTTATACTCTCCCCAAGTAGGTTTCCAGTGGCCTACTTCCTCCAGCAAGGCCACACCTTCTAAGCCTTCCTACATAGCACCAGCAACTGGAGACCATGTATTCAAATAACCAAGATTCAGGATGAATTTTCTCCTTCAAACCACTACCTATTGGTAGGTTATGTTTCACAATTTGCTTTGCTGTAGACAAATTTGATGATTGTAGTGGATGTAAACATGTTTTTGTTTTGATCCCAAGTGTGGGATGGGGAACAGACTTGTGAGAGAACAGGTGATGCTTATCCACTTAGAAGTCGAACCAATTTGCATATGTGGAGAGCTTGGTTTTTGCGACCTGAAAACCATTCTAGTATTGGATATATATATATCCTCTTAGAGTCTGTACTAGGCATTTGGAAATATGAACTCATGCTCGCTTTTCTGATAATGGACTATTGATTTAAATAAAATTGCAAAAGAAATGAAAAGATCAGTTAATTGATGAACTGTGCAAAAGTGAATCTATATTATAGAGAATTTCAACTTTTCTAATGCAAGATATTGAGTTTCTCTTCTAACATACCTACCCTAGATAGGAGAGGAAAGGGGTTAATGGGAGCAGGACAAGTAAACCTTTTTAAAGTCAGTTCCTCAGAGCAATTCCATACTTCATTGTCAAGATTCCAGCAGACCCCATAAACAGCAAACCAGCAGTTTAGCGAAGGTGACTGCAACTGTAGCAGCTCAAACTGGGAACCTCAAAGCACTCTCCGGTGCAGTTCTCTCTATGAACATCTGGAAGCAGAGCTATGAACAGCAAACTTTGGGAAGCCAGGACCATGGCTCCACAAAGGGCAGTTCCTCTTTTAGTAGACAAATACCATGTGTCCTGTAACAAGTGTTTCCAGTGGACAAATACTTCATACCCTCACACAAGTCTGTTTCACATCCCACACTTAGTACCAAAATAAGACATGTTTATGTATACTACAAAGACCGCTATGTATTACTTTAGGAAATAAGGACTAAAGTTTTTGTTTGTTTGTTTGTTTGAGTTTTTTGTTTGTTTGTTTGTTTGTTCTACCAATAATGGTATCTATCATGGTTAAACTAAATGGTCAACTGAGTATACTCTGGATCTCCTAGGAGACCCATATGTAGACATGTGTGTGAAGGGATTTCTAGAGAGGGAGGGAGACTTACCCTAAGTACAGGTGCCATTGCCCTAGACATGAGGTCATGGGAATAAACAGGCAAAAAGCAGCAGTAGAACTAAGCACCAGCATCTGTCTCCCTTTGCTTATTGGGTATGGATGAGCTGCAGTGTGTCCAGCTGTCTCACACCACTGCTGCCTTATCTTTTTTTTCAAATTTTATTAATTTATTCATATTACATCTCGATTGTTAGCCCTTCCCCTGTTTCCTCCCATTCCTCCCTCCCTCCCATTTCTCCCCTTCTCCCCTCCCCTATGTCTGTGATTGAGGGAGACCTCCTCCCCCTATATATGCTCTTAGAATATCAAGTCTCTTCTTGGTAACTTGCTATCCTTCCTCTGAGTGCCACCAGGTCTCCCCATCCAGGGACATGGTCAGAAAAGGGGCACCAGAGTTCATATGAGAGTCAGATCTCACTCTCCACTCAATGGTGGAGAATATCCTGTTCGTCGGCTAGGTCTTGGTAGGGGATCGAAGCTTACTGCCTATATTCTCCTTGGCTGGTGCCTTAGTTTGAGGAAGACCCCAGGATCCAGATCTGCCTGTCATAAAGTTCTTCTTGTAGGTTTCCAGGACCCAGTGGGACCTACTATTTCCCCTTTCTTCCATGCTACTCTTGCCTAAAGTCTCAATCGGATGTCCTCTCCTCTGACCCACTTTCTTGGTAAGTAAAGATTTTCATGGTACGTATCCCTTGGACTAGTGTTTTGATATAAGTGAGTATATACCGTTTGTCTCTTTTTGCTTCTGGGTGAACTCACTCATTATGATAATTTCTAGATCAATCCATTTGTCCACAAATTTTGGGAATTCCTCGTTTTTAATAGCTGAGTAGTATTCCATCGTGTAAATATAACACAGTTTCTTAGTTCATTCTTCTACTGAGGGACACTTAGGCTGTTTCCATGTTCTGGCTATTATGTATAAAGCAGCTATGAACATGGTTGAGCATATGTCCCTGTTATGTGGTAGGGCATTTTCTGGGTATATTCCAAGGAGTGGGATGGCTGGGTCTTGAGGAAGCCCTATTCCCATTTTTCTGAGAAAGTATCAGATAGCTTTCCAAAGTGGTTGTACTAGTTTGCATTACCATCAGCAATGAAGGAGTGTTCCTCTCTCTCCACATCCTTGCCAACATGTGGTGTCATTTGAGTTTTTGATCTTAGCCATTCTGATGGGTGTAAGTGGGAGTCTCAGTGTCATTTTGATTTGCATTTCTCTGATGACTAACGAGGACAAGCATTTCTTTTAGGTGTTTCTCAGCCATTTGATATTCCTCTGTTGAGAATTCTTTGTTAAGTTCCAAGCCCCATTTCGCAATTGGGTTGTTTGGTTTTGTGGTGTTTAATTTCTTGAGTTCTTTATATATTTTGGATATTAAACCTTTGTCAGATGAAGGGTTGGTGGAGATCTTTTCCCATTCTGTAGGCTGTCGCTTTGTTTTCTTGACAGTGTTTCCTGCCTTACAGAAGCTTCTCAGCCTCATTAGGTCCCATTTATCTTTACACCTTAATTCCAAATCTTCTTTGCTTCCGTTCCTGTTGCAGAAGTTCATAGAAATGAGGAAATTAACTGTATCCTTCTTGTGAGGCCATATTTCACACATTAGAGTCGCAAGAATGCTGCATTTATTACACAGATCTACTCAGTGAGTCTTGGATGTTTACTCAGCCATCAAAGCTATTATCACTGTGATTCTGTGTTACTTAATTGCTGAGTTATTTTAACCTACATTTAGGGTTTTTTTTTAAAATAGTGGCCTAAATTAGGGGTCTGTATCTCTGATATATTTTTTTTTCTAACAGAATACATCAGAAGTGATGTCTGTTGGAATCAGGACTGAAAATCCATTATTTAATGCAATACATTTCTCCAATTCCTAAGTTCAGTTTTTTAATAAGAAGTTTGACTACAACCTGAGCACTCTTTGTTTCTTTCTTTCTGCTCTTAGTTTTAGGTGACTTATATTTCTGCTGGTTTTAATATTACTCTCAAGTTGAATTTTGTTCTGGCTTACCTGTCTATGATCTGCTTCCTCCACTCCCGTTCTCCTTATCTGAGACCCCTCTCAAGTTCCTCTGCAAAACCATGTGGCTGGAGCACTTTACCACACTTGCTTAGTTTTACTCTAAGTCACCATTGCATGCGTAAATTTGTTCAACATACTCAATGGGTCATGAAACCTTTCCATGTGCTAGTGCTGTAGTTATTTCCTGTCTTAATCTCCTTCATGAGGAGTATTTTAAGAGATATTACTTTTACAAACAGATTTCTACTCACAGTATAAAATGCTAGATATAGGGTATCATAAAGAGTGCCTAATTTTGTTAATAAGATTTCCATTTGAAGTAAATAGTGTACTGAAATGCTCTGTTAAAATAACATTTTCTAACAAGTATAATAATCTGATTGTTAAGTTAGATCTACGAGATTGAATTTGCTCACCTTGAAAGGGAAACAAATCAGTTTGGCTTCCATATCTAACAAATTTGCTTAAACAGAGACTACACTGAGAGTACTTTATATAATGAGAAAATAACTTGTACAATTCAAAATTTTACTAATTTAATTATTACATTGACAAAATATATCCTGAGTCTTTATATCATTTAGATGTCATGTTCGATATATCTTTAAAAAATTAAATGCCTAAAGAATTTATGTGATCATAGAACTACTTTGTTTTAATCCAGAAAAACAAATCAGGACTATTGAATGTTTTTCTTGTAAATAGTATTTCAAGAAAAGAAGATTTATATATTTCAGAATTCTTAAAAGTAACTTTGCCTTCTCATCATTTCTCAGTGTTTTATGCCTAAGTTTAAAATTGCAAATAACATTTGGACATTACTATTTTTAAATTCATATACTACAAAGTAGGAGAAATATAGATGTTTAACATGTAATGGTTTTTCTAATTTTGAAAGCAAGATTTCTTAAGAATGTTTTCCTTGGATAAGGTAATGACGTCTTCTGGCCCACAGCCTCAATGCTCTGGGGAGTACTATTATTTTCTTACTGCCATATCATCCATTGCATGCCTCTACATACTCTAAAAAAATTTAATTATGATTTATAAGTTCAGTTATTACTCTATAATCATAATCTGTTAAACATCCTACAAATGATTTCTTAACCAACTGGAAAGAATATGCATACTGCTAATTTTAAAAATCACCTGTTAAATTTAATTTCATAACAGATCCGATCAATTTTTATGTCAGGATAATAAATAGCAAATTCATTATTAGAGACAGTTTTATATTGATTTTTTTCTTATTCATTGTGATAAATTTTGTTTGTGAAATTTAAAAAATTTTTTTTCTGTTTGTTTTCCAAGGTGATAAATTGATTAAAATTAGTCCTTCCTTCATCAACATGACTTTACCTAGTATGTCTCTGTACTTGTGCCACTATTATTTTGATTTAAGAATGTGATTTGTGTAACCAACACAATGGTTTAAAAATAGAATATGTTCAGTAGTTTGTGGGTCTGAACTTCAAAGAGCTGACAAATGAATATAAACTAACATATCTGGTTTCAGGAAGAGCAAAAGTGATTGATCTCATTTAGAACCAGGAAAACTAAGTGAGATTCTTGAATGCTTAGAGTATTTCCCTCAAGGGAATGTATTGACACTTTCTCCTCTATTTATGGAATACTTTTATACATTTACATGTGAATATTTCGAAATATTTTTCACAAATTTTGTTTTTAAAAACTTATTTTGACTTTCCAAAGCTTGCACTTGTTGTATATGAATGTATGTTTATAGCATTTGCAAATGTTCCAATATATATATATATGATTTCTTCTTGTTGTGATGAGCTTCTTGATAAAAGCAATTTATGAAAAGAACACTTTACTGTGGCTTGAAATTTTGCAGGTATAGTCTACTATGTCACTGGAGACATGGATGGAGAAGCAGACCTGCTGCTGAGACTGAGGGATAAAGTCTCATGTCTATCTTGCTGTAGGTAGTTTATTGTATACATGTTTAATAATATAAAAGTATATGTAAAAACAGAAAATGTTAAAAAAAAAATCTCAAATCTACAAATACCTGCTTCCTCCAGAAAGGCTCCACCATTTGAAGGATTCTACCACCACCCATAGCAGCACTAGGTAGGGACCGATTGTTTAAATATGTGATCACCTTGGGACAGTGCGTGCATGCGTGTGTGCGTCTGGTGTGTGTGTGTGTGTGTGTGTGTGTGTGTGTGTGTGTGTGTGTGTGTGTGTGTGTGTGTGTGTTGAGGAGAAGAGTATAAGCCTGTCCATTCTAAAAATGATGTAAAATGCTTGATTGAACACACCTTCTTTGACACATTTTGTCTTCATCATTTTGAGCCATTTTGTCTACATTCCTCAGAGCAGTTACTCTCACACACTGACACTGGAATAAGATCTTTCAACAGTTCATAACCTGAAATTATACTTTTTAATAGTAGCTAAACACTTGTTATATTCTACTTAAAATCTAAGTTGGAGATTACCAAACAATGTAGGATGTCTAACAGATGAATGAGGTAAGAGGCATTAAGTTGTTTGCCATTGAGACACATGTCAAAGAATTTAGTAAAATATACAAAGCTCAAGTTTTGGAAATGTGAAAATCTTTGCTTTCTTCTATAATAAGGCTTGCCAGATGTCTTTTCACAGATAAAACAAAGCTGTACCTGTCTCAGTCTACATGTATAATGTGTGTGCACATACACACCTATATTAATGTCACATTTTTTGTTTAAGATGTATGCTTATGTTTTTTATCAAGTTATGCTTTCAAAGCAAATTTTCATACTATCATTTTAAATGCTGAATTGTATCTGGACACATACATAAAACTGTCAAAAGCAAAACTGATATCCTGACATTTCTTTCTTTCTTTCCTCTTTCTTTTATTCTTCTTTCTTTCTTTCTTCTTTTAGTTTTCGTTTTCCAATACAGGGTCCTTCTGTGTAGCCCTGGCTGTCCTGGAACTCACTATGTAGACCAGGCTAACTGGAACTCAGAAATCTTCCTGACTCTGGCACCTAAGCATGCACCACCACTCTTTAGCTATCTTGACATTTCTTATGGAGATAATTTTCTTTATTAAACACAATGAACACCAGAAAGTCATTTGTTTGTTTATTTACTTGTTTTTTAAGCTGGGTTTCTCTGTTTATCCTTGGCTGTCCTGGACTCACTTTGTAGACCAGAGATCTACCTGCCTCTGCCTCACCAAGTGCTGGAATTACAAATATGCACCACCATACCTAGCTACATTTTATTTCATATGGACAGTTCAAGTAAGTAAAAATCCTCATGTACACATATAGAATTTTATTTTATATACTTCCATAGTGTATACTTTTTACAAGTCTGTCTTTATATTTTGAAACCAATAATTACATAAATTACTCCTTCCCTTTTCCTCCTCCTATCCCTCCGATCAAACTCCACCTGTTTTTCTCTCAAATTTAGCACTTCCTTAAAAAATAAAAATTGCACTGTCTTTTTAGGAGAATAAAGATTTCATATAACACCTTGGCATGGCACAGTCTCTGCCTTTGGAATTTGTTTGAAATTAAGTAAACTCATAAATACAAAATTAAGATTAATAATCCTTTTACAAACATTATTAACATTCTATCATATTTATTGAATTTTACCATGAAACTTCAGAAATGAATTGTTTGGTAAAATGTTAAAATAAAACTGAAGACACAATTTAAAGGATCTCAAATTCACTTTCAAAATCTTTAATCTCAACCAGGCAAGGTGGCACACACCTGTAATCCCTGCACTCAGGGATACAGAGGCAGAGACACATGGATCTTTGTGAGTTCCATGCCAGCCTGGTTTACAAAAGATTCTAAGACAGCCAAGGCTACACAGAGAAACCCTTTTGAAAAACAAAAACAAACAAGAGCAAAAAACTTTCTTCTCTTCTCTGCGCTCTCTCTCTCTCTCTCTCTCTCTCTCTCTCTCTCTCTCTCTCTCTCTCTCTCTCTCTCTCTCTCTCTCTGTGTGTGTGTGTTGATAACTGATCATGTATCTCATGCTGCCAAGAACCAGCTCCCTAGGATGCTTCTAATCTTTTGACTCCTGCCACACCTACCGAATTGCTGTATTGTAAGCATATATCACCATGCTTATTGCATGGAGTGGTGCAGACTTGGCAAAAGCCCTGTCCATACGTGCAATCACTATAACAACTATTGTGCAGCCCCAACACTTCAAACCTCTTTATTTTCTATTCTTATTGCTGCATTATTGCAATCTCACTCCAAGCAAAGTATCACAGATGCTGCATTCTATATATCCTTTTTATTTTTTTACTGCCCATTGTTGGTCTAGCCAGAACAGTATAATGAAAAATAAAACAAAACAGAACAAAACAAAACAAAAAGCTTACTGTACTTCTGCACCGAGTAAGTCCTGAATCTGTGGCTCTGCCATTACCTTTCTGTCTGGGGCTTTCAAACTGTTTGTGTACATTGTAATAATTAAAGTCCGAAGTATAAAAAAATTCTGTTTTATTAAGACCCCAATTTCTTCATACGTAAATGATGAAGGTTGTTTTGAGGAAGCTATAGCTTTATTCATGATCAGCCCTTTTCACAGTTTCAACATTAAGAAGTTCTGAGGGAAGTGCTGAGAGTGATTCACTACTTAGCATACAGTAGGCACTCAACATATGCTTCTAAGATTTTAGTTTTGAATTGCAACTGGGTTTAACTTTTGTGTATTAATCTAATTGAATGCCTACACTAAAATCTGCATTCTGTATAATAAAATTATAGCTTGACTGCATTTACGCTAGCATGGATATATGTATGCTTATAAAACATGCTTTTATTTTTAACATCACGATTTAATGCAGATACACTTGGAAACTGCATTGTTAAACATAAGCAATATAATGCATGATAATTCTGGTTCTGTGTGTCTACCAGTAAACGTCATGTTGTAATTTGCTTTTGTTTCAAAAATCACCCTGTCCTTTCTGCTAAAATTCAAGCTTTCACTGTACTGTTGTTGAAATCTTAATTTTCCTTCAACATTAAATATATTTTATTTTTCTCCCATTCTGTAATGCTTATCTTAGTGCTTTAATTATTGTTTTCACAGTCTAATGTAGAAATATATTAATGTTTCTTACTGTACTGTGCTGATAAGTAAATGAGTCACAATTTACTTGAAAATACTTTCTGGGTTTAGTTTTACTTTCCATGCCTTTCACAATGCTATCATAAATATTGATATGACATTAGTTATTATAGTTTCCAGAACTTAGTTCTCATTACTCTAATGAAAAGCGGAGGACAATGTTTGACTGACTCCATGTGAGCCCAGCCTCTTCCTATTGCCCAACTCCTGTGTGGGTTTTGGCTTATATCCCTTTGTAGTCTGACATTTACTACAACTGCATTTCACCCCCAAGAGCATTTCACACTATTTTATATATGAAGCAGGATATTTTTGATGAGTTACTCATCGGCAGTAATATGTATAGTTTCTACTTATATATAACTTTAAAGAAATAGTTTCTAGAAAGTTTCAAGTATTACTTATATTATCTTTGAGAGTTTCTCACAATAGTTATTTATCTTTATTCTCTCAGGTTTCTCATGCCCCCTCTCTTTTTTTTTCTCTCTCTCTCTCACACACACACACACACACACACACACACACACACACACACACACACACACTTGTATTTTTGTCTAGAATAGAGATTTTTGTAAAGTATCGTTTCAATATTTTTACTCTATTAACATTACTCCTTTGCATCATTTAAGATACATATTCATTTTTAAGTTACATAAGACGAATTTACAGATTAAACAGTCTAATTGAAATATTATAAATATCATGTATATAGCACTCACCAGACTAAAAACTGTAATACAGTTTATGTTTCAGCACCTTACACCTCAAGTACTAGCCATCTTCTTTTAATGAGTATAAAAGTATAAAAGTTCCATTATGAATTATTTTCTTTCAAGTAAATTTTGACTCTGAAACCAAAGAGAATATAAAAAATGGAGTGAAATGTTATATTGACTTTCATCAATTAACTGCTGCAATTCAGAGGAAATCCTTTTTGCAGAAAAATTAACCAGTAAGAGAAAAAATATGATTTAATATCAATGTTGATGGATTGTGTTAAATCCAAAAACTTATCTAAGAAGAAAATGAAAACCAAAAATAAAACCCATCCTGAATTACAAATACTTGTTTACAATATGCATTTCTCTACTCATACTGCCAGTTTCAAAAACTATTATTCAACACTGCAAAAGTGTTTCGTGAATACCTGAGAACAACATTAATAAAACACAATGCTACCAAGACAGTGTCTGATTTTTTTTACATTGTAAGCTTTTCTAATGGTTTTTCTCTTTTAAAATCTTGTGTAGAAATAGAAATGCAGTGTCATAGTTAAAAGTACATGATAAACCATAGTGTTTCAAAAAGTATAAACTGGCAGAATATTTCAATATACCTGTATCTCCTGCTAACATTAAGTAACCAAGTACACAGTGCAGGTTTAAAGACCATAAAATCATATGGAGAAAGGCGAGCACTCTTCCACTGTTGGTACAAGTGCAAACTTGTACAACCACCTTGGAAATCAATCTGGTGATTTCTCAGAAAATTAGGAATAGCCCTTCTTCAAGACCCAGCTATGTTGATACAGTATTTTGAGCTGACCTGCCTAGGTACAGATCCAACAGCCTTAATGGTCTTCTTATAGGTTACTAGAACCTTCTAGAACCTTCTATTTCACTGTCTTCCTTACCTCTCTCACCTAGCATCCCAATAGGAAGTCCCAGTATCTATCCCAATCTCAGGTAGAGTGTCTGCCTTTCTGCATATGTTGGCAGCATGTGCAGTCACTTGATTTTTAAGAGATGTATTTGTAGTTAATTATGGAGTCTTCATTTCTCTGGAAATAAAACATCTATTCAGACAGGAAAAAAAGAGCATAAATTCTTGCACATGTAAACTTATAAACATTTATGTAATATTTTTTATCTATTAAATAACTTCAACCCAGCAGTGTCGCTTTTTATTTCCTTAGGACTATGACTTGTGTATAGATGCTGAACTAAGGAGATGACCATGGACCATGACGCTTCTATTATTACACGAAATCTAGACAGGAATGTAACTGAATATTGCACAGAAGTCACAAATGCGAGTCTCAGTTCTCAGGTCTACTACCTGTTAGTGTCTCTGTCTAAAACTTTTGCCTTACTTTTATGGCCTTGCATTTGCAGGATGATGAAGACCATATTACTACTATGGATAAGGTTAAGATAATTTCTGTAGCTGAAATTACAAGAATTCAGTAGTTACATTGAAAGATAGCGTTGATCCTCTGACAGTAGTTGAGATATGATTACCTAGACCAGTGTGTCTAAAATATCTTTGGTGCTGTTTGAGTGAATTAAATGTATTAACTATATCATTATTGTATTATCGTCATCATCATTATTACTTTTAGAATACACCTTTTACATAAATTTTGGGGTTTTTTTTAGACAAAGTGTTGTCACTATATATTCCAGCTGGCCTCAAACTTCTGATAATGCACTGCCTTCCTTGAGTTCTAAGAATACAGTCACTCAACACCACAACATGCTTCAATAATGCTCACATTAAATGGAATCACTTGTTCTTGGCCTTACATATATATGGTGTCTTTAGCAATAATTTACTGCATCATAGAACACTGAGAAATTCAGATAGTGTTGAACTGGAAACCTCATCTCTGTTGGCTAGCTTTCACAGGACTGGAAAGTAGTATCCATGCTACAAGAGGAGAAAAGGAATCATCAGATTTACCGAGCTGTGAACCTTGCAAAACATGCCTACTAGCTCAATAGTGAAACAAATGCCATGGAAGTAGCAGTAATCTGAATGTCCTTAAGTCCTGCTCCCCAAGAAGGAAATGCAATAAGAAAGTAAGCAACAAAAGTGAAAACAAGACCACAGGCTAGAAGATTCTAGAGCCTGACAAGTGGGCATGTGCTTGTAATCCTCTCTTGTGGGATACAGAGTAAAACATTTTATGCTCAGAATAACATGGCTGCATTGGAAATGTCATGCTGGTCTGGAATATACAGTACATCTTTGTTTTTAAACTTAATGCATACATAAAGGTAAACATCAAATTAGAATACCAAGTGTATAGAGCAGACAACTCTGACAATGGTGAAGAGACAGATATTAGAGTGGTTACCTGGACTGTGAGATTTAGGCTCTGTAATACCTGGTAAAGGCTATAAGATTTGTTTTTGGGGTGAAAAGATATTTTAAGTTGATTTAATGGTTTTATATAACTTGTTTTAAAAAATGTAAGCATATTAAAAATAAACTAGGAGAAAAGTTCATGTATAATTTATTAGTTTTGACTCTGAAATAATGGATAGATTAAAGACTGAGTAAATTATATATTTTTGGAGTGTGTGTGTGTGTGTGTAAAACAACAGTTAAAGAAAAAGAGGCTATGAATTGAGAGAAAAATGGATGTACAGGAGAGGTTACAGAAAAAAAGGGAAGGAGAAAATGATACAATTATACTTTTAAAAGATAAAAAATTTAAACTTTATATAAAAGTAAATTCAATATCTGGTTAACAGAAAATCAACCTTTTTATATAAACAATAATTCAGTGTTTAAAAATAAAGAAATAAACAGTATATTAAATCATATCAGCCATATATTTTACCCATTTAAATAAAATCCAAATATGCAAAACCATAATTACCATCTAAAAATCATAATTGTTTTCTGATTTTTTAACAACACTAAAACACACACAAAAATGTTTCAGAAAGTTCTATTTATTTGTTGATCATCATTAATAATAATGGGAAAAGGCCTTGTTGTGAATAAACAAGACTGAGAATTTAATACTATCACTGAATCAAGCATTGTTAAAAATTGGGATGTTAGCTTCGATACAACAACTTGTGATATGCTCTAATATATAGTATATATTGATAAAATTTAATAAAAATTTAAAGTCTTTACTTATATAAATAATCATGTACTTGTGATAACAAAAGATAAAAACTAAGACCTGAAAAACAGACTTCTGATATTTATCTTTGTTCAGGAATGCCTGAAATATTTTTGCCAGAGAATTTGATTCATGTTTTAGTTTCAGTTCTGCTCTGGCTGTAGTCCAGACATGCCAGAAATATCCTGCCCAGAGTTGCTGTTTGTACCTCAATCCCAAATCCAAGCCCTCAGATAGGACCAGCTGGACTGGCCAGCTCACCTTGCCATGTCTCAACCCAGTTTCTTCGGTAAGAGCTATCAATAGCCTCCAGTCTAACTGTTGAACGGTACCTTACCTGTTCCTGCAAGCCATGATCTCTGCTTGTTTCCTATCTCTTCCATACTTACTGATGGTTTTCTTCTTCCAAAGCTACCTGGATATGAACAATCGTGACTTGGCTCAATTTCTAAACTGTAGCACCTGTGTGTCACTTGAAGCCAAGAAAGAAACATAGTATTGTTCCAAACTGGAGATCATTTGGTGGTCAAGCCTCTCCCCATTCACACTGTCTAAAGCCTCCCAGGAAACTAATCCCTCCACAGCTCTCAAATTGCAGGGAATCAAATCTTGGTTTCATCACTCAATATTCAAGCCCTGGAGACTATAGAAGAAAAACCTGAAGTGAAACCTGGTAAGTCCCACACTTTTGAACATTTCGTTGACTTGGACGTGGTAAAACGTCCTTTGTTGACGTCTCCTAGTTCTCTGCCTAGGGAAATTTTGCCTCCCAATGTCCTAACAGCTGTTAGAATTAGCTCTTCACAGGGCAGAAGAATGAGAACAAGAAATGAAAGCCCTGTCAAGCAGACTGGGATATGGATGTCAAAAATAAGCAGCTCTGACTCTTGCCTTTGACAAGGAATTCCAGGTGTGTTCCGAATAAAGGCACTGACTAATGTCTTAGTTTCTGATCAGTGCTGGCAGGAAGACACCATATCAGAAGTTCCCCCTTTTGATGCAATGGCGTTGCCAGAACTTCATACCAAGGTTTATACATGGACATCTTGCGAATGTCTTTTCCAATTCAAGAGACAAGAAACCAAAATCATGGACTAGATAGAAGTTTGCCTGGCCAGGAGCATCTGCCATCTTAACTTTTGAATAAGCTTAGTACCTGAGGTTAGAAAAAACCTCATTCACACATTAAGGACCCTTTCTTCCCACCACATCACCTGTAAAAATTGGCAAGAAAATAAAGGTCTAATTAACTAAAATCACATATAACAAGCCATTAAATCGAAAGCAAATCTTGAAGAGAGTGATGAGGCCAGCTAATTTAGGGAATGTTTAACACTTCAAGTGCATCCGTGTTCAATGTGGGAACGCTGTGGCATTTAAGACATAACTCCTACAAAAATTAACTTTACTTGCTTTTTTGATAAAAATTCACCACAGAATATAGATTCAATGCTAATTTGTTTCAAATTCTGATTAAATATTACATAAAATTAAATTCCACCAGTTCTTGTTTAAGTAAAATTACCACTAAAAATTTCTTAATAGCTTATGTCTCATTTAAGGATTTAACCCTGGAGGAAAGTCACTAAGAACATTTGCTGTGAAATCATGAGAAATAGAAGACACATCCTAACCCATTTTTAAAACCTACAAGATGCCTGGCACTACAGCTTTGAGAGACCGGGGCCCTCTTTCGGCTCCATGCTCACAGGCAAACACCTGCACATAAACAGGTGCATATAATCTTGTACATAGAAATACATGAATGAGTAGGTTTTAAAAATGATAAAATTAATAATTAGTTAAATAAGCATTTAACCTATTGCTACATTTTTTATGAATTGAAGATACATGGCAATATGAAAGAGGTAATAAAACTATGTATTTAGTTAGTGTACACATACTTTTCATGATAATAGGTTTTGCTAAATAGAGCAAAGAGAGTAAATATAAATTACAAGCTTCTTCTTTTGACAAAAAAAAAAAAATCCAGTGGAGAGGATGTGGTGAGAGAAGGACCGTGAATGCAGGCTGTAGGCTGAAGTGCCAGTCATGCCAAACAGATGGCTACCTCTGACAATGCAAGGCCACCAGGAACAAGTAGCACTCATTTGTCACAGTGTAGGGAACATTTGGATTATCATGTGAAATCTCTCTCTCTCTTTCCTTAAATATTTACAACATGAAAAAAACAAAAGTCTGACTGTGTGTTCAAATAGGCCCCCAGTAAGACTTCTCCAATGTTCCTGGCACTAATGTGTACTTGCTCTTTGTGGATCTGATCCTACATATCATACCACACTCAGGGGATGCAACAGTTAGAATAAAATATTGCAAATAATATGTGAAATTAAGCATCCAAAGTTACTTTCTTATTCCTCTGGAAAAAATAATAACAATTCACATGCACACTTTTTGATGATAATTTTATTGCTGTCATTTTTTCTTTGCTATTGTTATGTTTTTTAATCATGTTTTAGGGAGTGACTTGTAGAAACAGTATCCTAAAATAAAACTTTAATTTAAAGCATCCTGTTCTTGTATTAAAGAGACATCTAATTTCTTATTAATATAAAAAATTAAAGTTGTTTCTTTTTTGTTTGCTTGTTTTGATTTTGTTATTTTAATGCTGTTAAGATTCTGATTACAGAATTTTCACAGTTGTTTTCCGTCACTCCGGAAATCGGTTTATTTCCTTAAAATCAACAGTGATTTTGTCTGCTTTTGATCTCTTATGCTTCTAAATAGTTTACAGAGTGCCCAATCTCCAATTTTACACTCATTGCTTGAAGTATCTGATAAGTCCAAGAGGAATTTTTTCTTGATATTTCAGAGGTAGCAAGTAATTTGCTTCCTTAAAGTACATATGTTCTTGTTAATTAAACATTTTTATTTTTTACATATATATTTATATCATTACACATACATACAATAGAGTACTTATAGTACGAAAATCCTGATACAATCAGGAATTATATAAATGGCATATTCTTAATGTTTTGGCAATTTGTATTTGACAGCCTTGAAGAAAACATTTTTCCTACTTGGTGCGCCTAAAATTCTGAGTGTAAATCAATATCTATCACATTTTCTCATTATCAACTTAAAACATCTATCTAGACCTAAAAACATCTTGAGCCCTAAACAACTAAGCTTATTGTAAGACTAAACTACCTGGTCTTCAACTCCATCAAAGACTTGAGAAGGAATAAAATTGATTACCTAAGTATACAGGGGGTACAGATTAGTAGCTTTCCAAATGACAAGATGACAGAGATGGTTTTCTACCTGATTAGTCACACAAAACTATATATAATGCTGGAACATCTTCAGCCCACTGTCCCAATATATCTGACAGACATATTTGTGAAGCAGGCTTCCTGTAGCCTAGGGTGGCTGATTCATTGAAGGCTCAGGCACTAAAGCTCACTCACTGGGCTGTCTCATGAGAACATCATCAGATTCTACTTGTTGTGGCAGAATTTAAATCAGACATCTTAGAGTTAAAACTTATACAACCACTTTGGACATCAATATGGCACTTTCTCAGAAAATTAGAAATAGGCCTACACTACCTCAACACCCAGCTATTCCACTCCTTGGAATATACCTGAAAGATGCTCCATCACACAACAAGGACATTTGTTCAACTATGTTCAGAGCAGCCTTATTTGTAATAGCCAGAATCTGGAAACAACCTAGATGTCCCTCAGTTGAAGAATGGATTAAAAAAAACTGTGGTACATTTACACTATGGAATAATACTTAGCTATCAAAACAAGGAAATCTAGAAATTTGCAGGCAAATGGATGGGAATAGAAATGATACTCCTGAGTGAGTTAACCCAGACACAGAAAGACACACATGGTATGTACTCACTTATAACTGGTTACTAGCCCACCATGGATGTCCTCTGAGAGTCTTCATTTAGCGGGTGTGGGGGACAGGGATGGATGCTGGGACTGGCTATTGGGACTCTTGGTGAGAGTGGTATGGAAGAATAAGGAAACAGAAGGACCCAGAGTGACCAGGAACCCTAGAGGAAGACCATCAAGGATGGTGGATCTAGACCCAGGGGAGCCTGCACAAACTGCTGTAGGATGCAGGAACAAAGCATGCAGTAAACCTACTCAGATCTAGCCAACGGACAGCCCATTCTCACAGTTGTAAGGAGAGTGGGAACTGCCTCTGACATGAACTCTGGTGTCCCCTATTTGACCTCTTCACCTTGGTGGGGAGGCCTACTGGCATCCAAGGAAAGAGGAGCAGGCTATATGGATGAGACCTGATTATCTGGGATCATACGGTGGGATAGGAGGTCCCCTTCTGTCACAGGCCTAGGAATAGGGTGAAATATGGAGGGAGGGGCATATGGGAAGATATAAGTGAGGGTATAATCTGAATAAATTATTTAAAAAACAAAAGCAAAGGAATTTTAGGAAATAAAAAGACTATGTATAAGGCATCATGACAGATTGACACAATGGAAGATATATTAGTTATGATCAGAATTTGTATAAGTTGTATTGTGGTATTTGGAATAAATTAAAAAATATGAAAATAAATTTTAAAAAAAGATTCTGGTTACAGAAATTGCCAGAAAACTCGTGAAACTTTCTCTCTCTCTCTCTCCCTCTCTCTCTGTTTCAGCAATGTCTTCATGCAACCATTCCTGCGGGAGTGAAACTATTTTAAAGAGCTATATTTGTAACTCCTCCCTTAAGATATCAGATCATTGAAACAGTAGGTCACAAGGAAATGAAATTACCAAGACAAGGTTATTATAAAGCATGGACACTCTGATACTATCTTTATGCAGGACATTTGAAATTATATAGGTGACATTTTTCCAGCACATAAAATTATCAGTTTGAAATTATAAAGACGACATTTTTCTACCATATACAATTATTGGTTATGATAAATATTAATAACTAATATGTGGTAAAACAGAAACACATACACGAGAGGAATCAAAAAAATTAGGAGCACCAAATTATGTAAAGGAATATTGGAATTTTTTTTCTCTGACTAAGAGACTATCTAAGAGAAAATTGCAGTAATTTGTACACTAAGGGCTCCCTGCAGGTCCTGGCTGACTCACTGACTGACTAACAAGTAGACTAATTTAGGTTTAATATCTCTTGTGTTCAGCCTTTAATAGTGTTGTGAAGAAGAATTACAAAAGGCCAAAAGCCAGTCATCAAGGGAGAGAAATGATATGTTAATAATCGACTACTTTGGAGAAGTCTTAATAGTGGAAAAAGATATGGACCCAAACTTTTTCATTCTTGCACAGCCAGCCACTGAGTTTGAGTTTTAATGTATAAAGTAACCAAAATAATTATGTCCATGTGTAATTAAATCACTCAGTTTGGATAAATAACAAATAAAGAGAACTACACCATTTTAGAACAAATTTAATTACTTATTTCAGAACAAAATAATTATTTAGAACTATGGCTAATTCTGCTATTATAGTACACTTAAAGGAGTAAGAACCCATTGGCGAATTAATTTTCATCATTGTGGATACTCAGGGGTATATATCAGGGACTGTGACCCCGATCCATAGACTATGTGTCTAAGTACATAATAAAGTATATAGTGACATTGTAGAAATTATTAAAGTTCATGAAATAATTTTAATTTATCCTTCAAAAGGAATACGAGGATTACTAATAAAATACCAAAGACAGTATTAAAATTAGCAGTATGCAAAACAACATTCTTAAGGCTTAGTCTAAATAGAAATTGGGGAAATTATTTGAAAAATTGCCTTGCAATTCTAATATAACAAAAATAACAAAAGTTTTGATGTATAGGATCCAAGTATCTCAGGACATTTGTAAAATACAGATAAAAATTGAAAAGGGCAGCTATAATTAGGAAGGCTATGCTTATCACCATTTTGAAGACCAGCAGTACTTATGTGTTGGCCTTGGCCTCAGTGATTCTGTGACATGCTGACTGCCAAGACTCCATGTGTTATAAGACTAATTAAATGAACTAGCACCAATGGAGCATATGAGAGTGATTCGAGCAGCCTTAAAATGTCAGCGCTCCTTAGAAGACAGAGTTAGTTAATAGGAAAAAAATACTCACATTGGAAAAAATAGTTCCACTGACAGAAGAAATGTGTAAGTGAACAGGATAGGGGTCTTAAATGTGTCATTTCAATCTTTTATAAGATTATTGTATCATTAATAAATATAGATAGAATTTTTATTTCATAAGTAGGAAGATTATACTTTTGTAAAATATCCTAACATTTGTGAATCATGGGTTCATTTGCACATAGTTACTGAATACAGACCTCCAACTACGCAGTGTTCTATGGGAGGCTTTTCAACACCCTTATCACGTAATTACACACTTTTATATTTACAAGAATTTCTCAGTTTCTTTTATTGAAAATGTGCCAATTTTTCCAAAGAGTCATGATTCCAGACATTTTATCCACTACATTTGGATTTGAGAATATAAATACACATAAAGAGACACTTTCAGGGCCTTTAACATATCAGTACCTGGGTCTTTGCAAATGAAAATAACAAATGCATTGAATTGGATCCTTCACACATTTGGCCACAGAATCCTCTGTGTATAGATTATTTTGCTGTAGTAAGTGAATTATTATTTGGAACAGGATGACCCAACTTTCAGATGAGAGAGGGAGGCATCATCTGTGTGCTGCTTCCATATGAAGATCGAGCTGCAGCATACCCCTCTTGATAGCAGATACTGGGCCTGCTATTACGGACTGTGATTTATTCTCTTTTTTTTCCGTCTTCAAATGTCGTGACACTTTGTTTTATACATATATATATATGTATGTATGTATATATACTACATTGTTAATTAGATATCTTACATTGAAAATGCTTTTCATCATATTGCATAAAAAATTACATAAGCTCTTCTGATACAAGAACACTTAATGCAGATTATTGGTGCTCTTATAAAAAAAATCCTACATGAAAAAGTATGTATTTTGGGCACCAACATGCATTTTGTATTTGAAATAACAGGAGAATTATTTATGTTTTTAATATCTTAAAATACTATTTTGCTTCCACTGTTTTCTAAGAGTATGTTTATATTCCTTAGTTGATAACATAAAAACTCCATCCTCTGTTGTCTGTAGTTGCCTATAAAGAAAAACAGATTATAAACACCCTTTTAGGGGTTCTATGTAATTCAGCCTAGCTCATGTCTTGTTACATAACAAATGAGTATCCTGAACTTCTGATCTTCTTGTCACCAGAAGGTTAACACTTTGCATCACTGCACCTCAATGTTGTGCTGCTAGAATTCACACTGGGACTTCTTACACGCTAGTCGAGCACTTTGGTGGATGTGACTATTCTAATAAGGAAAGAAAAAAGCTCTCCTGCCAATACATGCCATTCCTGGTATGAGGTGTGAGGTGAGGTACCCTGCCTAGGGTATCATTGCCCTGATGTTTATTCATGGTGAGCATCTTTCATTACACAACTTGGCCCTTGGTATATCATCTCTGAAGAAAAGACTTTTATGCCATAGACCATTTTCATTTCTTCCCTTTTTTATTGAAAATAGATTCTTCTATTGATGAATGTCTGCATGTAGAAAAATACAAAATAGACCCATGTTTATCACACTGAAAAAAAAATCAAGTCCAAACTGATCAAAGACCTCAATATAAAACCAGATACTGAACGTTGTAGAAGAGAAAGTAATTAGCCTTGAACTCTAACATTTTCATTTTTAAATCAGTTTTCACTGCCGGTGAGTTTTAGTGTTGATCATATACATACACATATGTGTATAATATATATGTATTTAATTATATTTTTCATGTGTATGAATGGTTTACCTGTATGAGGTACATGAACTGTATGTAATTCCTGGTTCCTGAAAAGGACAAAAGAGGGTGTCTTATTTCCTGCAGCATGAATTAAGGATGGTTATACACTACCATATCAGGGCTGAGAACCAATCCCTACTCTTCTACAAGAGTAGTGAGTGTTCTTTACTGCTGAGTCATAGCTTTAGTCTCCTAGTATTTGTCGTTTTTCTTAAGTATTATCAGGTACATATCTTGAAGTTATTTTTTATCATTCCATGACATGCAAAAGTTTCCTAAAGTAAGGTTGCCTGACTGATCTCCTTTGTTACTTGAAATCTTATCTATTCAAGTCCAGGAAATCATTTTTCCAGGCCATGGTGGGAAGATTGTCTAATGCTTTCTATTTGGAATTTCGTAGTTTAAATTTTATTAAACAAAAAGATGGAAAATCATGGAAACTAGGCCTACTGTCATGGCAAGACTCATGAACATATGAACACACAGATCTTGGGGCAGAGTATGCAGAGCTTTCAAATGCCTCAGCCTGATGGTCCCAATTCTGAGAATTGAAGTGGGCAACAGCCCAAACATGTACCCAGAAACCATCTCTGATATTTAACTTCTTGCACATTAAAATTTAGGGGTTGTTTCCAAAAGGTTCTCAATGGGTACACAAACCTCTCTTGACAGCTGGCCCCATATCCGACAGTACGTGGCTAAGATAAAACAAATGCAATGACTTATTTGGGGATTCTTTGTCTTATTGTACTTTGAGTATCTTTTTCTGTTTTTTTTTTTTTTTTTTTTAACACTACTGGTCTACTGCTTATATACCATGCTTTACAGTGTTGGGATTTAACGAAATTTCTGTTTGCCAATGTGTGTCTCTATGTCTCTATCTGTCTGCTGTGTTTTTCTTTAGTTTTTTTAACCTCTTGGTTTATTGTTTTGTATTATTCAGTTTTCTTTGCTTTCATTGTATTTAATTTGCCCCTTTGTTTTCTAATGATAGAGAAAGCATAAACATATGTGGATTTGGATGGGTGGGAAGATAAGGAGAATCTGGAAGAATATGGGGGAGGGAGAACCACAATCAGAATTTATATTTATAAAAATCTGTTTTTAATAAATAAGAAAAATGATGAAAGGAATAAACTTTAAGTGAATGCTGCTAATGTGGTGGGCAGAATTAACAGAGTAACTTCAATATATGAAATTAAAATTCCATCATTTGTGCTTATCTATGTATCATTTCTGGTTTTGCCCTTTGGAACAAAAACAAAAGTATTTGTTGTCATTTCCTTGACAGCCTTCAAAATTATCTACACTTTGATATCAGGATCATTGATTCTCAGACAACTTGAACAGTAGACAGTAGGACAGAATGTCAAATAATCAAATGTAGTTATTGGTGCATTGAATAATAATGAACTTCATATGTATGCGAATACTGAGCTATGATGGCGGTTTTTCCAACTGTTTTGTCTTCTCTTTCTCTTGAAACTGACATAGTAGAGATGGGGGGATGCTTAGTACTGTCTTGCTCCATATGGGTTGTTTAGCATGCTTTCTTTAGCATCCAGGACCACCTTCCCAGCGTTTGTACCACATAAAATGGGCTGGTATCTCCCAGATCAATTAATAACTAGGAAACTGCACTATAGACTTGCCAACAGGTTAATCTTGAAGAGGCATTTTCTCTTTCTAATTACTCCTTCCAAATGTTTCTAGCATGTGTCAATTTGACATAAGGCATAATACTAAAGACATCATCTTAAAATTAAATTAAAAATGCACATTTCCCAGCTTTTATATCAACATTTTTATACAATTTTAACATAGCTATGAGAAAGGTAGACAGAAACTAAAATTCATTCTCTCCCTAGACTTATGAACATATAAATAAAGCCACTTTTCTTTATCAATCTATGTCCATGAATTTATAGACCATGTGATAGCAAGCAGAAATTCCTAAACAGTTTTAGCAAGTTAGCCAGGGAAAGAAACTCTTGTCTCAAGACCTGAACATTGGAATGCTGGAGAACTCTGATACTAAAAGAATTTTCCTGCATCTTTGACATATGGGTACCCATAGACTGTAAGACAATAACCATCAATATCTTGAGGAAAAAATAATTGACTGTGTCCTGGCATTAATTGTAAAATA
The DNA here is from genome assembly GCF_903995435.1 of Acomys russatus. Classification (NCBI taxonomy): domain Eukaryota; kingdom Metazoa; phylum Chordata; class Mammalia; order Rodentia; family Muridae; genus Acomys; species Acomys russatus. Next base: position 48,183,853 of record NC_067151.1, on the reverse strand, counting down.
TCCACTAGTTGCTTAGTTTTATGAGTAGGGAATTTCTAATACACATTCATGGTCCAAATCACAATTTGTTTTGTGATCTTGATTGACATTTTGAAAGAAAATAACTTTGGCATGTCTGCTATTTTGAAGGTTCAGTTAATTCATGTAATTAATAGTTGGGTTATGAGATAGATGGCAATGTTTATGCTTTGTGTCTTTGTTGTAGCCAGATTGCCATTCATCTTCAGAGTTGAAAATAATCTTTATCTTTACTTTTGAAATGTGAAGCCACTTGCATACAAATTTGCTCATTATTCCGGACTACTTAATATGAGAACAGCTATTTGAATGTTGTTTTTGTTATGTGTGTGTGTGTGTGTGTGTGTGTGTGTGTGTGTTTATTTAAAAGATTCAGGTTCTTAATAAATTTGTCCACTTGTATTTGAGTTTAATTAAAAATTTAAAATATCTGTACTTTATTTGGTTTAAACATGAGAAATATTGTCTATAACTTTCTGGTGACCCCTCTAGAGAGTTTCATCTAACTAGATCATCATTTCATTGTCTATAAGTCAACAATGAATTAGTATAACCGGTGATGTTAGGGATCATTTTATAGATCATTTATTAGACCGTGTTTTTAGTTGTCTTGACAGAAGCTTAAAATGTGACGGCTGAAACAATGGACATAAAAGGTTTATCTAAAAAGTATCCCTTGGACTCTGAAGAGTCAAATGCTACCTCCACCTTATTCTGGGTGATATTAGGTTCATAATGGAATGTCATGAATATATTGTCCCATCACAAGTAGTGGTCTGTCATATAATTATTTCTGAACATACTTTATGTCTGGCTTGAGGAATTGTAGCAGACCATGGAGAAGGTATATAAATATTGGTCATTGGACCCTTGAGACATAGGACATTACATACTATGTCAGTGGTGCCTCATGAAGAAGCTGTCTGTAAATTAAAGTACTCTATTTTATTCAAAACACATTTTATTCACCATTAAATGGAAAAATGGAATTTATATATAAACACACACTAATACTGATATATTATTAAACTATTTTAAACCATATACATATATATATATATACATATATGAAGAGGTGTGTTTGTATGTATTTGAATGTGTGCATATACACAAAACTTGGTGGTCCTAATGTGATGCTTTTTATGAATAATAATTGCTCTACTAAAATACAGACTATAACAAAATATCTAGACTGTTTGCCTTGCTTTGAATAGGAATGGCCCCATTGGCTCATTTACTTGAATGCTTAGGCACCAGGGCATGGAACTTTTTGAAAGAATTAGAAAGATTAGGAGTTATGGCTTTATGGAGTAGGTATGACTGTTGGAGGAAGTATCTCACTTGGGGAGTGCTTTCAGTATTCAGTATCTTATGCCAGACATAATCTCCCTCCCAAGGCCGCTCTCTCTCTCTCTCTCTCTCTCTCTCTCTCTCTCTCTCTCTCTCTCTCTCTCTCTCTCTCTCTCTCCTTCAATGCAGATCAGAGTACCATGATCTGATCCCACCATACCTTTATTATGATGATAAAAATCTAATAACCCTTTGGAACTGCAAGCAACTAGCCAGCTAAGATTTGTCTTGGCCATTCATGATGTCTCTTCACAGCACAATGAGTAAGATGACTGTGACAGACATTAGTAAGAGGGGCTCGAGTGTTGACGTGACAGGTTTGACCATGTTACTTGTGGTAGAATGTGGGCTATGCCACTTTGAACTAGAAAACCAGATGAGCAGTTTAAGTGGGGTTTCCTGGACCATCCTAGTATGGGGATGGATAATGCTGGTGAGAGCAATGTAATATAATGGGGTAGTTCAAGAAGTTTTGGAGGGTAAGGATATTATTAAGTGCCCTGAAGATCATTCTTGTGACATTTTGGCCAAGAACAGAACTGGTTTTTTTTTTTTTTGGCCTTGCATTAAAAATCTGCCTAAGGCTATGGAGCTCATAGACCATGCCCCCAGAGGAATTGGCACGGAACTGCCTAGATGAAGTGTGTTGAAACCCCAGAAATCTCAAAGTTGAGACTTAATATTGCATCCTAAGGATGGAAAGTATGGGACAAAGCTCTTACCTGTTTCTGTGCCTGATTCAGAAGCACATGATGCAACCCTAAGGTGACTACATGTATTTCCCCATGTAAATAGAACATTGCAACCATCTTAGTTTCCAGCCAATGAGACCCTTCATCCTCAATACCCCCTCCTCTGTTTCACATGAAATAAAGTGAAGAGTACCATTTAGTTCACAGAGGAACGTCTGAGCCTGGAACTTTATTCATCCAGAGTTCTAACACTGGGGAAAAGAAGGGCTCCCTTTCTGCCTGAAGAATTCATAGTTGGGCATCAGACTTGACTGTGAACCAGGCAGTTGCCACAGAACCACCAAGGTCACCGCTAGAGCTCATCCAACACCACCATCTTCTGTTGGTCACTCCACCTGCTCAAGCACACATCTGTGGAAGCAAGGTACCAACTGTTTCCAGAGCTGCATCCAGATTCATCCAAGTCACTTTGGGGACCTTATTGACTCCTACCTCATTTTCGGAGTGCTGGGCTCCCGGCTGCCACATGGCAGCCCAACTAAAAGAGGAGTAACATTTAACCCAGAGATAATCTCATTTTCCTGCACCCCAGGCTGGACTGAAGATCTTGTGACATGGACCTTGTTCCATGAACCACAGACCCACGCTTCTGAGACCAACAGTGCTCAGGTCTTCTGGTGGAGAAGTGCACATACACTTCCAGCCCAAAGGGCACCAAGGCCACTGGGAAGGCACAGAACCACATAGGGCTAATTGAAGAGATGTTACATTAATAGCAATGGCAAAGAACAGGAAGATACAAGCCAGGGGATAATAATCAGTTTGTAACCTGAATATATTCTAATAAAAAAATCCCCCCAAAAGAATGAGTGGGGAGCAGTCTCAAAGCACAGTAGATGAACGTGTTCATATCCATTCTAGACTGTTCTTTTGAGGCAGGATTAGACTTTGGACTAGGAGATGAATCAGGAGAGAGTAAATATGTGTTTTTCCAACAGTGACTGTACTTTAAATCCATCCTCAACCATTGGTTTTTAAATGAAAAATATTTTTTTCTAAAAAAGATTTCATGACAGTCTCACGTTTTGACTGTGTCATGTGGTTATTAGTTACCAGGCTTATGAAGATGTATTTTGGAAAGGAGTAAATTGGAGGTAAAGCTTCTATTGTGTTGCAGCCCCCAAGATGTAAGATATGCCCGAGTGTTGGAATGCCTGCCACAAGAGCTCTACAGAGAGCATGGGAACAGCCCAGAGACAGAAGTGTGTTGAACTTAACAAAGTTGTAAGGCATTAGAGATCCAAGGAATGCTTTAACATTAGATGTGGTAATGTGTAATCTAAAGTTGGCTCTGATGATTTTGTTCTGCCTTGGTCCAATATTTCCTCACTAAGCTCCCTTTTCTCCCCTTTGGAATGGTAATTCATGTGCTGTGCCATTGTATGTTGGAAGTATATGATCTGATCTTTGATTTGGATTTTGCAGAGAGTTAGAATTATGTCTCCTCAGACATTTTGGACTTTATGCTTTTAAATAGTGTTCAGACTATGAATGCCTATGAGTAATTTTGAAGTTGGACTGAATGCATGTTGCCCTATGATATGGGTACAAGCCTTTGGGACAGGCGAGTGGAATGTTGTGATTTGAAAAAGAATGGCATCCCTAGGTTCATATACTTGAATGATTTAGTCCCCTAAGCATTTTGAACTGTTTTATATTATCAGAAAGATTAGGTGGTAGTGTGGCCATGATGGAATTTGTGTGGCCATATTAAGGGAAATGTGTCACTGGAGGTGGGCTTTGAAATTTTGAAAGCCCATGTCAGGCCCAGTCTCTCTCCATCTCTCTGTCTTTCCCTTTCTACCTGCAGAACGTTATAGAGTTTTGGGTGACTGTTCAGGCAGCAAACTGAATCATTTGGAAAGCTACTAACCTTCACTCCTGGCATACTCAGGTAATCAATTTTACTCCTTCTCAAGTCTCCAATGGGGTTGAAGACCATATAGTTTAGTTTTACAATTAAGCTTAGTTGTTTAGGAGTTATAGAGTTTTTAGGTCTAGATAGATGTTTTAAGTTGATAATGATGAGATATGATAGATACTGATTTACATTCAGAATTTTAGAGGTATCAAGATAGGAAAGATATTTTCTTCAAGGCTGCCAAATACAAATAGCCAAAGCACTAAGAACGTAGCATTTATAGAATTCCTGATTGTGTCACAGTTCTTGCTATAAGTAGTTTATTGTGTATATGTGTAATAATATAAATGTATATGTAAAAAATAAAAATAATAAAAATGTTGATGAAAATAAATTCAAATTTAAATAAAGAAAAAGAAAAAAACCAAATCAAAACAAAAAAGGATTAAGTTCTCAGTCAGCTACTGCTGCAGCACCATGACGCAGGGCATGCTGATGATGGAGTAATCCTCTGAAACTGTAAGCAAGCACCAATTACCTGTTTTCTTTAACAAGCATTGTATTCATGTGGTATCCCTTCACAACAGCAAACAATGACTAAGACAACTTTTCCTGCTCCTCAGCCTTCTTTGGTTTGTTTTACAATTGCTTCTGAAATTTTATAGCAGTTGTCTGCAGGTGCTCAACTACAAATTGGAAGTAAAAGTTCTCCCCTTTAATAAAAATGTTAATGTGCTTAAAGAAACTGCAAGGAAGCTAAAGTTAAAACCTGACCTTCAAAAGGAGAAAGACAAGAAAAATCTTCAACCTTGCAGACTGTCAAAAGAAAAAAAAAAAAAAAAAAAAAGGAAAAAAAAAAAGGCATAAATGCCCTGACATAAAGAGCTCCAGAAAAATGAAAAGGAACACTAAGATTCACTATGATTAAAAGTTAAAAATAAGACTCTGTCCTAAGAGGTTTCCTTTCTAAACCATGCAGTGGCTTAAAATTAGCTAAGAAAATTGTCTTTGGCGTTGTATTCTTGCCTGACTGCTAATTTTTTTCAAGCATGAAGAATCTTTGCACACTTGCTGTTCACCTGTTTAGCCTTTTCCTCACAGTGTTCAGTACCCCTAGCCTAGAAGGCAGTGCTGCTCACAATGGGATGGAATTTTTTTAAATGTCAATTAGCAAGGAAGACAGTCTTCCTACAGGTTAATCTCCTCTAATAATTACTCATAAATGCTTTGTTTCCACATTTTTTAAGTTTATGACATGTTGACACTTAAAAATAGTCAGATTTTATTTAAGATGTTACATATTAATTTAATGCACATGAAATAGTATGTTCATGTTGTTGTCATTTGTAGTTCAAGAAAAAGAAGTTCATAGAAGTTACACAATCACTCTGTTAGCTTGCAATTGATTCAAGTGGAATTTGATTAATTTGTATCAAAGACTAAAGCTTAAGTGCTTTTGACTATTATGTCTCATTTTGCAAGGACATTTTTCTCAAGATAAGAAGAGAAAGGAAGTACGATGTTTTTTAAGTATATCATTGAAAACATTATTCCTATTAACGATGATCAAACCACAGCAATGTTTTCAAATATCTGTGTTTATTATAAAGCTGTTCAAATGGCAAGCAGCACTCTTTCACCAGCCTTCCCTTACCCTGTGGCATCTTAATATTTATCCTATCATTGTAGTATTGCAAAGTGCTTAGTGATGATAGTGTAGAAGAGTTGTATGGACCGAGAAAATAATTCTGTGATCATTGATTCTGTGATATTAGCTTAAACTAATTTTTTTTAGTTATAAAAAAATCTCAGCTAATTGAAATATGGAGATACAAAAGTAAATTTAATCAGGGTTAATGAAAGTAATTAAAATATAAGTTTCTTCATGCAATTTATTATGTATTCATTTTGTCACAAATAAAATTGACTCATACTCATAGTCAATGAAGTTTAACTTTTTCTAAAATCTACTTTTCCACTTATGTATTTCATTTTGCAAATTATATTACACACATCTTAATTAAATATAAATGTATACAGACATATTTACATATATAACATATATAATGGAATATATTACATTAATTTAACATATGATTTCTTAAATATTTAATATGTAAAATCTTTTAAAAATTATAGGCAGCACTGTCCTCTAGGCAAGGGCTATTGAACATCATAAGAGAGGAAAAGGCAAATAAGTCAAACTATGCAAGAAAATATATGCATATATGCATATATATTCTAACTATGTATATATTTAGTTATAATAGATGACAATATATGTATGTACATACATATATATAGAGAGAGTGTGTACATATATTTATTTCATTTTAATAGAGGACATATAGCCAGAACTGTCCACCTGTGAGGAAGAGCAAAACTCCTCCATTTGAAGATTTTTTTATTTAACTAATTTATTCATATTACATCTAAATTGTTATCCCCTCACTTGTAACTCCAAGGCCTTCCTCCCTATATTCAGTATGGTGCTGGCAAACCTGGAGTACCACTATGGACCCAGTATGTGTACTACCCACACAAACAGTATACTAGTGTGTGTAGTGGTCATTGTGTACTCTCATGCAGAGGGGAATATTCTAAATTCCATTTGGAATTGGAATAAGTTTTCTTCCAAAAGGAATCATGTGAACTTTTGGTAGATGTGAGTTTGACCTGGAACATAGGTTAGTGCATCTGGGAAACGCAAAATCGTTTTGGTTCTCAGCCTAACTCACAATTTAGGTATGATTTATTGCCGGATTCCGGCTGTTTTTTACATTTTCCAAATCTCACAGATACTTGATGAAAACATAGTATTCAGCACTTTCCATGGTCATCCGTAGTTCGCTTTTTGTGCAAGAATATACATGTAGCCAGTGATTCTTAGGCTCACTTGGTGGAAGCAGCTTTTTATACAGATTTTATACATATAGAAGTGGTAGATTAAACAACACTGTCCCTAATTCAGTTTGCAGAGGTCACAGAGGCTCATATTTGTCCAGAAAGAAATCAGGTCCCAAAGGTCATTTCTGATTTTTCTGGTGAAGACTTTGGAGAAAACTCCAGGACTACACAGCCCAGTAGATTACTAAAGAGACACCTGGTGAAAAGTGGCAATTTTTATCTTCCATCTCCTCAGCAGTGAAAAAAGTAATGAGCTTTTCCTTTCTTTTTAAAAATTCCTTTTGATTTCTTCTTATTTATTGTATTTCCTAAGATGAAAATTTATGTTAGAGAAAATTGCTACACAGCACACATTCTTGATATTAGGATGAAGACATACTTTTGTGTAGCTATTTCAAAAACCACAGGACAATAGCAGCACATATGCTGGGCTTAGACAGCATTAGCTACAATCACATTCTGGTAAAAAACAAAGTATATAATATTTACCATATACTTGTTTATCTACCTCAAAACATTCAGTATGCAGAGAGTAAGCTGAACAAGTTGATTGAACAAGTATAGTTTCTATGTGTCTGAATGTCGGTAGGTTACTTATATTTAAAATACAGTTGTGTACAATGTTAACCCAAGTGCTGGTGATTCCGAGCAAGTGCATGCAAATTATGGATGAATGACTTTGTTAGAGAAGAGCTAAAGAAGGTGATCTATGTCTTTCTGGAACACCTGGGAATTCCTGAGAACTGAAGAAAAGATGCAAAAGCCTTGTTATGTTTTTCTTTTATGTATAAACACAAAGCCTAAAACCTTTTTGTTCAGAATAGGATATGGTGATAGATCACAAGAGAATAACATATATACATATAAATATATCATTAAAGTCACCATAATAAAAGTAAGACACTGTGTAAGAATTATGGAAATATCCAAGAGGAGATTTACTACTAGGAGAATGAATGTAGGCCATCTCATTGGCAACCAACAAAATGTCTTTTGTGACTCATTCAGAGACTCTGCTCACATACCAGGCCACAGAGAAACAATGGTCAATAAGCCATGCTGCCTTGTCAGGCATTATGTAACAAAGATCTGGACTCCAATGTGTGTGAATATGTGCTGTCAATGTGTAAGCTGCATTCCAAAAGCCCTCCCTATTCTCCATTTGCTATATTTCTGAGAAGCAAGTGGAAAATCCAAGTGCTTGCAGATTTATATTTTTAAACTTTTATTAACATATTTGTTCTTTTTTACAGATACATTTATATTATTACACATATATACAATAACTACCTACAGCAAGAAGAACCATGAAACAGTCAGAAATTATATAAATGTTACATTCACAGTGTTTTGGCTATTTATACCTGCAAACTTTGAAGAAAACATCTTTCCTATCTTGGCGCATTTAAAATTCTGATTACAATGAATATATATCTTATCTCATCTCTATCAACTTAAATCATCTATCTATACCTACAATATCTTAACCCCTAAACAACTAAACTTAATCGTAAAACCAAATTATCTGGTCTAAAACCCCATCAGACACTTGAGAAGGAATAAGAATCTTTATCTGAATAGACAGGAAGTGCAGGTTAGTAGCTTTCCTAATAAGAATATGACAGAGACAGTTTGCTACCTGAATAGTCACCGAAAACTTTCTATAACATTGGAGCATCTTTTTCAGCCACCTGGTCCAATATATCTAACATATTTGTGAGGCAGAAACTATTGAGGACTTACTTACCACGTTGTGACAGAGTTCAGTGTCGACATTGCCTTCATCCAAGCTTGCCCCTTTTAAGGCAGAATTCTTTCTGTGGCACAAAAAGAACATTTTGACCAGTGGTTTGTTTTCCACATTTGAAGCCATCTCCATTCAGAGGTTCTTTGATGCTCAACATCTTCTTTGAGGTAGGCTGGATGTCGCCAGTAGTTAGCCTGTCTTATTGTCAAAGAATTTTTAACATAATAAAAACATCCTTAAATTTTATATTCTGTATGTCTCTGGGGTTTTTGAAGACCTTACCTGTTTTACCTAATCATTCTATAGAATCATACCTACCTATTAAACTTATGATGTATATTTTTGTGATAAAAATAAACTAGTAATTGGCATAACCATGATTTAATCAACCAACAATTAACTTGTATTACTTACTATCCCAAACAGCCTATAATAGCACTTTCAAGGTAATGGAAGTAAACCTTGTATTAGTTGAATTGTATAGGTACAATACTTGATACATAATGCGTGTGAAGAATAATCTTAAAATTGAATTCTATACCAAAGTATAAAAAATTAAACGTATTTTGCATCAGTATACAAAATTCTATACCAGTGAAATAAAAATAACCTCCTGAGTAACAATTAAGGCATTAGGTTGAGGAGTAGATTCAATAATCTACTTTCTGTCCTATCATCCCTATAGATTTCTATATTCCCCCTTCTTTCTTTTCAACCCCTATCTCCAAGCCTAAGAAAGAAAAAGGAAAAGAGAAACATCCCTGAGTCCAACCTTGTTTTCTCTCTGAATAATACCAAAAATATCATATAACAAACTCCCAATGAAAATAAACATCTATAGCCCAAGGATACAACCAAAAAAAACCTACCCTACACCCCCTTAAGGGAAATAGGGCACCGTGCTCTTAAATTTTCTTCTGGCTGATTTGGATGAATAATACCTCTCTAGGGGCCCAAATAAAATTGGAGAAACTGCTTAACCAGGCTAGGAATAGCATTACAGTCCATTTTCTAAATGTCGAGAAATTCTAGCCTTAATTAAAATACTGTATGGGACAGTCTGAATTGAGATCAGAGGCTTTCTTTGAAGCAGTCCTTGGAGCTGTCCTGTTCTGATGAGGAACCACCACTGAAGCACTGGATGCTGGAACATGAAGGATGCAGAACATCAGTGTCCAACATGCTGAGAGTAATGGATCCTGTCAGGTCTGATCTGGACTCAGTGTTTGGGTCTTTTGTTCTGAGAACATAATTTCTCACAAGCATTATACAGCCCTAAAATTATAAATATATGAGGTATGCAGGGTGTTCGGAACAATTAAGTCTAGTTCTCTGTTCTTTATATGAGCAGAAGAAATAAATCTGTAAATCTTCATTCATGTCATAGGAAGAATGACTTCTAATAATGAATCACATGGATTCTGTAACCAAAAGGAAGCATTGTCTATGATTAGACATCCATGTCTCAGTCAGTCTCAGAGCTACTGCCATGTACTAGGATTTGCAATATGTTACCTGCTTGTTCTGAAGTTTGAATTCTTCATATCCTCTCCCTCCCTCCTCTAGTTCTTAGAAAGGGGAGCCCGCTTCCCCTATCATCTGACCTCAGTCTATCAAGTCTCTTCTGCACTACCTGTATCCTCTTCTTCTGTGGCCTCTTTATCCATTGTTTGGTTGGGGGACATCTATATTCTGGCAAATACAATGAAATCTGCTAAGAACAGAGTTGAGCAAATGTCCTTGCTGTATGGTGGAGCATCTTTTGGGTATATGCCCAGGAGTGGTATGGATGGGTCTTGAGGAAAAATTATTCCCAGCTTCCTGTGAAAGCACAAAATTAATTCCTAATGTCATTGTACAAGTTTTCACTCCCAGAAGCAATGGAGGAGTATTCCCCATTCTCCACATCCTCTACAGCATGTGCTGTCACTTGAGTTTTGATCTTAGTCATTTGAATAGATGTAAAATGAAATCTCAGAGTGCTTTTGATTTGCATTTCCCTGATGACTAAGGGCATTGAGCATTTCTTTAAGTGTTTCTCAGCCATTCAATATTTCTCTGTTGAGAGTTCTCTGTTAAGCTCTGTAACCCATTTTTTAATTTGGTTATTTGGTTCAGTGGCGTATAAATTCTTGAGTTTATTGGATATTGGATATTAGACCATTGTTGGATGTACGGTTGGTGAAGATATTTTCCCAGGATGTAAGTTGTCATTTTCTTCTGTTGACAGTGTCCTTGGCCTTACAGAAGCTTTTCTGTTCCATGAGGTCTCATTTATTAATGGTTGTTCTTAGATCTTGAGCTGTTGGTGTTCTGTTCAGGACGTTGTCTCCTGTGCCAATGAGCTCAAGGCTCTTTGTCACTTTTTCTTTTTAGAGATTTAGTGTGTCTATTTTGATGTTGAGATCTTTAATCCATTTGGACTTTAGTTTTGTGCAGTGTAGTAAAGCTTGCACATTTAATATCATCAGGATTCTTTATTCTACACCAGTCTTTTTATGTCTTTGTGTTTGTAGACCATGTTATAATAGCCTTGTAGTATGTAACTCAGTAAGCAGACCATCCTGGCAATAAACTACTTCTAGCACCTTAGTTCTTATATGTAACATTATCACCCAGTAGTGACCCCATCTTTTAGCCACAGTATGAATGCTAACTGTTTCCATTTTGCTTCTTTCTCAATCAAGGTTTCAGTCACTCGAGTGAGCTTCACTGTATGATTGCTAAAATTTCATACTGTCTGATATATATGCATTCTTGTAAATTTAGAGATTGTACCCAAAGTTTGAATGGCGCCCATGACTTTTCTGAAGAGTATCATATTCTGTAGAACTTGTCCATCATGTCTCATGGTGATAAAAACATAATGCAAATTCATAATAAAATATAAAGTGATCGCTTTATAAAATCACAATGAGAACACATCTATTAAATACAAAAAAATCTCATTTATTACTTCCGCATAGATTCTTCCTTCTCAATTTTATCTAGGAGCACTTAGTGCTGTTTATGATTACCTGGAAAACTAGGAAAAAAGATGAGTTTTTCATGGATGAGTTGATATGGCCTGTTAAAGTCAATATGTACTGTTAGTATATCTCATCATGACTATCCTATGATATCTTCATTTAAAAACATTGATTATTTGCTCTCTGTGGGTAAGAAGTTTTCTTTGAGGAAATGCAAATTTAATTGGTTACCTAATCAATGGCTTGGGGAATTACTTTACCAAATGGAGGAAAATGACTGTGTCATAGGCATGAATATGGAACTATGCACAATGAATAGTAATAGTGAAGACACTTGATTTTCATGACAATGAGCAGATTTCTTTGTTGAGCTTCCAAAATAATATTGTCCAACAGAAGACCCGACAGATGCCTGGAGGGATGCAGATTATGTTGGTTCCCATTCTTCCTAAAAAAACAAGATCACAGTTGGTCTACACACTAACACAGCTATGCACGTTTTGCTCACAGCACCAATTCTGAGCACATAGAATACTAAATTCATTATGAGAGTATTCCACATAATGTTAAATAATACCAGGGAGTCACACCAATTAAAATAAAAGGTGAGGCTGGCTGCTCCTAAGCACATAATCCACTGCTTCTCTTGGATTATAGCATCCTAACACCTTTGAAGTATTAAGCAGTGAAATACTGTTGTTTTCTCTATGCCCCTCATCTTCTCCCTACTTTTTTTCTGTTCCTCCTTCTCTTCTTCCTTTTCCTCCTCTTTCTCCTCCCCCTTTCTTCTATGAGATTTCATGAAATCAATATTTGCCATATTTGTATATGGAGCTCCTATATGGACTACGGAGAAGGCAAATTAATTTGTAATCATTTATAATAAAGCTAGTTTAGAGATTATTCATTTTTCTGTATTAGTTTCTGTATTAGTAATGCATGTAGTATTGTAAATGAGTAGGGTCTGGTTACCAAAGAAGTGGTTTTACTGAGAGATGAAGTTTTCCATTCTTACCAACCAATGGCAACTTGACTACTAAACTTTACTCAACTGTATCTAAGAGTTGAAGAGGTAACGGTGTTGTTATCTTGCCGGGGTGAAGTTTGTCAGCTGCTTAATGAAATAAGGTAGTAAGCAATGTATGTAGAACACATACAGTCTGCTACTACGTCACTTGGCATATCTCTATGCGTTGCTATGAGTAAATCTTACCACAGCTCTTCTTACTACTTCACTGAATTACATAGGTAATGAATCAGATATTCATTTGAGACTATCTCGTTTTTTTGTTTTTTTTTTTAATTTTTTATTTTTTTTATTAATTTATTCTTGTTACATCTCAATGTTTATCCCATCCCTTGTATCCTCCCATTCCCCCCCCCCCATTTTCCCATTATTCCCCTCCCCTATGACTGTTCCTGAGGGGGATTACGTCCCCCTATATATTCTCATAGGGTATCAAGTCTCTTCTTGGCTACTTGCTGTCCTTCCTCTGAGTGCCACCAGGTCTCCCGCTCCAGGGGACATGGTCAAATGTGAGGCACCAGAGTACGTGAGAAAGTCGTATCACACTCTCCACTCAACTGTGGAGAATATTTTGACCATTGGCTAGATCTGGGAAGGGGTTTAAAGTTTACCGCCTGTATTGTCCTTGGCTGGTGCCTTAGTTTGAGCGGGACCCCTGGGCCCAAATCTGCCTATCATATTGTTCTACTTGTAGGTTTCTAGGACCCTCTGGATCCTTTTATTTTGCTGTTCTCCCATGCGTCTCTCATTTAGAGTCCCAATAGGATGCCTTCCCCTCTGTCCCAGTTTCCTGGTAAGTGAAGGCTTTCGTGGGACATGCCCCTTGGGCTAGTATGCAGATATAAGTGAGTATATACCATTTGATTCTTTCTGCTTCTGGGTTAACTCACTCATTATGATCATTTCTAGCTCAATCCATTTATCCACAAATTTTGGGAATTCCTTGTTTTTAATAGCTGAGTAGTATTCCATAGTGTATATGTACCACAGTTTCTTTATCCACTCTTCTACTGAGGGACACTTAGGCTGTTTCCATGTTCTGGCTATTATGAATAAGGCTGCTATGAACATGGTTGAGCAAATTTTCTTGTTGTGTGCTGGAGCATCTTCTGGGTATATTCCAAGGAGTGGAATAGCTGGGTCTTGAGGAAGCCCTATTCCCATTTTTAAAATTCGTAATCAAATTGAGACTATCTCTACTGAATTAGTGAGATACTTTTGTTGGTAAGAATTCTTGCTGTACACACAAAAGCGCCTGAATTGCACCTATGTACATAACCTGCTATGGCCGTGCATGCTTAGACCCCATAGATAGGACAATCTCTGTGACTGCCAACATAATAGCAATAAAACAGCAGGTACCAGATTCAGTGAAAGACTCAGCTTTAACAGAATAAGGTGAAGGTTTTACGTGAAAATAATCAATGTTCTTCTCAAGTCTCTGTCTAGATGAATGAGTGCATACATACATACATACATACTTAAACACACATGTGCACGCATATGCACACACACGTGTAAGTAAAAAACTGACACTGACTAAGAAGTTCAATTTAATCCTTTTCTTTACTCATTCATATATATCGGTGTACAATCATAAATGTAAACACAAAATAACACACATACATTATATTGAATAGCAAGAGAATGTTAAAATTTGACCAAAGCCCGACGGTGGTGGCACACACCTTTAATCCCAGCACTTGGGAGGCAGAGGCTTGTGGATCGCTATAGGTTCGAGGCCTGCCTGGTCTACAAAGTGAGTCCAAGGACAGTCAAGGCTACACAGAGAAACCCTGTCTCGAAAACAATTGACTGAAACTGAGAAAATCAGAGAAATTGTATTAGTCAAAATTTAGTTTTCCCTTTTAGCAGATGTATGTTTGCATGTATGTGTATCTATGCCTATGTGTGAAAGGTGAACACCACTCTAAAGCCTGGAGATAACAGCTGGACAGATGTCTCAGTGGTTTATTTTACCGACTGCTCTTCCAGAGAACCCATATTTAGTGCCCAAAGCCGACATAATGGATGACTTCTGTCTGTTCCAGTCACAGGAGACAAAATACATTTTTTCTGGCCTCTATTAGCACCAGGCATATGGTACACAGACATACATGCAGAGAAGCATTCATATACATAAAATAAAAATAAATAAAATCTCAAAAATTAATAAAACATTCCAGATTAGCATCTAAAGTAATGGCAAAAATTTTACCTATGAATTTGTGTACCGAAGCATAGTGTCTAGGCTCAGATTCAACATGAATGTTTAATACAAATTCTTCCTTGACAGCACAGAAGATTGACTAAGTGTCTGACAACTTTAGTCACATTTTCACCAGTAGCTGATGACTCCCTCTGAGATGATAACTGTCTCAGTCATATCTGTTAGAGAACACTAATTGTACTGCCAGAGAATTTGGTGTCCTTGAAAGTACATGGAACCATTCTAGACAGCTTCTGAAAGGAAGAATATTGCTGAGAACACATGCCTTAACATTTGGAAAGCATCAATATAATAATGGGCGAGGAGAAATAGCTTACAGGATGACACATAGAAAGGAACATTTACTATATTTTCAGTATGTTGTTTTTAATTATGCATGCATAATTAAATATATGTACATATGCAGATATGCATTTATGAGTGTAGGTGCTCCTGCAGGCTAGTGCAGTAGGATTTCCCTGGGGCTGCTGGTACAGTTCTGAGTTCCTTATGAGTGCCAGAAACCAATTATGATTCCTATATAAAAAAAAATCAGCATATACTCATAACTGTTAAACTAATTCTATAGTCTCTTTTTTTATTTTCTAAATAATTTCTTATACATTCCCCTTCCTCCACTGATCTCAGGTACACTTATCCTCTGTCCCAGATCCATTCCTCTTGCATTTGCCTAGCCTAATCATCAGAGAGGCTTCATCCAGCAAGTGGTGGGAGCAGTCGCAGAAATCCACAGCCAAAGATTAGGCAGAACTCTGGAACCCCTGTGGAAGTGAGGGAGAAAGGATTTTAAGGAGAGGGTGAGGTGGAGAACACTATGAGAGTGCAGCTCTTTTTAATCTCTTAACAGTCATATTTAGTTTTTAAATCATATAATAATTATAATTATTATAGTATGAAGTTCCAAGAAATATTTTTATTTCACAATAATTGCCTGTCTCTAAACCTTTTCTTTCTAAAGTGTAGTTTCCATATTAGAAAAGCCACGTAAGTCTCTTATATTCTCGGTGCGGTTTACACCATGACAAACATGTGCTCCATCAGCTTCATGTCATTATGCATTCTTCTTTTTGTATATTAAAATAAAATAAGATTTCCATAGCACAGAAAATGAATTTATTGCTCTTAGTGTTTTATTTGAGTTTTATTCCTTTGGCTCTATTGCTTCACTAAGAGCACATTTTAGGAACAAAAACATTATCTGTCATCAGAAAATATCCACTGGGACTAGAAAATGACTCTATGGCTAAATCAAGTGCCACAAAAGCATTAAGATTGGAGTTTTGGTCACCAGAACCTTATATATTAACTTGTGTAAGGGTGTCTGGAAGAGACGCTTGTACAAAGAGGTGGGAGGTAGAGATAGAAGATTCAATGTAAGGTCATCACCAGGTAGGCTAGCATTCACAGTGAGCACAGAGCTACATCAAAAAAAGGTAGAAAGTGAAGACTGTCTCACTAAGTTGACCTCTGATTTATACACAAGTCATACACAGAAATACATATTGTGCATGTGCACAGGCATGAGTGTGTATGTACACACACACACACACAGTCTCTCTCTCTCTCTCTCTCTCTCTCTCTCTCTCTCTCTCTCTCTCCCTCTCACACACACACACACACACACACACACACACACACACAAATAAGAAAGCCAGCTTTCTAGATGTAAGTGTAGACTATTGGCTCTAACAACTATTTCCAGAAGGAAAACAACAATCTGTAATAACTAGTTCCAATGACGAGACTAGAGCAATCTGATGGCTTTTAATAACCTTTTCCTTTTAGCAAGGGATGACAGTTGATGCAGAAATTCACAACTGGTCAACATTCTAAGAAAAAGTGACTTCTGTCTGCTCAGCCCTAATGAGCTATCTGCATTATGTCCTCCAATGCCGAGAAAATATTATAGAAGCAAGGATGGAAAGATCATGAAATATCACTGATGCAAAATGCTGCCTTTTGGATACTGCATGGCAGGCCCAGTCATGAGCATATAGCAGATGGGCTTATTTCAAGGAGGGCAAAGTAACCAGCAGTGAGTCAGCCACCGTGGGAGAAAAAGGGAGGGTAAGCGAGTGAATATGATCACAATACACTTGTCAAAATAAACCAAATAAGATTTGCAATCCTAATCAGTCTCATTAAATGCCTGTCATCTATTGCCCTATCTTTATTCTTCTTGTATAACAAACTCTAACCCCTGTACACTTAAAACCTTTCCATTCTTTTCTTAAGTATTTTTCTCATGCTTTGGCTAGCCTTTGAGTCCCTGGGAAAATTCTGGTTGTGTTGGTTGATTACTTTTCTTCATGACCTTGATTAAATAGCTTTTCCTTCGTTTTTCTGCATAAAATACCCAAATTCATGCAATATTATACTTTTATTTTTTACAAAACCTGCTGAATTTCTATGATTTTAATTGGGCATAAGAAAGACTCAACTTATGTTCTCTAATAATGTATATCACTGCTCCCCAATTAGCATGAGACATGTGAGAAAGGAACAGTGTGGTTTAATAACTCTTAACTGAAGGCAGGTAATTTTTTGTATAAAAGAAGTCCTCAGTAGGAAGGGATGACCCAAACAACTCTAACCAATACATATGTATAATTGGTGAGCAGTATTCCAGATTCTAGGTAGTATTTTATACAATCTTTAAGATGACTTTAACTTAAGTACTTTTTAAATTTTTTTATTAATTTATTCTTGTTACATCTCAATGGTTATCCCATCCCTTGTATCCTCCCATTCTTCCCTCCCTCCCATTTTCCCCTTACTCCCCTCCCCTATGACTGTTCCTGAAAGGGATTACCTCCCCCTGTAAATGCTCATAGGGTATCAAGTCTCTTCTTGGTAACCTGCTATCCTTCCTCTGCGTGCCACCAGGTCTCCCCCTCCAGGGGACATGATCAAATATGAGGCACCAGAGTTCATGCGAGAGTCATACTCCACTCTCCACTCAACTGCAGAGAATGTTCTGTCTATTGGCTAGATCTGGGTAGGGGTTTAAAGTTTACCTCCTGTATTGTCCTTGGCTGGTGCCTTAGTTTGAGCGGGACCCCTAGGCCCAAATCTGCCTATCATAATGTTCTTCTTGTATGTTTCTAGGACCCTCTGGATCCTTCTACTTTGCTATTCTCCTATGCTTCTCTCATCTAGAGTCCCAATAGGATTTCCTCCCCTCTGTCCCAGTTTCCTGGTAAGTGAAGGCTTTCGTGGGACATGCCCCTTGGGCTAGTATGCAGATATAAGTGAGTATATACCATTTGAGTCTTTCTGCTTCTGAGTTAACTCACTCATTATGATCATTTCTAGCTCAATCCATTTGTCCACTATGGAATACTACTCAGCTATTAAAAACATAAGTATTTTTATCCAGGTAACAACTGATGTTAAAATGTTGACAAGAATACATTCTAAATAGATGGGTAAAAAAGTAAAACATAAACTGGTTGAAATAGACCTCAGTTGCTTGGCATTATCCCTTTTCTACAGAGTAGCATACCGTGTTATGCACTAAGAGGACAGATATTCAGTGAAAACAAAGCAGGAAAATGGAGCCAAAATGAAAGAATTTTTTTTCTTTAGAATCAAAGTGTATTTTTCTTATGTGCTACTGCAGAATGACTATCTGTTTATCAGTGAAGTAAAAATGCCCATGCATATCTTGATTTTATTTTGAAATATGGAGATGTATCTAGTGAACGTAATCAATGTAAGATAATGGAAAAGAGAAACAATGTATTTTTAAGCATTTGCCCTATTCAAATTTATTTGCATTCTTTGGAATTTGGAATTTTCATATAATGAAAAGTGTTAGACAACAATTAATTGACTCAGAGTTCTGGTGGTGATACAGAGGCAAAGTATTTTAGGAAACTAAATATACTAGAATATACGAACTGGAATTCAATATTTAAATATTGAGAAGATAAACCTGAATTAGAATATATCACGTGATAATCACTCTGCATTTTGAGATAATTAGCATTTATTTAACATTCAAATTTTTAAAATGTGTCTCACATACCCTTCTTTCTTTTATTCAAATAAATGAAGCACATACTCCTTAAGGTCACATAGGTATTTACATCCATACATGTCAAATGTTTACAACAGAGTCACAAACACAAGGGAATTTCCACACTAAAGAGACTCTGCTCAGTGTGATAGTAATTGATCTATAGCAAAATTTCCTTCTTGGAAGATAATGATAACCCTCCATTACCTACACATAAACCCGGAAATCTTTGCTGATATAAACAAGGCTAACAAATGCTCAATTCTATTAGCTGTGTAAGCCCCAATTTTACTCATGATCCTCACGTATATATGCAGCAAAGCTTTTTCTCTGTTCCACACACTTCTCTGAGGCAAAGTCTTTTGCTGACTTAAAATCTTATTCATCAAAATAGATCAGTGATAAATTAAAAAGTATATCTTCCCCTTTGATTTACATATTCCGTATTTTATGTCATCCTCTAGACTCATCTCTTTTCCCTATTACAATTCCAAGTCTCTCTCTCTCTCTGTCTTTCTGTCTCTCATTCAGTGTGTGTGTGTGTGTGTGTGTGTGTGTGTGTGTGTGTGTGTGCGTGCGTGCGTGTGTGTTTTCCTGAGAAACAAATTAATCTCAGAATATTTACTCATATTATTTTATGGCCAAAATTAGATCTTTCTTAACACAGTTGATCATAAGCATATACAATTTTTAAGATACACTGCAAATCACCTATATGTTTTCCAAATGCAAGTTCCTTTCCATATATGTATATATGTATGATTCCATATATATTTCTATATATCATATATAAAGCCCACATGTGTATAGGTTTTAATTCTTCAATATTTTAGACTTGATACTCTATGAGCATATACAGGGGGAGGAAATCCCCCTCATGAACAGTCATAGGGGAGGGGAATAAGGGGAAAATGGGAGGGAGGGAAGAATGGGAGGATACAAGGGATGAGATAACCATTGAGATATAACAAGAATAAATTAATAAAAAATTTTAAAAAGAAAGAAAAGAAAATCAGGAGAATCTTTCCAGTTTGTTCTTTTGTAAGGTTGGTCATATAAATTTTATGTTCTGTTTGACATTTCTAAAAATATATATATATATATATAGAGAGAGAGAGAGGCATGAATATATAATCCCTTTTATTTGAAGTATGCCATGAGTTTCATAACTTTAATTTATTTGAGTGTTATAAAACTAACATCAACAAAATTGTTTCTTTAATCTACCCTTCAGATTTTTTTTCAAAATATAAGGAAGCATAACAAGCAATTTACTGAACTCATCTACTTTTACAATACCATTTGTTGTTGTTGTTATGTATGTGACCCTCATAGAATTTTCTTACTATTCCATGCCGTCTTCAAGTAAACTCTTGTGAAATTTGGTTTTCAGCATAAATGTCTCTTATTTTCCATTGGAAACTCTTAAGTTATGAGGCTTATTGTGCAATCTCACAGGTAACCTTATCACATAAAGAATATCTGATGGGTCATAATTCATTGAGTTTTTACATAGGAAGCAGCCATAGATTTTGTGTTTGCTCCTGTACTTTTTTCCTTTTTTTATTCTTTTTTAAAAATTTTATTGCAATTTATTCAGATTACATTCCAATTGTAATCCTGTTTGTATCTTCCCGTCCCCACCCTCCCTTCCTGTTCCACCCATTCCCCTCCCAGAGACCTCTGACAGAAGAGGACTTACTTCCCCTTCATTTATGGAAAAGGTCTCATCTGGATAATACACTTCCCTTTCCCCTGTGTGCCCACCAGGTCTTCCCACCAGAGGTGGGTCATCAAATCACAAGCACAAGAGTTCATGTCAGAGGCAATCCACGTTCTCCCCACAGCCATGGAGAATGAGCTGTCCATTAGCTATATCTAAAAAGGGTGGTCTAAGTTTACTGCATGCATTCTCCTTGAGTACTGCAATAGTTGTGCAGGCCCCAATGGACTAGATCTGCTGACCTGGATGGTCTTCTTGTGGGACTCCTGAACCCTCTGGGTCCTTTCATTCCCCGACTCTTCCAAACCACTCTCAGCACTCCACCCAGAGTCCAACAGGGAGTCCCAGAATCTATTCCAATCCTGTGCTTGGTGGAGTCTCTCAAAGGGCATCTATTTTGGGCTAATATCCATTTATAAGTGATTATATGCCATGCCTGTGTTTATGGGTCTGGGTTACCTCACTCAGGATGTTTTCTAATTCCATCCATTTGCCTGCAAATTTTAAGATATCCTTGTTTTTCATAGCTAAGTATTATTCCATTGTGTAAATGTACCACAGTTTCTTTATCCATTCTTTGGTTGAGGGACATCTAGGTTGTTTCCAGATTCTGGCTATTATGAACAAAGCTGCTATGAATATAGTCGAGCATATACCCTTGTTGTACAGTGGAGCATCTTTCAGGTCTATGTCCAGGAGTGGAATACCTGAGTTTTGAGGTATCACTATTCCCAATTTTCTGAAAAAGTTCCATATTGGTTTCCAAAGTGGTTGTACAAGTTTGCACTCCCACCTCGCCAGCATGTGCTGTCACTTGAATTTTTGATCTTAGCCATTCTGGTAGATACAGATGGATTTTCAGGGTCATTTTGGCTCAGTCATTAAAGGCTAGGCTCACAACAAATATATTTTCTTTCTTATTTATATGGCATAAAATATTTATTTTTACATATTCATTAACTTTACATCTTGAGTCAAATCCTAGGATCATGGCCTATGAGCCATTTTGTTGGTCACAGCATTGATGTTGTGTACATACGATTTCAAAACTTCGAGAAATTTTTCTTATTTTCATCAGATTTGGGTAATTAATTGTATTTCTTCCTCTCATGTAATTTAAAAATTGTCCTTAAAGATAAGATGTGTGTGTGTGTGTGTGTGTGTGTGTGTGTGTGTGTGTGTGTGTGTGTGTGTGTGTAACCTCACTGGGGAACTATCTGGTCCTCTGTCTTCACAGTATTCTTAATATTATTTATTGAATATCATCATTGGATAGCCAAAATATGTGTGTCAGTAATATTCAGCAATCTGTCCACTTTGTCAGTTAAACTATTTGTTAGGCATTTTCAGTAATCCCTCAGATATGTTCCCAACAAACTAATTAACAATGACATTTAAATGGCCATCTTTAGGACTAGAGTTATCTCCCACCTTTGTTGTCAGTCTACCAACATTTACATCCATTTTATTAATTTTTCTGATCAACTTTTGCTTTGGATAAATTTTCCTTTCATTGTTAATGTTAATATTGAAATCAGTTACATTTCCTACACTGTCTTAAATGTATTTTACATTCTTCTGTTCATTAAAATGAGACATTAATAGAGAATATTTCTTAATTAAAGCAATTATTTAAATAAATCAAGTAATCTCATTAATTGTGATGAATCTTATTTTGATGTATGCTTTATTTTAATTAGTCTCAAACTACTTTTAGTTTCTTTTTTTTTGTTGTTGTTGTTACCTTTAACCTGTGGCTATTAAGTAGCACATTTTTCAGTTTCCCATATTGCTGACTGTTTCCAAAATTTTGTTGTTATTGAGTTCTCTACTTTTCTTACTCTATAATCAGAGAACATAATTTTCATTATGACAATATGACATTATTGAAGTATTCTTTGCACTAAGTATATTCTATCACAGAAGGAGGAATGGTTTCTACAGTTGGATGAATCCTATTAGGAATGTCATATTGTAATACCACTAACATGTTGCATTTCAAAATTAATCTAAGTAGTTGTTCTATCAGTTTTTATTTTTAATATTTAAATATCTAAATTTATTTTTAATTATCAGTTTATTTTATATTCTCTTACTGTTTTCAACTTTTTATCTATCTGCATCTTTAATACGTTTTGTCTGTGTACGAACCTTTCGTTACTTACTCCTTCTAAGGCTCTTGAAGGGTTAACACAAGTGTTAATGCTTTTCATCATATTTCAGAATGTGTCTAACATCTTTCCAGATGTTTTTAAAGTACCTATTAGGTGTCCTGATAATCCTGATGTGTTTACTTGGTATTGCTTATTTTTCACATGCTTTGTCTTTTAATTTTTCATAGACAATAATTTTAGTAAACTATTTTTATAATATGCTTAAAGTTTTTACAGCCTCTTACTTTTCCCTTTTTTACCTCACTTTCCTGAAACAGTTCCTCCATGCTGATCTCAGCTGTTCTGCAGAGGACAATGTATTCTCCAGTTTGCAACAACTTCCTTACTTCTCTTGACCTTGGGGATTATATGTATACAATCGGAATGCTCAACTTCATATTCTTGACTTTGGGGATTATATGTATACAATCGGAATGCTCAACTTCATATTCCTGACTTTGTGGATTTTATGTATACAATCGGAATGCTCAGCTTCATATTTTTTGAGGGTGCTTTCTGGTCTTTGTTTTTATTTTTCCTCTTTTCATGTCATAGATTTCATGAAGATGAAAACTTTTAAACTTATGTCTCAACAAAATTTAAATCTACTCTTTTATTCATTCTTCAGTTTCTAGAATAATTATTTTGGATAATTGCTTATTTATGTTTGATTGTGTGTTAAAGTGGCTTGATAATTTCAGTGATATACTTTTATAGAATCTACATTTTCTGAGGTAAATTTTCAGGTAGCACCAACCAAAGAATACCAACTTCCTAATTCTGATCTCAGAAATACATTAATTTTTTAACACCTAATTTCTACATTAGCATCATAGTTTTTTTTAATTTTCTGTTAAACTCTGATGAAATATTCTCATTTAGCCCTGCTCCTAAAATCCTCTAATCATTACTTTATTATAGTAACATGTTAGCCAATTTCTGGGCAAAATCCTGCACAATATAATTATTAATTTGAGCCAGCACCACAAGGATGCTAATCATCAGGCATGCTTGATCATAAGAAAGATGTGCTTATCTTTCTCTGTACCTCACTTAAACAATTAAAGTTCTATTAAGCCCCTTGGCCTGTAATTTAGTTACTTTCTATGATATCCCACAGTTTTGTAGCTGTTTGCCATTATAAATTCCATTGTGCTTTCAAAACTGCTCTAAATTTTAAACATGTCATATTCTTCTGTAAATTCGCTCCGGTTCCTTAGGGAGCATTTGCCCTATTATCTCTCAGCGAAAGAGTCTTGAGACACTTAGCTTTACAGGTACCTACCAACGTTTTGTTGGCCTTCAGTGAGAGACACTCAGTAGGCAAACCTCTATCTGGGAATATTGATTTAAATAATTCTAAACAGCTGTCTCTTGGCTTCAAACCTTTACTCCAGAATAATCTATGATTAGGATTATTTAGAGATCTGTGTTGTGTGTTTGCCTTATAAAGTTCTCCCCTAACAGTAAGGAGTGGATGGAAGATCATATATCCCTAACTCTCAGACAATCTATGACAAACTTGACGTTATCCAGAGGAGCTTCAACCAACTGCCTCTTCAATAAGAGCAACATGGAGTCTTATTTTCATAATGGAACTGTATGCAAAATAACAGTAAAATCTCATTGTTTAAGGGGAAACATTTTATAGCATACATCATTACAAAGATAAAAAAAAATTAGTAGTGCTGCTTAGTGATCATCTATATTTGAACAATTAATTTATATACACATTCAGATTGAAACTAAGTTTGCACAACTCACTAAAGCAGATACATGAATTTATGTGTGAAATAGTAACAGTAGTCATTATGTTGAAAAGAAAATGAATCATCTCCAATCATTGCTTTACTTTTAATCTGAATTTCCCAATTAAATGGAAGGCTATAATTTTCACTTATTAAAATTTCCAAAACTATAAGATATAAGGGTAAGGACTTCGAAAGAAATCAAGCCACTGATTTTAACACCGAAGGCATGGTTTTCAAGTTGGTGGCTATAAAATTACACTAAAAATATTTTTGTCTCCAAAATGAGCAAATTCTGAATTAATAGTTTGTATTATACAGGGAAATCTAAGTATTTCTCTATAAAATTTATTAACAAAGCATACTATAATCAATTAAATAGAAATTCACTTGCATAATAAAAAAGAACTGAAAGATCAAGTAAGAAAATATTTTTAGGCTGCCTTCCTTTATATCATCAAAGTGTACCATCTTTACTTTTTAAATTTTTGATAATAAGTATGATTTTATCCTCTATATAACTCTTAATGATTATTCTCATTTTCTTTTTTGTTCCTTAATCATTTTCTTTCTTCTTTGTTCCCTGAAAGTAAACTGACCATGTTATTCTAGAATTACTAGAAGAAACAGAACAAAACTTGTGTCATATATCCTAAGTTTCTCAAATACAAAAATCTTTAATAATGTTTATTTCATCTTTAAAATAATCATTGAGTATCAATTTATTTTTACTCCAGGTAAAGCATGCCAGAAGTGGGGGGAGAGTTAAAACATGATGAGAAACAATATATATATATATATATATATATATATATATATATATACACATATATATTGGCCTTTATTTGAAAATTTATAGTACAAAAGCTTCAAGATAAAAACTGCTCTTGTATCTGATTTAAAAACATGAATGTTCATCATTTTACCCTAAAGCTTAAAGACAATTTACAGAAATAGGTCACTATGAAGTATTGCCATAATAAACTGTTGTTTTACTTTCCTTTGTAGCAAAAATTAGGAAAATACTGCAATGTTCTTGAGTCATAAAAAATTTGTTAGCATTAAAGCAAATACAAGCTATCAGTTATTTAATTTCTACAGCTGCTGTCATTATTCACATATTTTTAAAAGATATATTTGAATGTAATTTATTTTTTAAAGTATCATATTATAAATAAGCTATTTTTTCAAATGTTCACTTGTAGATGAAATATAACAAAGTTCTTTTTGTGTGCTATACAGATAATATGATTTGAAAATAATTTTGCTTCTTAAAAATCTATCTCCATGCAACTGCTAAAACAATATCCTTGATATGTTTTTAATAGCTACTTTTGTCATTATCTCATCACAGTATGATGGATTGAATGAGCTAAACCTAGAAAGAGAAATTAAAGATCAGAGGAAAAAAACTCAACACTGGATGTAAAACATCAAAAACAAACTTAATGATCATGATTTCATTCTAATATATAACAGATGCCTCACTGATTTGAAATAATATTTGCAGCAGTGTTTATTACATATTTATTTTTTATTTGTGATTGTGTCAAGTTATAAGAGTGTAATTGGTAGGCATAAAGTAAAAAGTAACCAAGGAATATAATGGTAAGCATCATATAGATTTAGTTTTTTTCTTTTTTCTTATCCTTATCATATTACTCTAATTGTTCCATGAAGGGAAATTAATTAAAAATTAAAGAAGAACAAATATGCAGAAATATATCAAAACTGCAGCATATTTATATTGCTTATATCATAGATATATACTATATTATCTAGACTGTGCTATATTATATATAGTATATATATATATATATATATATATTATGTTATAATATATCCTAGCATCAATATGTCTACCATCTGTGTTAAAAGAGGAATTATTTTCAAATAGCTCTACTTGATATTGAATGTCTCTCAATTTTTTCCTCAGTGTGTGTTGAAAGTTTGGAGATTTGTTCAATGGTACAGTGCTTACCAAGAATGGTCAAAGTCATAGGTGTCATGCTCCATATCACTAGAATAAATGAAATCAGTTAAACTAAAGAAAGTATTTCTTAACTTATCTAGAGATTTAAAATATAAAACAAAAGTTCTCTAGATTATAAACTCAGATAAAATTACGAAAGATGTACTTGGAATGCTCACAGTGGCCACAACAGGTATTAACATTGATGCATTATTAATTAATAAAAACTTACCATATTATGAGGAAAAAGAAAAGGCTGATAGGTTGAGAGTAGACACTGGCTGTCACCCATCTCACAAGTCAATCAGGGAAAGTCAAATCACTGCACGCAGGTATAGAACTTCCAGCAATAAGACTGAAGAGAGAACTACTTCAGTATTGATATGACTCATATCTCTTAAGCTCCATAAACATCTCAACTCACCAAATTTTGATGCACACACCTTGCTTACATCCCTTCCACATAATGCTTTGTATATAATATAGTGCCAACATGTCATTTAATCCTGTCTAAATTTTCCATCACAAAAATTTCCAGGGTCTTTAATTTTTTCCAGATGTTCACCAAATTTCAAAAATAGAGCATAATAACCAATTAATCAAATCCAAATAGTATGCCCTGTAAATATGCATACATAGGAACATTATGTCATTATATGCCTATAATAACAGGTAGTTTAAAAAAAAAAGGATCCCATGAATTTGAAAGACATTGGAAGGTAAATGGATGGTTTGGAGAGATGAAAGGGAAGGGATTGGAAATTCAGATGAATGACCATTTTCTAAGATATTAAGAACTCCTACTGGAAAAAGGGGAACACCAATCCACACACAAAAATGTCAACCCAAAATTTCCTATGACTATAAGACATTCAGGGATAAGAGTACAAACATGCCTGGCTCAACGTGAAACCCACCCTATGGGAGAACAGCAAACCCTGACACTATCAGTGGTACTCTGCT